>NC_041388.1:20807850-20826773 GCF_002162155.2 Triticum dicoccoides
AGCGCGTCTTCCCCGCCGCTCGTCCCCTTCGCCGGCGTTGGCCGCCCCGCGCCGCCGCCTGGGACCCGTCCCGCCGCCCGTTCACCGGCGTCGCTCTCACCGGAGTGCCCCGCGCCGCCCCGCTGCCATTCCTCCTCGTCGGGCAGCTCCACCTCGCCGCCGACTTGCTGCCACCGTGCATGCGCGTCCCTGCCGCCGCCCCTCACCGGAGATGACCGGATCCGGCCGCCCGCCGCCAGATCCGGGCTCCTCGCGCCCCTCTGGCCGCCCCGAGCTTCGAGCTCGCCGGAGCCGCGCCATGGCCGTCGCCCCGCCCGGATCCGGATCGGGACCTAATCCACCAGATCCAAATGCCCTTGCCCGTCCCCTCAGCGCTCCGTCCCGATCCGCGAGATCCACTTTTCCGGGGGTGAGATTTTTCACGAAGTCCTCGAAATCCCAGATCCAAGTGCTCCTGTTCATCATGCTATATCTCCGCATCTGTAACTCCGTTTTTGACATACAGCATATCAAAATGTTCATCTCAGAAATTACATCATTTCATTCCATTGCATCATTTTCATTTGAGTTCATCTTGATGCCCGAAATGCTGTTAGAAGAGGGCTACTTGAGATAATTGTCAGATCTGCTGCTCCATTTAGCCTTTTGTCATTTTTGCCATGATTGTTGTGTGCATGATATGCCCCTGAGCTCTACATATGTTTTGTTAAGGGTTTTGTCATCTTTACAGAGGTGCAACCCATGTATTTTTGTGATGTGTGTGGTGACTAGCACGAGCTTGCCAAGTGAGGCACCTGGTAACTCTGTTTTCAGGGACTTAGCATTTCCACTATGTCCTTGAGCTGTTTATCTCATGTTGCCATATGTTCATGTTGTTTCCGAGTGATCCGTGCCTCTTTTGAGGATGATCAGTAAGGATGTTTTATTAATCTTGTAGTTCTCTATCCATCCATGTCCTTGTTTGCAATTATGGAGCACCCTAGCTTGAGTCAATCAAGCTCTACTTTTGCTAATTTGTGAATCTGGGCAGATTGTCAACTTGTTTGCAATTTTGCCGATGATGTTGTAGTTGATCCGTGCATGCTATGATATTGTTCTTGCCATGTCTAGCTTGCATTTTGTGTGTTCTTGATAGATGTATGCTTAGCTTTTCATGACTTGCTCCGTAGTGAGTGCATCGAGCTCGTAAACATGCCTACTTTAGTTATGTTTCAGCATGTGCCAGTTTTCACTAAGTCTGAAAACTGATTATGCTTTTGCTATGTTGCCATGCTTGCTAATGTGTTTTCTGATCCCTTTTGGCTCAAGGTCACTAAGGGACTTTTGTTAAGCTATTTGAGTAGCTCCATGCCATGTCTTACTTTGTCATGTTCAGGTCCTGTAGCATGTAGTTTTGTGGCTCCGAAGTGGGCTACCTGATCTGAAATTCCAGACAAGTGTTAATTTCACTAAGTCTGAGATCTGTTTACCATATGCATTTTTGCCATGCTTGTTTGAACCTGTTAATGGATGAATTGTCTGTAGCTCAGTGCTAGACTTTTGTTAAGCATCTCGAATGCATCCCTACCATGTATTTTGTTGCCATGTTTGGGTGTTGTAGCATGTTCATCTCATTACATTTAGATGGCTACTTGCTGTAAATCGCAGACCGGTGTCATATTTGAATCGCTTGCCATTTCCAAACCGTAACTCCGATTCCGGCGTTCTTTATATCATTTTCAAGCGATTTCATCTCATATTTTCAGTGGCACACTTGGTTTTCCAAGTTGAGGCCAGGTTCATGCATTCCTTGTCAAATCATGCATATGCATCGCATATCGCATCCCGCATATCATACCTTGTTCATGTGTTGGTTTGTTTACTATGTTGTGTGCTTCTTTCCGGTGTTTGCTTCTTCGGGTTGATTCCGGTAACGTCGCGTTTGTGAGGACCCGTTCGTCTACGTCCGTTTGTCTTCTTCATGGACTCGTTCTTCTTCCTTGCGGGATCTCAGGCAAGATGACCATACCCTCGAAATCATTTCTATCTTTTGTTGCTTAGTTGCTCACTCTTTTGCTATGCCTATGCTGCGATACCTACCACTTGCTTATCATGCCTCCCATATTGTTGAACCAAGCCTCTAACCCACCTTGTCCTAGCAAACCGTTGTTTGGCTATGTTACCGCTTTGCTCAGCCCCTCTTATAGCGGTGTTAGTTGCAGATGAAGATTGAAGTTTGTTCCTTGTGGGAACATGGAGTTCGTTCCTTGTTGGAACATTGGTTACTTGTTGGGATATCACAATATATCTTATTTAATTAATGCATCTATATACTTGGTAAAGGGTGGAAGGCTCGGCCTTATGCCTGGTGTTTTGTTCCACTCTTGCCGCCCTAGTTTCCGTCATATCGGTGTTATGTTCCCGGATTTTGCGTTCCTTACGCGGTTGGGTTATAATGGGAACCCCTTGATAGTTCGCTTTGAATAAAACTCCTCCAGCAAGGCCCAACCTTGGTTTTACCATTTGCCACCTAGCCTTTTCCCTTGGGAGTCACGCATCCCGAGGGTCATCTTATTTTAACCCCCCCCCCCCGGGCCAGTGCTTGTCTAAGTGTTGGTCCGAACTGAGTAGACTGCGGGGCCACCTCGGGGAAACTTGAGGGCTGGTTTTACTCGTAGGATGTCTCATCCGGTGTTGCCCTGAGAACGAGATATGTGCAGCTCCCATCAGGATGTCGGCACATCGGGCGGCTTTGGTGGACTTGTTTTACCATTGTCGAGGATGTCTTGAAGAACCGAGATACCGAGTTTGATTGGAATGTCTCGGGAGGAGGTCTATTCCTTCGTTGACCGTGAGAGCTTGTCATGGCTAAGTTGGGACACCCCTGCAGGGATTTGAACTTTCGAAAGCCGTGCCCGTGGTTATGGGCAGATGGGAATTTGTTAACGTTCGGTTGTAGAAAACCTGAAGTTGACCTTAATTAAAATGAATCAACCGCGTGTGTAACCGTGATGGTCTCTTTCCGGCGGAGTCCGGGAAGTGAACACGGATGTTGGAGTTATGCTTGACGTAGGTTGTTTTAGGATCACTTCTTGATCATACTTTTACCGACCGTGCTTTGCCTTCTCTTCTCGCTCTCATTTGCGTATGTTAGCCACCATATATGCTAGTCGCTTGCTGCAGCTCCACCTCATACCTTTACCTTACCCATAAGCTTAAATAGTCTTGATCGCGAGGGTGCGTGATTGCTAAGTCCCCGTGACTCACAGATACTTCCAAAACCAGTTTGCAGGTGCCGATGAGTCCGTGCAGGTGACGCAACCAAGCTCAGGAGGAGCTCGATGAAGATCTTGTCCTTTATGTTGTTTTCGTTCTAGTCGATCAGTAGTGGAGCCCAGTTGGGGTCGATCGGGGACCTTTGTCGCATTTGGGGTTCTTCTTTTATTTTGGTTCCGTAGTCGGACCTTGATTGTATTTGGATGTTGTAATGCTTTATTCATGTATTTGTGTGAAGTGGCGATTGTAAGCCAACTATGTATCTCTTTTCCTTATGTATTACATGGGTTGTGTGAAGATTACCTCACTTGCGACATATGCCTTCAATGCGATTATGTCTCTAAGTCATGCCTCGACACGTGGGAGCTATAGTCGAATCGAGGGTGTTACATGTTGAGTTTCTTGGATGCATATTCAGGGTATCACCAGATCAAGTTGAACCCGGCCGACAGGCTGAAGACCGCCTTCATCACGCCGTTTGGAGCTTTCTGCTACCTAACCATGACGTTCGACTTAAGGAACGTCGGCGCCACCTTCCAACGATGCATGCAGAAATGCCTCCTCAAGCAGATCGGCAGAGATGCCCATGTTTACGTGGACGATGTGGTGGTAAAAACGGAGAAGCATGGAACACTGCTGGAAGACCTCAAAGAGACCTTCAAGAACTTGCGCCGATTTCAGATCAAGCTCAACCCGGAGAAGTGCGTCTTCGGAGTACCAGCCGGCCAGCTCCTTGGCTTCCTGGTCTCCGAACGCGGCATAGAATGCAACCCTGTGAAGATTAAGGCAATTGAAAGGATGGAGGTACCCAGCCGACTGCTGGACGTGCAAAAATTCACCGACTGTTTGGCGTCCATCAGCCGATTCATCAGTCGGTTGGGCGAGAAGGCTCTTCCCCTGTACCAACTCATGAAGAAGACCACTTTTTTCGAGTGGAACCACAAGGCGGACGAAGCATTTGTCCAACTAAAGAAGATGCTGACTACTCCACCTGTCCTGGCGGCTCCGACTCCTAAGGAGCCCATGCTCCTCTACATCGCCGCCACCAGCCGAGTGGTCAACACAGTCATTGTAGTAGAACGCAAGGAGGAAGGCAAAGCACTACCAGTTTAGAGACCAGTATATTATTTGAGTGAAGTACTGTCGACCTCCAAGCAAAACTACCCCACTACCAGAAGATGTGCTATGGTGTGCGTTTTGCCGCCAAGAAATTGAAGCCTTACTTCCAAGAACATCCAATCACTATGGTCTGCACGGCTCCTCTAGCCGAGATCATCGGCAGCCGAGACGCTTCGGGACGAGTGGCCAAGTGAGCCATAGATTTGGCCCCCTACACCATCTACTACCAACCTTGCACTGCCATCAAGTCACAAGCGCTGGCCGACTTCCTCATCGACTGGGCTGAAACCCAGTATCTACCGCCAGCGCCCAACTCCATCCATTGGCGAATGCATTTCGACGGCTCCAAGATGCCCACCGGCTTGGGAGCTGGCATCATCCTCACCTCTCCCAAGGGCGACAAGCTCAAGTATGTGCTGCAAATCCATTTTGCCGCCTCCAACAATGTCACCGAGTACGAGGCACTCATTCACGGGCTCCGGCTAGCCGAAGAGCTCGGCATTCGCCGGATCATGTGCTATGGTGACTCCGACTTGGTGGTCCAGCAGTCGTCAGGCGATTGGGACGCCAAGGACGCAAACATGGCAAGCTACCGCTTCCTCGTACAACAACTCAGCGGATATTTTGAGGGGTGCGAGTTTCTCCATGTACCAAGAAACGACAACGACCAAGCAGACGCCCTGGCGCGAATCGGCTCCACCCGTCAGGCGATACTGTCCGGCGTCGCCCTCCAGCGCCTCCTCAAGCCGTCCGTCAAGCCATCACCGGAGTCAGACTCCATCTTCGTTCCGGCTCTTCCTGAAATAGTCGGATCCGACTCAAGAGCCCCCGCAAATGGCATGAGTATTCCGGCAGACGCCACGGGAATCATGGCAGCCGCACCCGACGAGAAAGACCAACAGCCGCAACCTCAGTCCGCTCTAGTTTACGCCGCCCCAGACGAGGAGTACGAGCAGCAGATGGGGTTGATGCACTGTCGCTCCGTCCTCCACCTGAACGGCCCAGTGGCGGCACCAGGGATGCTCCTCCCTGTGAAGCCGGAGCCAGCACACCCTTTGAGCTCTCTGCCATGCAACCGTGGTGTCCAAATCAGACACCATGTGAAGGAGCAGCGGATCTTAATTACACCTAGTCAAAAGTCAAGATAAGGTAAGCTTTCAGGGAAGTTAATGGATATTTCCATGTGCGTGTATAAAAACTAACCGTGTCAACTCCAAACTTAAATTTCGATGGATCCAAAAAAGCTCGCGGACTAGAAACTACAGAAACATGACACAATTGACAGTATGTACGCTCTAAACATAAGCCATGAAGGAAGTTGTAGATAACAACCTCATTGTACAAACCAAACAATATTGTCCATATCATCTACTCCCTCCAATCACAATAAGTGCCGCGGTTTTAAACTAAGGTTGAGCTAACCTTAATTCAAAACTGTGATACGTATTTTGAATCGGAGGGAGTAATATTTATAAGGTGGAAGACCATTTTTCTAGAATTAGTATAATAGGCTAAAAAGTAATCAGTACTGTCCATATCAGCCTGACACATGAAAATTAAAAATATACTAAGATAAATAGAGACCTAATCAGCCAGTTTTGCTAGGGAGCGATGGCAGCACCCACATTTCACAAAAAAATAGACAGGCTGAATATTGTTAACCAAAAGAAGCATGATCCAATGTGTTTGGTTGCGGAACGAAGTGGAATGGACTGCCATGGTTCCATTCCACTAGAATGGGTCGGTTTCGTCTCTGTGTTTGCTTGAGCATAGTAGATGGAATGGAATGGTTACATTTCGGTGTTTGGTTGAAGAGATTGAATCGAATGAATTTAGTTCCGCTCACAATAATTTATAACTCCACTCGCAAGCATAAATAGTTTTGAACAACATTTTAATTTCACAATGATTTATCACTGAAATATAT
This sequence comes from Triticum dicoccoides, assembly GCF_002162155.2. Classification (NCBI taxonomy): domain Eukaryota; kingdom Viridiplantae; phylum Streptophyta; class Magnoliopsida; order Poales; family Poaceae; genus Triticum; species Triticum dicoccoides. The sequence continues at coordinate 20,814,152 of NC_041388.1, forward strand.
GATCTGATATTTGATTGTTTATATATAAAAAAATGGTAGTCACAGCAACTTTTCAGAAAATAAATAACAAATGTTGATGAAGCACAAAATCTAGATCACAAAGTATTAATGACAACAAAAATTCTTACTACCAGTCTCAACACAGAGCACACAAAGCTAGCACTAATCAAGTTGAGTACTACTGATTATTGGACGGAGAATGCCGAGTTAGAAACAGCCAATCAAAGAAGAAACAACCAATCGAAAAAGCTTGCTCTTGCCGTTGCTGATGCTTCTCTTGCTGCTTACCGAACTGGCTGCTCCCTGGTTGGTGCTGCTACCGCCCAGGTGTCTGGATGCCACCGGCCGGCTAGCTGTCGGGAAGGAGACGGGCCGAGCCGACCGCCGCCTGCTCTGCTTCCCAACAAATCGGCTGCATCTGACCTGCCATCGTTGCTGCCTACTGGGTGAGAGGAACGGGAGAAGGGAGCAATCAGCTGCTGCTTGACGAGAGAGAGACCGGGGAGGAGCCGTCGTTCTAGAGGGCGAGCCGCCGGATCGAGAGGGAGCCGCCCCGTCCTTTCCCAGATCCTTGGTCGAGGGGCAGGAGACGCGGCGAAGCTGCATCTCCGACGAGGGGAAGGAGACGCCGGCGAGGCTGCATATCCAACCGCTGGCATGCCCATCGAGGGAGAGGGAGCGGGGCGCCGCGCAGGACGCCTTCCTCGTTGGTGAGTGGGGGACGAAGCAAGAGAGACACGTTTCGCGTGGTCCGGCCAATTTGGAGGAACCACCCGGTTCGGCATATAGGGGGAATATTCCTCTTCAGAGAACCAGTGCGTTCCGTTCTTTTTTTCAACTAAACACAGGAATCGCTCCCAGGTGCAGGTCGGACCCGTTACATTCCACTTCATTCGCTGAACCAAACACACCCCAAATGGACAACAACTACCCCTTCCGAGAGACTATACGGCCCTGGCGGATTTGGTTTTTCTAGTTGGGCCTAGTGGGCAGTGACATGGTGTTGCCCAGTGAGCAATAAACATAGTCAAAACTGGTCAGCCTAGTTAAAACTAGGCAAAACCGGGTAGAGGGATGATTTGTGAACCAAATAGCAAGTTAAGGGCGTAGAACAACCGGTTTTGAACTTGAGGGTTGAATCTTATAGTTTAGAGCTGTATTGGGGACCTTTCTCTTAAGCAATTAGGCCCCTACTTTGTGACAATTGGACATGTAGGAAAAAAAACTAGTAATATATTTAGGACAGTATAACCGAGTCTAAAAGGAGCTCTCTCAGTGATTTACGTTTCTGACCGTCCGTTTTGATGATCTGGATGTTTCTAGCCGTCTGATCTTCTGTCTACATCCATCGTTTCCGCATGTGCCCAGCTGTCCTAATGGGCTGCTGCTCTGAAGGCCGAAACCAAAAAAATCTGGTAAACTGGGCCTGTTCGGCCCATAGCAGATAAACCTAATGTTTCGAGCGGATTTTATATAACCACCCATCGCCAACTCGACCGGATTTTATGTAACGCAGGTACGTACGTCGTACAGTACAAAGGTTAGGTTAGGGCTACCATTGCGCACACAAAACTAAACAGGAGACGAATACGGGAGAGGAACCTAGGGACATGCGGCGGCGCATGCCGGCAGCTGCATGGGCGTAGACATGGAACAACAGCCGACCAGCATCCCCGACGATCTTTCTGGAGCTCATCCTCATCCTCCTGCGCGTCCGCACGCCCGTCACCCTCATCCGCACCGTGGCGCCGCGTGATCGCCGGCGCGCCGGCTTCCTCCGTCGCTTCCGCCGTCTCAACGGGCTGCACATACTCGGCGCCAGTTCGGTTGGTGCCTGCTCGCCTCCTCCCGTCGCGCCGCCGCCCCTCACCCCTGAGCAATCGCCACTCACCAGCCGCGCGTCGTCCGCTCGCGGCTGCAGATCGCTAAATAATTGAAGGAAATATAGTGTGCTCTCGGTAAGGTCGCCAATTTCTCTGAAACATATCTACATATCTCAATTTTCTCTAATTCTTTACCTATATTGTATGGCTAGTGTTTTCAAATTCAAGGGTATTACAACTGAGATTTGGATATTCTGTGATTTGATAAATTTTCCTTAGTGATTCACATCTATTTGAAACTTTGGATTATTTGTCGTCCGCGCCGTAACATTAAGACACAATGTCAAATAAGTACTTCACAACCATAAAGTTCGATCAACATGTTTCATTTGTTGTTTCCGTCTACAAACTCAAATAATCCCCAGGCTCGTTGACCCACCCACCGGGCCGAGTCGCGACAGGCCACCGTTAGCCTGTGATATATAAGTAAGTATGTAGCTAGGATCTTGTGAGAATGTGAGGCGATCCGATCGATCATAATAAGAGCCTCCTACTCAATCGATAGGGTTAGGATCATTGTCAACACTATTATCACGTGCATTATCTTATCATCTGACTGATTATAGAGGGACGATTTTTTATAGCGAATTATCCATATCTCCTTTCTGAGACTTAAGTTAAATCCTCGATTTTTTGTTTCTTCTTAAAATTTTGGTAACCAGATTCATATTTTCTATATGAAAACATGACTTGGACGCCTAATAGATGAGAAGAATAAACTTAGTTTAAAGATTTTACTAAAACTAAATAGCATGTGGAAATCAGAACTCTCAGTGTCTCCTGTTATGGACACGACAATACTTAAGAACTAGAAGATCAAGGGATGGCTTGAACTTTTTCTTGCTTTCATATCATGTCTGCCGGCTGTGGGTTACAATTCCTCATTGAGAGCTGATGCAAGTAATCCAGGCCGACGTGTCATACACCGGCGGCATGCACGACGACATGGAGTTTCAGAAGGTAAGGTGTTGTTTTTGTAATTTGTTATGCTATATTTTTCTAGCCACAGCCGTTTTTAAAATAGTAACACTTTGTGTAAATATTTCGTTTAGTATGGGCGGGTATGTAGAAATTTATTATTCTGTTGAGAAGTGGTGCACGTTGGTGAACAAATTGAACTCTAGAAAATGAAAACGGCTGGGTGGCACTAGCTTGCAGAAAATGTTATTAATTCCTAGTGTGCAAATGTGGAAGTGATTGCTAAAATTTGTTAGTAAAACATATGACTTAAGTAAAAGAAGATTTGTTTTGCGTCTGACATAACATTGCGCACTGATGATGTCTTTCACATATTTGTACTAAAGAACAAGGTGAAATATTGATAGACTAGTTGATCGAAAACATTGTTAACAGTGGCATGTATGACGATGACTTTATGTGTAGAGCTGTATTGGTTCTCATTGGCATAGCTATAGCACCGCACTCCACCAAACATGTTTCTCATATCTTTTACAAGTTGGTGGAGGATGTGGACGTCATAAAGTCATTCAATTGAAACGCATTCACGTTACGCGTGCGCATTGATGGCGTCACAAAGACGGTTAGAGATGTCAAAAAAATAAATGGCCGGTGGGAAATCTTGCACTGATCCAGGTAAATCATAATTTATTAAATGAATTAGCAATCTTAAAACTACAAAAATGTAATTATAAAGACACAAATTAAAATTACGATTTACCTGAATGAGCGCAAGGTTTCCCACTGGTCATTTGAATTTTTTGACATCTTTAACCGTCTTTGTGATGCCTTCAATGCACACGTGTAACATGAACGCGTTTCAATTAATTGACTTTTTATGGTGTCCACATTCTCCACCAACTTGTAAGAGCTATGACGAACATGTTTGGTGGAGCGTGGTGCTATAACTGTGTCAATGAGAACCATTACAGTTATACGCACAAAATCACTGTTATATGTGCCACTGTTAACAATGTATTCGATCAACTGGTGTCTATCACCATTTCACCATTTCTCGAATCCAGAAAACGAGAAGGCACCATTTCCTTTGCCTCCTCCCCTACTTTACCTAGTATTTTCATCACATCTTTACCCTTGTTCTCTAGGCCAAATATGTGAAAGACATCATCAGTGCGCAATGTTATGTCACCATTTTCAGACGCAAAACGAACATTCTTTTACTCAAGTCATATGTTTTACTAGTAAATTTCAGAAAGCACTTTTGCATTTCCACACTAGAAATCAACAACATTTTCTGCAATCTACTGCCACAAAGTCGCTTTCGTTTCCTAGAGTTAAATTTGTTCACCAACATGCACCACTTCTCGACAGAACAATAAATTTCTCCATACTCATCCATACTAAACAAAAAAAATTACACTAAGTGTTAGCCATTTTAAACACGGCCGCGGCTATCAAAAAATAGCATAAAAGTTTACAATACACCTTACCTTGTGAAACTCCACGCCGTTAAATCCGTATGTTATCGATGTGTATAACTGTATGCATGCATAAATTTTCCCCTCCTCTTAGGGTTTATCTCCTATCGGCGGTGATTTGCCACCATTTAAATATTTTCCCTATTCCTCCATCCCCTGTGATTATGGCTCGAGCTGACTCAGAGTCGATCACACATGTTGCACGGTCTTGATTGATGAGTTGGGGGAGGCGGAAAGGGTTTAGGGTTGGTTGCCTGATGAATCATTCGTCAGGTGAGGAGAAAAGCAATGGATCAGCGGGAGTTTGGTTCAGAGAAGGTAGATGCCAGCTAGACGGGAGCCATGATGAGAGAATTGGGGTTGCATGAGGAGGATATAGATAAGGTGGATCTAGATCATATCACGCATATCTCTACAAGGGAGTCTACGGTCGTGATGGTACGCCGTGATTTGCTTTGATTTCGTAAGTTTTTTGGTTTCATGATAATTATGGTGAGTATCATTCTCTGGATGGGAGGACCATATTAATTATGAAAATTATCGTCGAGCATTGGACGGGAGGATTACATTAATTATGAAGAGAATCATCAATTGGAAGGGAGGATCACGTTAATTATGAAGAATATCATATTTTGGACCGAAGGATCATGTTAATTATGAAAAGTATCACCGAGCATTGGATGAAAGGATCACAAGAATATGCATGCCTTCACACAGGCAGTTAGTTAGTTCCGAAATTGAGGTGCAGCAAGCATTCCGACCATCGGTTCCAGTGGATGGATGAAACTAAACATAGGTTCTATCTATCTATAAGATGCAATATAAACAGCATGAAAAAAAAGCGAAAACCAACATTTTATGTTTCAATTTTTTTTTGAAAAAAGTACGCACCTGCATTGGGATGTATACTACATGTTTACATGTTGGTCATTTTTTATGACGAAATACATTTGGGTGTGAGGTACGCAAATTGACGGACCTTTACAGTGAACAGTTCATGTGCTAAAAATACGAGTTTTTTTTTCTTTTGTAGCTCAAATATGAAACTATAATCATGAAACTTCACAATGAGGCAGAAAACATCCCTACGTACATGTGTTCTTTTTTCAGATTTATTTAAACCTCAAAAACCAGATCTTGAAATTTTCAAAATCGGAGCCAAGAGCAATTTGCCAAACAACACCTCCTTTTTTTTGAGCGGGCGAAACAACAACACCTAACGTGCTCTTATCACGGGCTGGGCCGAAACGAGGCCCGCTTAACACTACCCACACCCACCCAGTCGGACCCAATAAATTTTGGTTCCAGCTCCCCCTCTTCGTCGGCCGGTCTGTTTCCCACAAAGTTATAGGAAAGAGAGAGAAAAAAGAAACATCTGCATTGCAAACACAAACCTTTTAAAAAAAATTACTACGGGCTAACGGATGAGCATGTAAATACGTTTTATGTGTGTGTGGATACTAGCAAATGATATACAATTGCACTAAGAACAGGGACACCACAAACACACACTCCACAATCGATCATGAACAATCCATACCTACCAATCGACTCACCCCAAGCCAAAACCTACTTATCGAGCAAGCCAACCTACCTACTTTTCTCAAAGCACTAATGGACAAATTATTTGCATAACGTCCCTCCACTACCAGAAAAACTGGGGTTGCCGACGGCCAAATCTATGCCGACGGCCCCCGTCGGCATCGCCGGACATATGCCGACGGCCAAGGATAGGCCGTAGGCGTAGAAAAGCCGTCGGCATACATCCATCTGTCGGCATAGACGAGGCCGTCGGGACCGCCCGAGATACGCCTACGGGGCCCGTCGGCATAGGTTAGGCCGTCGGCATAGCACGGGCCCACCTGCCCGGTCAGCGCTGACCATTTGACGGCGTTGAACCTACGCCGACGGGTGGTAACGGCGGCCGTCGGCATATCTGTGGCAGAGGTATGCCTACGGCATAGGCCCCTCTGCCACGTCAACGATCCGTGTGCCACGCCACGTCATCGATCCATGTGTGTGTGCAGGTATGCCGACGGCCTTGCCATTGGCATATGTTTACTTTACTTAATTTTTATATTTATCTATGGCAGAGGTATGCCTACGGCACAGCCGTCGGCATAGGCCCCTTCGCCACGTCATCGATCGTTGTGCCACGCCACGTCACCGATCCATGGGACAACCTCCGTGTGTGCACATATATGCCGACGGCCTTGCCGTCGGCATACGCGGGCATTACTTTATTTTTTTATTTTTACTTTGTTTTTTTATTTTTACTTTATTTTAGTTTTTGCTTTTGCACAAGATAATTATGCCTTATCTAAAAAAACAAACCCGATGGTATATCGATTGCCTCCCGTTACGAACGTCGCTATCGCCGTGTCACGGAGGGGGGAAACGGTCGACACGGAAGGAATTCTGGTTGGTTGGGGGGTTCGGGGTGTAGCTATGTCACCGAAACATCGCACGGGTCCCGATGCATATGTGAAAGTGTTCATGCATGCGTAGACGCCCGTCTTGGGGCTCCGGGGTGTGCCCCCCCTCACGGACGGCGCCGCCGCCGGCACCTGGAGGGGGGAAACGGACGCGTGGGGTCTACACGGAGGGGATCTTGCTGTGGGTCTGGCCCGGATGTTGCTCCAAAGTGTTCCTATGGGATGACCTAACACAACCGGGTGGGGAGGTCCACTGGTCAAAGCCCGTCCGTGCAAAGTCAAAGGGCTAGATCCCGTGGTCAAACGCTACAGGGTTAGGCGGGACGGGGGCACTGGGGGTAGCAATGCCACCGGAGCGTCGCACCGGGCCCTCATACATGCGGGGTGGTGTGGTGGCATGTCCGAAGAGGCGGGACGCGTCTCCGGGGCGTGGCCCCCCCTCACGGACGGCGATGACACGGTAGTAGACGTTCTGCGGTAACGATGCAGCATCAATATTACTAAATACTCGGAGCGCGATAAAATCATGAGTTTTTTTGCACGACGCGGGCACATGTGCTATAGGAATGATGGTATTTTTTTCATAATTTTTGGTGATGGAGAAGTATCCGAAAAATTCCCTCTACGCGGATTGCCCTTCGCGCGTCTACGGCTGTGGCCGGCGGCCTCCGGGGGCTAGCATGCCGCCAAATCTTGCGTAGGCGGCCTCTCACAAGTCTGGAAGTGTTGTGGCGGTTGCAAACGCCCGGCACGCGTGTCCGGGGTGTGCCCCCCCTCACGGACGGCGCCGCCGCCGGCACCTGGAGGGGGGAAACGGACGCGTGGGGTCTACACGGAGGGGATCTTGCTGTGGGTCTGGCCCGGATGTTGCTCCAAAGTGTTCCTATGGGCTGACCTAACACAACCGGATGGGGAGGTCTACTGGTCAAAGCCCGTCCGTGCAAAGTCAAAGGGCTAGATCCCGTGGTCAAACGCTACAGAGTTAGGCGGGACGGGGGCACTGGGGGGTAGCAATGCCACCGGAGCGTCGCACCGGGCGCTCATACATGCAGGGTGGTGTGGTGGCATGTCCGAAGAGGCGAGACGCGTCTCCGGGGCGTGGCCCCCCCTCACGGACGGTGATGACACGGTAGTAGACGTTCTGCGGTAATGATGCGGTGTCAATATTACTAAATACTCGGAGCGCGATAAAATCATGAGTTTTTTTGCACGACGCGGGCACATGTGCTATAGGAACGATGGTATTTTTTCATAATTTTTGGTGATGGAGAAGTATCCGAAAAATTCCCTCTACGCGGATTGCCCTTCGCGCGTCTACGGCTGTGGCCGGCGGCCTCCGGGGGCTAGCATGCCGCCAAATCTTGCATAGGCGGCCTCTCACAAGTCTGGAAGTGTTGTGACGGTTGCAAACGCCCGGCACGCGTGTCCGGGGTGTGCCCTCCCTCACGGACGGTGCCGCCGCCGGCACCTGGAGGGGGGAAACGGACGCGTGGGGTCTACACGGAGGGGATCTTGCTGTGGGTCTGGCCCGGATGTTGCTCCAAAGTGTTCCTATGGGCTGACCTAACACAACCGGGTGGGGCGGTCCACTGGTCAAAGCCCGTCCGTGCAAAGTCAAAGGGCTAGATCCCGTGGTCAAACGCTACAGGGTTAGGCGGGACGGGGGCACTGGGGGGGTAGCAATGCCACCGGAGCGTCGCACCGGGCCCTCATACATGCGGGGTGGTGTGGTGGCATGTCCGAAGAGGCGGGACGCCTCTCCGGTGCGTGGCCCCCCCTCACGGACGGCGATGACACGGTAGTAGACGTTCTGCCTAACCCTGTAGTGTTTGACCCCGTCCCGCCTAACCCTGTAGTGTTTGACCACGGGATCTATCCCTTTGACTTTGCACGGACGGGCTTTGACCAGTGGACGTATTCACTCGGTTGTGTTAGGTCAGCCCATAGGAACACTTTGGAGCAACATCCGGGCCAGATCCACGGGAAGATCCCCTCCGTGTAGACCCGACGCATCCGTTCCCCCCCTCCAGGTGCCGGCGGCGGCGCCGTCCGTGAGGGGAGGGCTCACCCCGGAGACGCGTGCCGCCTCTTCAGACATGCCACCACACCACCCCTCATGTATGAGGGCCCGGTGCGACGCTTTGGTGGCATTGCTACCCCCCACCAGGGCCCCCGTCCCTCCATGTAGACCTCACAGGCGTGGCTGCCGCCGTGCCCCGAAGGGGGGAAACGGCCACGTCGGGCCGACACGGAGGGTATCTTTGGGTGGGTTGGGCCGGGATGGTGTTGGGGGGTGCAGCTATGGGCTGGGCTACGAAAATCAGGTGAAAAGGTCCACCGGTCAGACCCAGTCCGGCGCAAGTCAAAGAGCTAGATCCGGCGGTCATCTATGTCAGGGTTAGACGGGACGGGGTGGCAAGGTGGAACTATTTTTTACAGTGTGCTGAGACCAAGACATTAATAATTACATTTTGTTAGGACATTTTTTTAAATAAATTGAATTTGATGTAAACAAAAAACAAAAAAGCAGGTATGCCGACGGCACAACGGTCGGCATAGGTGGAAAGAACCTATGTCGACGACTATACCGTCGGCATACCTCACACCTTATCCAACCGGGCACCCCACGCCCCAACCACTCATCCACCCTCCTCGCTCGATCCAGCCCCGCCGCCGCTCGATCCCCGCCCTCCGCCGCTCGATCCCCGCCCTCCGCCACTCGATCCCCCCGCCACCGGCCATCCCAGCCCCGCACCGCCGACGCCCCCATCTGCACCGCTGCCGCCCCCGTCCTGGCCGCGTCACACCGACCCCTCCCCACGCTCCTCGCCCGCCCCGCATCACCGCTGGTCGTTCCCGGCCGCCCCGCACCACGTGGCCCCGTCCCGGGACTGGCCCCGTCGTCCTCGCCCCCTTCCCGACCCTCCTTCTCGTGGTGAGCTGGCTGCGGCCACGGCTCCGATGGTCCGACGCCCCCTTCCCGGCCCTCCTCTGCTGCTGGTGAGCATCGGGGAGCCCCCAGCCGCCCACGCTCTGCCACCCGTTGCCGGCCCCTCCGACACCACCTCCGCCACCACGTCCCCTGCTCCCTCGGTGAGCTCCCCCATCATCCTGCCGCTCCCCCCGCTGCTGCCGTTGCTCCCCTGCCGCTGCTGTGCTGCTAGATGAATGGATGGATAGATAGTTAGATAAATAGATTTTTTGTATGTTTTTTCTTCTTCTTGCTACTGTTTTTAGGTGGATGGATGTCTGGATAAATTTTTCTTAGATGGATTCATGGATGTTGTTAGAATCATAGATGGTGGATGGATGGAATGTCGGTGAATTTTTTTAGAAACTTTGTTTGTCATATATTTAATGTTAGGTCATGTTGACGAATGTATGTGGTAAAGTTAATGATAGATGAATGGATGGATGGATGTTGGACAAAATTTGACACTTGACTGAGATGTGATGATCTTGTTATTTTTTTGATACTCATAATGATCTTGATAAAATAATTGAAGACAAAATTTTGAGACCTACTAAGATGTGATGATCTTGCTAAAAAATTATACTCATGATGATCTTGCTAAAAAAGTAGAAGACAAAAGTTTGACACTTTACTGAGATGTGATGATCTAAGTTGTTCTTTCGGTGGAATTTGCAGCCGTTGTGGTGTCGCATTTCATCAGAGTGACCGTTGTCCGACGCGTAGGTCCCCCTGAGCATCCCTCTGCTGTTCGACTACTTCCTCTACAGCCGAGGGTGAGCTAACATTTCATCTCCTCCATTTTTTCATATCACTAGATTTCATTCTCAAGTCAACTGACGTAACCTAGGCGTCTCCCGTCCGAAAGGGTTGCATGGATAAATATGCATTCAATTGCATAGTTATCACCGCAGCTCTTTCGGATTGTCCAGCGTTTTCCACGGACAGTCCGAGGATGTGTAGATTGGGTATGTTCTCCATGTTCTACCCCGTTCCGAGACAGGATTTCGGCGGCGCCTCCCCATTGTTCTCCGGAGCACATTCTCTCCGCTATTTGCCGAGACGTGTATCTGGAGAACAGCGGGGAGGTGCTGCCGAAATTTTGTCTCGGAACGGGGTAGAATGGAGAACGTACTCAATCTACACATCCTCGGGTGGGATTATGCTTTCATATATTATGCTTTCATTATGCTTTCATTATCTTGTGGTACATTATGCTTTATGCTTTATGCTTCCATAACACCAATTTGGACACACCTACATGCCATTATGCTTTTATTATGTAGGTGTGTCCAAATTGGTGTTATGGAAAAGACGAGTCATGTGCGGCATTGGTGGATCTTTGGTGTGATGAGGCTGGAGCCTGGGCGGCTATGAGAACCAAAAATAAGGCTAACCGAGGGACGGGGGGAGTACATGCTCAGGGAAACCGAAACCACTATCTCCACAAGGCAGTTAATGTATGACTAACCCCATTAAACATTCTTTTTCTTCTATTTACCATCACTTTCTTATGTATGACTAACCTCTGTTTGGTGGTGCAGGAGGAGAAACTGAAGCGACCGCTCTCAGACATGCAGGCGTGGGAGATCGCCCATACGCGGAAGGACTCCAAGCCTGGCGAGCCCCAGTACTACGGCAAGAAGACCGCGGGGAGGAAGCAGGCCTACTCCGAAGCGTATCTGAAGTTGCATCCTGACACACCTGACCCCATTGCGGCGCCTCTGGACGACAGGGCGGTGGTGAGCATGGGGCCCAAGGAGCACGGTCGGGAGGCGGTTCTCGATGCTGTGATCACTCCTAGTATCTCCTACACACAGCTTCGTCGGATCGACCCGAGCCTGAGCCAGCGCACGAGCCAGCCAGTGACCAGTACACAGTCCCTCTTTCAGGAGCAACAATCTGTAAGTATTTTCCCTCTTATCTTCATTGCTCACTTCATTTTCCGCATTTAGTAGTTTTATGAGTTCCATCATGTCATACCATAGGCCTACATGGAGTACACACGCCAGGAGACCATGGCGTGGCATCAGAGGCTTTATGAACACCAAGTGCAGAGGGATAGCCAGATGCAGCAGGCTTTTCAGGATATGGCGGCCGGCAGGTGTCCTCAGTTCCCTCCAGCACAACCAGTGCTGATGAGCTTTGAGGAGTTTGTGGCACAGAACGTTGGCCCCTCGCCGGTTAGTTCATCCCCAATCTATTCACCCAAAGCATGTCATGCCTTTCAACACAGTCATATATCCCGTGCATATGTCTTTTCAACATCCAGGGAACATGTGGATCTACCGTTGGTAGTGGTCTTCGCAGCACTCCGGAGACACGGAGCCCGACCACTCCGATCCACGAAGGCGGAGGCGGAGATGGAGGCGGAGGCGGTCTTGGTGGTAGCGCTGCCGCTAGCAGTGACGACCTGGGCTTTGGCCGTCTTGGCGGTGACGACCTCCGCGGTTCTCGATGATCCTTGTGTGGTGATGATGCTTGAGATGACTTGTGTGTGGTGATGATCATTTAGATGACTTGTGTGCTTCTCTATATGCTTATGTTGGTTGTGATGATGTTCATTTAGAGACTTGTGTGTGATGATGCTTATGCATATATTGTTGTGATGGTGCCGGATGATATCCCGTTGTGCTTTATATGTCTATCTCATCATATATATCTGCTGATATGTGCTGCTATTTGAATTGAATTGATCTGAAAACAAACAGAAAAAAGAAAAAAAAAGCAAAAGCAAACTATGTCGACGGCTAGGCCATCAGCATAGGGCTAGCGTGAGCTCCCAGTAGCTGACACGTGGGCGCCTATGCCAACGGCCTAGCCGCCGGCTTAGTTTAAAAACTGTGTCGACGGCTAGGCCGTCGGCATAGGCGCCCACGTGTCAGCTACTGGGAGCTCTGTATGAAGGACTATGCCGACGGCCTGGCCGTCGGCTTA
>NC_041388.1:20827236-20855826 GCF_002162155.2 Triticum dicoccoides
GTCCTAGAGCAGCGGCTGGTCGCCACGTGGCACACCTATGCCGACGGTCGAGCCATCGGCATAGTTTTTGACTAAGCCGACGGCCAGGCCGTCGGCATAGTGGTGCCACGTGGCGACCGTTCGTTGGGCAGACTTGACGGCGGCCGCCGTTAGGCGTGATAGATGTACGGCTCCCGTCGGCGTATCATATATGCCGACGGCTTTTCTATGCCGACGGCCTCCCTGGCTGTGCCGACGCATATGTTGCCGACGGCCCTATGCCGACGGGGGCCGTCGGCATAGGACTATCCCGACGGGACTCAGGCCTATGCCGACGGCCCTGGCCCTCGACATAGGGGGCGATTCCGGTAGTGCTCCATCTATCTAGCCGTGGTGTCCCTATACAAAATAGAAAAAAAATCTATCTAGCCGTGGTGTCACTTGGCTTTTCGGGTCGGCAACATGACAAAACACACCAACTCCCTCGTCCATCCGTCCCTGCATGCCGCCCGCGTAGGCATGACCCAACGACCAAAACCATATATATAACCTAAACAACACTAAAGAAACTAAGGGTCCAGGCGCGACTGACGACCTACACAAAATACTAAAAATCCTAACAAGTATTTCCTCCATCCCAAAATAAGTGTTTCAAAGCGGAGGGAGTACAAGTTAGGACAACAACGAAGCATGAAAGCGATGACCACATGCCGAAGGAGCTTGAAACATCCGAGAGCAGCGACCACGACAAGAGAAGTCCTTCAGGTAGCATGGCCACAACCACCAGCCTGAAATGATCCAACTTGCACAAGCGAGAGCATCGATTGGTAGTTCAGGGTGTTAAACACATATATAGGGCATGATGGATCAGCAATCTTTGATGGCACAACAGAATACCTCCTCACTGACACAACTCGCAATTTACACCATTCAATGATTGCAGCAAGCCGATGCACATCGCAGACCAACTCCTTGTGATCGTCCTTGCAACAAGCTAGCAAGAGCGCCACAATCACTACAAGAGCAGGCCATGAGATCTATCTCAGTAGCCATTTCCTTTGCTCGATTTCACCATCTGTTCAATATCCCTTTCTGAACCGCTGCAGAAATTGCAAGACTGATATCTCAAATGAGTTCACGAAAAGGAAAAAATGTGTGAACCTATTTGTATCAGCGAAGGACAGGTCTGGAATTTCACTCTGTCCGTAAAGGCCAAAATCATGTACAAACTACAAACTAATACCATCTGAAACACAAATCTTTGTACAACAATGGAGCATCATAGGCATTCTATTTTGCAGATGAAATTTCTCAGGATCAAATGTGATACAATGCAAACCTAGAAAATAATAGTATGAGGGGAACTCACTCTCACCAATGAAGATTAAATACCTCACTCAATGGAGACGTCACTGACACAAGAAGGTCCTCTTGTCGAACCCATGGTCGGTGCCGTTCGATCGAGTGCTGGTCTTCATGTGGTTTTGTGCATAGTTAGCATTCAAATTCGAGCACTGCTATACACACGACGGATGGACGCACGACCCACAGACGACAAGGCAGGTAGACCGTAGGATTAGCTGGGGTTTTTAATCTGTGTGGCTCCTGCTCCCGTCGGGCACACATCGTCCAGCAGTCAATCGTGTGCAGAGCACTTTCGTTCAAATTCTCGGTTTAGCTTAATTCTCCTCTTTGTCAATTTGCCCGTAGGACTGCCTAGGCTCATCTTTTTAGGAAAAGGATGGGTTGGCACATGACCCCATGTTTACTGCAGATCACAGCCCAAGCCTGAGAATTAAAAAATAAATATTCTGTTCACACTCTTCATCGCATCTAGCAGCACTCGTAAGCTTATTGTTAAAAGAATAAAATTAAAATCCTCTGGATTATTAATGTAGTTCTTATCATGTAAGGGATATGATTCTTATAATGTCAGAACTACCAATTGTTTTTTTAATTCGCAAAAGAAAGTACCAACTGTTTTACATGAGAATATTCTTCCACGAGCAGTTTATTGTTCAGTTTTAGAATCTAATGTATATAATCACAGAATTCTTTGAAGAATTCTTTCAATTAAATTGGAGACATAGCAAACAACAATACCAGACTTATAGCAATTGGTTGGACCTGTTTTTTCACGTTATTCAACAGAACAGCTCATGATAAAACTTTTGTTACACAGGGATGTCAATTAGGCAAATTTAGAAGAATAGCAAACAGCAATGCCGTTCCTTTCAAACAACAAATAGGCAACGTTAGAAGAAAAAACATAATTCATTTGACACAGGGATATGTTTCATTTCAAACAAATATTAGTACTGCTGGTGCAAAGGCAAGACGTGGGGCAGACCAGAGTTGAATAAACATTGTCAGGTGACCTAGGTTCATATTTTATAGCCTGTGCCATCAGCAAGTACTAGGCTTTGTTAGCAATTGTAGCATGGTAAACAGTAATTGATCTCTCCCGCCAAACTTATTGATGGGCGCCATGCACATATCTCCATAAATGGTGTCAGATGATGTACAGCTTTGAGCGTGGGTTCGGCTGAACCATGGCTCCGTACAATATTTTCGGTACCTACACACAAAATAACAGAAGGAAACATAATCACCTCTCAAGCAAGAAACGGAGAAGGAAGAGGATGGGGAGCACCACCTCCCAGTCATGACATCTCACCTGTGGTCACCTCTTTGCGCGGCAGCACGCGAATTTGCTTTGCCTCAAGCCGGATTTTCTTCATCTCTACCTGATTGGTCCATCCCAACCTCGCTATGACACCATCTGCAAGAGCCGCGCCATCTCCCCATGTGGCCAGACACGAGATCAGACATGACAACATTTCTTTCTATGAATAAGCTAGGACTCAAGGACACACTAATGTGTTTACTGTAGTGCAGACCATTAGAAAGCTGGTATATGTTTAGCATATATCAAAAAAAGTAAAATGAACCAACAAGTATGCCTTTCAACAAAACAATATAATTATCAAGCCACGGATTAATGAATTCCCAAATTAGTCGATTTACCACATATGCAACTATGTTTTCTAATAGCTTGCAAGTGGAGCTATCAGAAGAAATTGATGTGAGCATGGCTTATAAAATACAAAGAAGAATATATCAGCTAAGTATCCATCGACGGAACTAAAAAGAGCAGCAGATTAGACTCATACCTGCTCTAAAATACTGACTTCTTTTCATTGGCTTCTTGATGTCTTGCATACAGCAGCGCCGTCACATACATCAGAGATGGTGACTAACAGAATAAATGAACAACAGTAAGAGAAGACTAGACTCATAAGAACAGCTGCACATCAGCTCCAAACAGCAACACGGCTGGTCAAAACAGCAGCTTGACAACGTTTCAGTAATCATCAGAAGTTCACAAATGACAAATCGCAACAAAGCAAACATAACAATTAACAAAGTTCTTATTTCTCCGGCCGCTCTCACAAGTCATAAAAGAAACACAAGCACGCACACATCACACATAAGACATAATAAAGTTTCAGAGTCCCACACATAACAAAGAGACAAGTTCATGAAACTTAAAATACTTGATACAGATCATAACTTGACAGCCTGATGCCATCATGCGGCCTCCTGAATCATCAGCCCTTCGATGCCACCATTTCATATTCTGCTGCACATGGTCTTCTACAGCTTAATTAGAGCCTAGGCAACGAGCTCGCCCTCCAGCACGTGTAGGTGAGCGCCTAGGTGACCTACTTCTTCAAACACTGGAGCATCCCAGTTGGACCAATGCTGATTGGGATCCCAAGGTTGGCAAAGAGACCCCTCAAGGTGCCCTCTTCTATCTTTGGGAGTCCACACAATGGTCCACTGAGCCAACGGTCATTTGGCGGCAGTTTCATCAGAGTAAGACTGGGTGCAATCCACACGGGAGAAGGCCAGTTGGACCAAAGCTGAGGAGACACAAGGTCCTCCTTGCTATTATAATTGCCAAAGCCAACTACTCCAATGTCACGACGACTACTCTTACGAGCCTGATTGTACTGTTGATCGTCAGTAAAGTAGGCATGATTCCCCTTGAGAGCAGGGTAATCTTTGGCACTGAGACAAAGTGAATCATTAAGCCCAAGAAACAGCACATGCTCAGGCAAGCAATCAACTTCCACAAGCCTCTCAGCACCATCATCAACTTTGTATAATTTAATTTCCCTGGTATTCGGAACTGGTATTTTAGGGTCGGCGTCTTCATCAGGATCATCAAACTCCTTTAATCTTGAAACAAGCAGCAGACCACCCCATGGAGCCTGAACAATGTGTACAGCATCGGGATCAAAGCCCTCGTCTCCCCCCTTGATAATCTTCATTGTAACATCAGGACCACTAAGATCGAAGGCATGAATTTCTCCCGTCGTACTCGCTGCATACAGCAACCCATCCTTGTAGGTGCAGTCCTGGTAGTCACAGTGTGGTTCCAGCAAGGTCCACTTGTCATCCCCAACCCTTGCAAAGGATAGGTGAGTGTATGGCCTGTGGATGAGCACCGCGATGTAGCTTCCTGCCGATGTGTCATGGAACACAAACGCCTTGAACTGGAAGCATTCCCGCAGCTCACAACGAGGCATGATCGACGGCGTGAAGAAAGCCCGTCTTGCAGAGTGACTTGGGTATTCATACTCGTGGACCGAACCCGTGTCATCAAAGATGGGCTTCACGTACTCAATGGTGGTCACTGAAGGGAGAGCAATCTGCTGGCCAGTAATAGGATTGACGAGGTGCATTTCTGATCTATCGTCGACGGTGACCAGGAAGCCCAACGAGGACCCGATGATGAACCGGTGGCGGAGAGGCGGCTCCGGGAGGGTCAGCCTGTAGACCCTCTTCTCCACGAGGCTGTAGAGGCACGCAACATGCTCACCAGCAGATTCAGAGGTGTAGAGCAGGCACGGCGTCTGGGCCTGCTTGTGCTTGTCGAGGCTGCGCAGTGCGGTGTACGCAGAGCGCCACGAGGCGCAGACGCAGCCGGCGCGCATGAGGTCGGGGATCTCGAGTGTGGCGAGGACTATCATCAGGATGTCCTCCGGAAGCTCCGGCGATGCCGCCGGCGTAGCCTCAGACGCCGGTGGAGAGACAGGTCCTCTGTAGAAATTTTTTCAGTAAAACTCTGAATAAATTGAAGAACTCTAAAACCAGAGATCGACGAGAAGGCAAAAGCACTCACCGGCGGCGGTCGACTCGAGCGGACTGGCTGGGGATTGCGGAGGAGGATCCCGCCCGCCGAACGCCGCCGGCGCATCCCGCGAGCAGAGGGTCCCGCGGCGGCAGGTCGATTTGGCTATGGCCCGGGCGGCGGAAGGGGGGCGACGGAGCCGCTGGCGCCATCTGGACACTTCGAGATGCGGCGGTGGAGGTGGCGGCGGCGGAGGGCTGGATGAGGCGGCAGCAGCGGACGGAGGTCAGGGATCTCGAGTGTGGCGGCGGCGGCTGCGGCGACGGTGGGGAGTTGGAGAACTTTTTTTCCTCGGTTTTACTTTTTTTTAGGAAGATTTCCTCGGTTTTACTCATGGTTTTAAATAGCCGGCTATAGCCCTACTATAGTTTCGCTATAGCTGTTTGAGGGTGCTGCCGCTAAATGATTTCATGTACAATTTACCACTATAGCTCCGCTATAGCCCACTATAGCCCAGCTATAGCTATTTTTAAGGGTCGCCGCTAAATGCCATAGCCCGCTATTTAAAACATTGTTTTACTTGACGTTCGGTACGACACATAGGCCGCTTCAATGGGCCTCCAACGGTCCGCACAAAAATTGTCATTACTTAAACCTTTTTTTTGCCTACACTACAGAAAAAGAATCACGAAAAAATGACATGTACCATAGGTAGTACCGTGAATTGTACAAAAAGAATCAATTGCCAAACTTATATACAAAACATTTGCCAAGGTTTACTACATTTCAAAAAGAAAACATGCATATTTAAAATTGCCATGTAGGAAAAATGTACCCCCTCCGTTCCTAAATATAAGTCTTTTTAGAGATTCCAATATGGACTATATACAAAGCAAAATGAGTGAATATACACTCTAAAGTATGTCTATATACATCCGTATGTAGTCCCAATTGAAATGTCTAAAAAGACTTATAATTAGGAAGAGAGGGAATACATAGACAAAAACTTGTTGAAAAATTGCCATGACGAATATCAAAACAACAAAAAAGGACAAAATTGCAATAATAGTGGGGGCTTATGAAAGCAAAAAAAAACGTGTACAATAGTAGATTTGCCATATTATAACTAAATTTGTATTTGACATGTTATATATCAACCTGTTCTTAAACAAATTGAGGCATGATACATATTTGTCATCATAAAGTTTCCACTTACCACATGGAAAAATAATTTTTTTTTTTTGCGAATCATGGAAACTTGTACAAAAAATGTGAGGATAAGATCACAAAACTAAGCATGTTGTTATATAAAAATCATGGCAAACATTGTGGATAAAAAAAATCATCACAAGGGAAAATGTAGGTAAACTTGGGATTCTAGTGACATATGGAAAGGTTAAAAATTGCCGTGGCAAAATATAGGAATTTTTACAATGACAAATAAATGGAAAAATTGCCATGGCAAATTAAGAAGTAAAAAATGTAGGAAAAAAGGGTGAAAAGAATTTGCAATGCGTTATAGGTAAATTTTCTATGTAAAAGAAGGTATAATTGCCATGGCAAATATAGAAGTGAAATTTTTCATTGCCAAAAAAGGTTAAAAAAAGAATTTAACGGGGCGTTTTAGGTAAAATTGTCATGGAAAACAGAAAGTAAATTTGGCATCTTTTTTTCTTGTGTTTTTTATAATTTTAGAAAGGAAAAAAATTCCATGGCAAATTATTCTAAAAAGTATATTTTGCCATGGCAACTTATTCTTAAAAAGAATAATTTGTCATGGCAATTCTGACGGCGTTCTTCATTATAATTTGACACTTTGTCATCATAATTTGCCATGGCAAAACATGGCAACAAATAATTTGCCAATAGCCATCTGGTGATACTTTTTAGAACATTAATAAAATGAAAAAATGGACAAAATTGCCATGATATGTTAAAAGCATGGCAGAAGTAGCTCCATAGATCATGGCATCGGTGCATATACAAAAGTGCCATGTTATATGAAGTATGATTCTGCCATGGGTTGCTAAACAATTTTGCCATGATTCATGTGATATATTTTGTCATGGTCCATGTGATATATTTGCCATTGGCTATGGCAAACAACACAAATTGAAAAAAAGGTATAAAAAAGTCTTTGTAGATCATGGCAACTAAATAGAAAAGAAGTCATGGGTACTAAAAAAATACCTAATTAACCCATGGCAAATGAAGAAAAAACTATTTAGAAACAGTAAATTCATGGAGAAAATGGCTCTGTATATCATGGAAACTGTCGCATTGAAGTCGCCAAGCTAGATGAGTAAAAAGAATTTGGCATGGGATGTTTAAACAAAAAAGTTGCCATGATCTATGTAATAGATTTGCCATGGACACACGAAGGAAAAAGAGTTGCCCGCTAGTTTGGTCATTTATGTTTGTGTCTATAACCAACAAAACTTTACCATGCCAAAACAAAACTATAGAAAAGCTATTATGTGTAAAAAACAAAAGATGGCTTCCTATGATGTACACATGTTTAAACTTGGATTAAACTTTGCCATTGTTAAAAAACAGTAAATTTGCCATGGCAACTTTGGCCATGGAGTATGAATTTGCCATGGGCAAGCAATAAAAAATGCCATGGTCAGAAAGTAAACATTGTCGTGGTTAAAATAGTAAATTTTGCCATGCCCAAATAAAATTCATATTAAAAAAACTCATGTAGAAAATGGAAATCTAAAAGTTGCCATGGTAAAACCACTTGAGATGTTAAAAAGTTGTCATGGTAGATGCATGTTAAACATTATCATGGCAGTTATGATTTTCATGTTTTGTATAATTTTTGTTGCCATGAATGCAAATAAAGTTGCCATGGTCGCACAAAAGAAACTAATTTGTTGCCATTTTTTACAAAAAAAATCCATGCCCTTTAAATTGCTTTTGCCATGCTTCGTTAACTTAAGTTGCCATGATCTATGAAAAATCATGGCAAATTCATATGATTTTTTCCATGACAGCTATTTACTAAATGAAAAGATGATGACTATAAAGGATTGTAAATTTGCCAGGTCAATTAATGATAATCTGCCATGGCGAAATGGTATCTAAATTCATAGTGGTTTCCCATGGTATATGAAACAAAATGACGCTAATTCATGAGAAATGTATGAAAAAGTTGGTATGAACTATACATAATTTGTCATGGCAAATTTACATATCTCTAAAAAACATGGCAAAAATAGACAAGATAGTGGATTGACAAAGGCCAAAGGTGATCTGTCAAACACTTAATACAATTTGTCGTGGCAAAAAAAAGTAGTAGACTATCATGGCAGCTTTGTCAAACAAATCGCCAGGGTATATCAAAAATCATAGCAAAAAGTCATACCAATTCTGTTCATGGCAACTACTCCACAAATATGCCATGGCAACTACTCCAAAATTTTGCCATGGAAACTACTC
This sequence comes from Triticum dicoccoides, assembly GCF_002162155.2. Taxonomy (NCBI): domain Eukaryota; kingdom Viridiplantae; phylum Streptophyta; class Magnoliopsida; order Poales; family Poaceae; genus Triticum; species Triticum dicoccoides. Next base: position 20,835,800 of record NC_041388.1, read on the forward strand.
ATAACAATTATGTCAATTGCAACTACTCATAGCGATTCTACCGTGGCAAGTACCCACAAAATTTTGCCATGAAAACTACTCATAGCAATTATCTGTTGCGCATTCTCCTGGGACTGGTACATTACATGGCAATCTTCAGATAAATGAAACAAAAATGCCATGTCAAACACATGATTCCAAAAACTTATCAGATGTAAAACGAAAAATGTAGGATTTGGACAGAGTCCTGCACATAGAAAAGGAGTGTATGCCATGGGGATCTGGGTAGAGTCAAGACGCAGCAAAAATGAGGAGCGGCTCCACTGAACGGATTCAACAAGTATAGTTGAGGAACCGAACGAACTAAAAAAAGCACCAGATCGATGGACGAACTCAGTGGCAACAACGGGGAGGAGGGGCTGCTTCGACTGCAGGAACGACGCATCCCCGTACTCTCCCCCGCCGCACAGTTCCAGCGAGAAGGGTTGCGGCAGCGGCATAAGCAAAGCCTGGCCCTGATGCCCTTCCATCGCAGAACGAGCCGGCGCGCTGGCCCTCCTATTCGTACCACCTATTAGGAGCATAGATGAGAGTACCAAGGTGGTCTAGAATCGCTAGCCCCATCCCCCATGCTCATTCAGTTCTGAGAACAAGGCATCGATGTTCATCTTTAGCACACGAGATCGCCGATGTACTGTAGTCAATCGTCCTGGTGAGATGGTGTCGGTGGCGACGTTGTGGTGGTCGGCACTAAGCCTCCATCATCTTCATTGTTGTGTATCATATCTTAATAGTCTTTTCGTGATGACATGTTTTTTTATAGATCCTGATATTGATAAGCAGGTGATTTTGTTATTGTTTAGACCTCAGGAATTATTTTTGTAGGAGAGATCTCTAAGAGATTACATGTGTATAATTATGTAGCCATTACATGTGCAATAATCCTACACCCACATACGAGTTACACATGTTCTACTCTCCCTCTTCCCCTAGTTTTCATTGGGGTGACCCTCTCCATCCGTATTTTCCAATTATACATCTCACATTTGCCCATCCGTTAAATCCATAGGTTATCTTCCACAGGTCTAGCATTACTCTTAGATGTGTATAATTGTATGCATGTATAATTTTTCCCCTTCTGTTAGGGTGTATCTCCTATCGACGACGATTTTGAAAACTTTTCCCTATTCCTCGATCCCCCGTGATTATGGCTCAGACTAACTCAAAGGTGATCACACATTGTTGCACGGTCTTGATTGAGGAGTTGGGGGAGGCAGAAGGGTTTAGGGTTGGTTACTTGACGAGTCGTTCGTCGGGTGAGGAGAAAAGCAATGGAGCAGCGGGCGTTTGGTTCATCGAAGGTAGATGCCAGTTAGGTGGAAGCCACGATGAGAGAATTGGGGTTGCATGAGGAGGATCTAGATGATATCATTCTTTTAGTTTACGTGCATATCTGTACTACTAGTTATTCTATGGTCATGATGGTACGTCGTGGTTTGGTTTGATTCCATACGCTTGTTGGTTTCATGATAATTATGGCGAGTATCATTCTCTGTACGAGAGGATCATGTTAATTATGAAAAGTATAATCGAGCATTGGACGGGAGGATAATATTAATTATGGAGAATATCATTCATTGGAAGGGAAGATCACCATAATTATGAAGAATATCATCTTTTGGGCAGAAGGACCACATTTTATTATGAAGAGTTATTGGAAATATGCCCTAGAGGCAATAATAAATTGGTTATTATTATATTATATTTTATTGTTCATGATAATCGTTTATTATCCATGCTAGAATTGTATTGATAGGAAACTCAGATACATGTGTGGATACATAGACAACACCATGTCCCTAGTAAGCCTCTAGTTGACTAGCTCGTTGATCAATAGATGGTTACGGTTTCCTGACCATGGACATTGGATGTCGTTGATAACGGGATCACATCATTAGGAGAATGATGTGATGGACAAGACCCAATCCTAAGCGTAGCACAAGATCGTGTAGTTCGTTTGCTAAAGCTTTTTTAATGTCAAGTATCATTTCCTTAGACCATGAGATTGTGCAACTCCCGGATACCGTAGGAGTGCTTTGGGTGTGCCAAACATCACAACGTAACTGGGTGGCTATAAAGGTACACTATAGGTATCTCCGAAAATGTCTATTGGGTTGGCATGAATCGAGACTGGGATTTGTCACTCCGTGTAAACGGAGAGGTATCTCTGGGCCCACTCGGTAGGACATCATCATAATGTGCACAATGTGATCAAGGAGTTGATCACAGGATGATGTGTTACGGAACGAGTAAAGAGACTTGCCGGTAACGAGATTGAACAAGGTATCAGGATACCGACGATCGAATCTCGGGCAAGTATTGTATCGCTAGACAAAGGGAATTGTATACGAGATTGATTAAGTCCTTGACATCGTGGTTCATCTGATGAGATCATCGTGGAGCATGTGGGAGCCAACATGGGTATCCAGATCCCGCTGTTGGTTATTGACCGAAGAGTTGTCTTGGTCATGTCTGCATGACTCCGAACCCGTAGGGTCTGCACACTTAAGGTTCGATGACGCTAGGGTTATAGGGAAAGTATGTATGCGGTTACCGAATGTTGTTCAGAGTCCTGGATGAGATCCCGGACATCACGAGGAGTTCCGGATTGGTCCGGAGGTAAAGATTGATATATAGGAAGTATGATTTTGGCCACCAGAATTGTTCCGGGCATCATCGGTAGTGTACCGGGACCACCGGAGGGGTCCGGGGGTCCACCAGGTGGGGCCACTAGCCCCGGAGGCCTACATGGGCCAATAGTGGGAAGGGACCAGCCCCTAGGTGGGCTGGGGCGCCTCCCACCAAGGCCCAAGGCGCCTCCAAGAGGGGAAGGGGCAAACCCTAGGGCAGATGGGCCCTAAGGCCCACCCTAGGTGCGCCTCCCCCTCTCCCCCTTGTGGCCGCCACCCTAGATGGGATCTAGGGCTGCTGCACCCCTTGGGGTGGGAACCCTAGGTGGGGGCGCAGCCCTCCCTCTCCCCCTATATATAGTGGAGGCAAAGGGGCAGCCCAACACGCGATTCAATCTCCCTGTTGGCGCAGCCCTACCCCTCTCCCTCCTCGTCTCTCGTAGTGCTTGGCGAAGCCCTGCTGGAGTCCCGCGCTCCTCCACCACCACCACGCCATCGTGTTGCTGCTGGATGGAGTCTTCCCCAACCTCTCCTTCTCCCCTTGCTGGATCAAGGCGTAGGAGACGTCACCGGGCTGTACGTGTGTTGAACGCAGAGGTGCTGTCCGTTCAGCACTAGGATCATCGGTGATTTGGATCACGACGAGTACGACTCCATCAACCCCGTTCACTTGAACGCTTCCGCTTAGCGATCTACAAGGGTATGTAGATGCACTCTCCTTCCCTCGTTGCTAGATTACTCCATAGATTGATCTTGGTGATGCGTAGAAAATTTTGAATTTCTGCTACGTTCCCCAACAGTGGCATCATGAGCTACACAGAAGGCCTACGTCTTTGATGCACCGCTCGATGTGCAAACCCTTACAACATCGTCTGTGGATGTTGTGAACACCTGACAGACACGTCCTGATGACTACTTGATAGTTTAGTGCACCATACTTTACGGCTTAGAATCGGGATTCCAATGACGTTTTGAACGCCATATGAGATGTTCCAAGAGCTGAAATTGGGATTTCGGGCTCATGCCCGTGTTGAGAGGTATGAGACCTCTGACAAGTTCTTTTGCCAACAAGATGGAGGAGAATAGCTCAGCTAGTGGGCATGTGCTCAGAATGTCTGGGTGCTACAATCATTTAAATCAAGTGGGAGTTAAACTTCCAGATAAGATAGTGATTGATAGAGTTCTCTAGCCACTATCACTAAGCTACTAGATCTTCGTGATGAACTATGACATGCAAGGGATGGAGTTGATCCCGGAGCTGTTCGCGGTGCTTAAGACCGCAAAAGGTAGAAATCAAGAGGAGCATCAAGTGTTGATGGTTTAACAAGACCACTGGTTTCAAGAAGGGCAAGGGCTAGAAGGGAAACTTCATGTATGGCAAACCAGTTGCCGCTCTAGTGAAGGAACCCAAGGTTGAACCCAAACCCGAGACTAAGTGCTTCTATTGTAAAGGGAACGGTCACTAGTAGCGGAATTACCCCAAATGCATGGTAGATAAGAAGGCTGGCAACTTCAACAAAATTTATACGTGTTAATGTGTACCTCACTAGTACTCCTGGTAGCACCTGGGTATTGGATACCGGTTCAGTTACTATTATTGGTGACTTGAAGCAAAAGCTACGGTCTAAACGAAGACTGGCTAAGGGCGAGGTGACGATGTGTGTTGGATGTATTTCCAAAGTTGATGAGATCACCATCGCATGCTCCATCTGCCTTCGGAATTAGTATTGAACCTAGATAAATGTTATCAGGTGTCTACGTTGAGCATGAATATGATTAGATCATGTTCATTGCAATACGGTCATTCATTTAAGTTAGAGAATAATGGTTATTCTGTTTACATGAATGATACCTTTCATGGCCATGCACCCTATGTGAATGGTTCATTGAATCCCGGTCGTGGTAACTGGTAATACACATGTTCACGCCAAAGGATGTAGAGTTAATAATGATAGTACCACTTTCTTGTGGCATTGCCGCTTAGGTCATATTGGCGTAAGATGCATGAAAAAACTCCATGTCGATGGATGTTTGGAGTCACTTGATTTTGAGTCGCTTGACACATGCGAGCCATGCCTCATGGGCAGGATGACTAAGACCCCGTTTTCAGGTACAATGAAACGGGAAAGTGACTTGTTGGAAATCATGCATGCTGATGCGTGTGATCCAATGAGAATTGAAGCGTGCGGTGGATATCGCTATTTTCTCATCTTCACTGGCGATTTGGGTAGATATAGGTATATCTACTTAATGAAGCACAAGTCTGAAACGTTTGAAAAGTTCAAGCATTTTCAGAGTGAAGTTAAGAATCATCATAACAATAAGATCATGTTCCTACGATCTGATCAAAAGGGGATTTTCTGAGTTATGAGTTTGGCAATCACTTAAGACATTGTGGAATTGTTTCACAGTTGAAGCCACCTGGAACACCACAAGGTAATGGTGTGTCCGGACGTCGTAATTGAACCCTATGAGATATGGTGCAATCTATGATGTCTCTTACCAATCTACCGTTTTCATTTTGAGGTTATGCGTTAGAGACAGCTGCATTCACTTTAGATAGGACACCATCTAAGTCCGTTGAAACGACGTCGTGTGAACATTGGTTTGGCAAGAAACCAAAGTTGCCGTTTCTTAATGTTTGGGGCTGCGATGCTTAAGGCTTCAGCCGGAGAAGCTCGAACCCAAAGCGGACAAACACATCTTCATAGGATACCCAAAGGTGACAGTTGGGTATACCTTCTATCTCAGATCCGAGGGCAAATTGTTTGTCGCTAAGAACGGGTCCTTTCTCGAGAAGGAGTTTCTCTCGAAAGAATTGAGTGGGAGGAAGATAGAACTTGATGAGGTTATTGAACCTTTATTTTAACCAGAGAGTGATGCAACACAGAAAGATGTTTTCTGTGGAGCCTACATCTGTTGAATAGGAAGTTAATGATAGTGATCATAAAGCTTCGGATCAAGTTGCTATCGAACCTCGTAGGTCGACAAGGATATGTACTACTCCTGAGTGGTACGGTAATCATGTCTTAGATATCATGTTGTTAGACAACAATGAACCTACGAGCTATGGAGAAGCGATGGTGGGCCCGTATTCCGACAAATGGTTAGAAGCCATGAAATCCGAGATAGGATCCATATATGAGAACAAAGTATGAACTTTGGTGGACTTGCCCGATGATCGGCAAGCCATTGAGATAAATGGATCTTTAAGAAGAAGATGAACGTGGACGGTAATGTTACCGTCTATGAAGCTCGACTTGTGGGAAAGAGTCTTTTCACAAGTTCAAGGAGTTGACTACGATGAGAATTTCTCACCCGTAGCGATGCTTAAGTCCGTCGGAATCATGTTAGCATTAGCCGTATTTTTCGATTATGAAATCTTACAGATGGATGTCAAAACAAGTTTTCTTACCAGTTTTCGTAAGAAAAGGTTGTATGTGATACAATAAAAGGTTTTGTCAATCCTAAGGATACTAAAAGGTATGCTGGCTCCAGCAATCCTTCTATGAACTAGAGCGAGCATCTCGGAATCGGAATATATGTTTTGATGGAGTGATCAAAGCTTTTAGGTTTATACAATGTTTGTTAGAAACTTGTATTTACAAGAAAGTGAGTGGGAGCACTACAACATTTCTGATAAGTATATGTGGATGACATATTGTTGATCCGAAATAATGTAGAATTTCTGGAAAGCATAAACGTTTGTTTGAAGAGTGATTTTCAAAGGAAGACCTGGATAAAGCTGCTTACATATTGGGCATCAAGATCTATAGAGATAGATCAAGACGCCTGATGATACTTTCAAAGAACGCACACCTTGACATGTTTTTGAAGGAGTTCAAAATAGATCAGTCAAAGAAGGGGTTCTTACCTGAGTTGTAAGGTGTGAAGTTGAGTAAGACTCAAAGATTGACCACGGCAGAAGAAAGAGGAAGGACGAAGGTCGTCCCCTATGATCTTGTCATAGGCTCTATACGGTATGCCATGCTGAGTACCACACCTAATGTGTGCCTTGCCACATGTCTGGCAAGAGGGTACAAAGGTGATCTAGGAGTAGATCACCAGATAGCGGTCAAAATTGTCCTTAGAGGAATAAGGAAATGTTTCTCGGTTATGGAGGTGATAAAGAGTTCGACATAAAGAGTTACGTCGATGCAAGCTTGACACCTATCCGGATGGCTCTGAGTAGAGATACCGGATACGTATAATGGAGCAATAATTTGGAATAGCTCCAAGTAGAACGTGGTAGCAGCATCTACGATATAAAGTTTTGCGAAATACATAGGGATCTGAATATGGCAAGACCCGTTGACTACAACCTCTCTCACAAGCATAAAATGATCAAACCCAGAACTCTTTGAGTGTTTATCACATAGTGATGTGAACTAGATCATTGAGTCTAGTAGACTCTTGGATGTTGGTCACATGGCGATGTGACCTGTGAGTGTTAATCACATGGCGATGTGAACTAGATTATTGACTCTAGTGCAAGTGGGAGACTATTGGAAATATGCCCTAGAGGCAATAATAAATTGGTTATTATTATATTATATTTCATTGTTCATGATAATCGTTTATTATCCATGCTAGAATTGTATTGATAGGAAACTCAGATACATGTGTGGATACATAGACAACACCATGTCCCTAGTAAGCCTCTAGTTGACTAGCTCGTTGATCAATAGATGGTTACGGTTTCCTGACCATGGACATTGGATGTCGTTGATAACGGGATCACATCATTAGGAGAATGATGTGATGGACAAGACCCAATCCTAAGCATAGCACAAGATCGTGTAGTTCGTTTGCTAAAGCTTTTCTAATGTCAAGTATCATTTCCTTAGACCATGAGATTGTGCAACTCCTGGATACCGTAGGAGTGCTTTGGGTGTGCCAAATGTCACAACGTAACTGGGTGGCTATAAAGGTACACTACAGGTATCTCTGAAAGTGTCTGTTGGGTTGGCACGAATCGAGACTGGGATTTGTCACTCCATGTAAACAGAGAGGTATCTCTGGGCCCACTCGGTAGGACATCATCATAATGTGCACAATGTGATCAAGGAGTTGATCACAGGATGATGTGTTACGGAATGAGTAAAGAGACTTGCCGGTAATGAGATTGAACAAGGTATCAGGATACCGACGATCGAATCTCGGGCAAGTATCGTACCGCCAGACAAAGGGAATTGTATACGGGATTGATTAAGTCCTTGACACCGTGGTTCGTCCGATGAGATCATCGTGGAGCATGTGGGAGCCAACATGGGTATCCAGATCCCGCTGTTGGTTATTGACCGGAGAGTTGTCTCGGTCATGTCTGCATGACTCCCGAACCCGTAGGGTCTGCACACTTAAGGTTCGATGACGCTAGGGTTATAGGGAAAGTATGTATGCGGTTACCGAATGTTGTTCGGAGTCCCGGATGAGATCCCGGACGTCACGAGGAGTTCCGGAATGGTCCGGAGGTAAAGATTGATATATAGGAAGTATGGTTTTGGCCACCGGAATTGTTCCGGGCATCACCGGTAGTGTACCGGGACCACCGGAGGGGTCCGGGGGTCCACCAGGTGGGGCCACCAGCCCCGGAGGCCTACATGGGCCAATAGTGGGAAGGGACCAGCCCCTAGATGGGCTGGGGTGCCTCCCACCAAGGCCCAAGGCGCCTCCAAGAGGGGAAGGGGGCAAACCCTAGGGCAGATGGGCCCTAAGGCCCACCCTAGGTGCGCCTCCCCCTCTCCCCCTTGTGGCCGCCACCCTAGATGGGATCTAGGGCTGCCGCACCCCTTGGGGTGGGAACTCTAGGTGGGGGTGCAGCCCTCCCTCCCCCCTATATATAGTGGAGGCAAAGGGGCATCCCAACATGCGATTCAATCTCCCTGTTGGCGCAGCCCTACCCCTCTCCCTCCTCGTCTCTTGTAGTGCTTGGCAAAGCCCTGCTGGAGTCCCGCTCCTCCACCACCACCACGCCGTCGTGCTGCTGCTGGATGGAGTCTTCCGCAACCTCTCCTTCTCCCCTTGCTGGATCAAGGCGTAGGAGACGTCACCGGGCTGTACGTGTGTTACGCGGAGGTGTCGTCCGTTCGGCACTAGGATCATCGGTGATTTGGATCACGACGAGTACGACTCCATCAACCCCGTTCACTTGAACGCTTCCGCTTAGCGATCTACAAGGATATGTAGATGCACTCTCCTTCCCTCGTTGCTAGATTATTCCATAGATTGATCTTGGTGATGCGTAATTTTTTTTGAATTTCTGCTATGTTCCCCAACAAGAGTATCATCGAGCACTAGATGAAAGGATCACGAGAATATGTATGCTTCCGCACTGGCAATTAGTTAGTTCCGAAATTGAGGTGGAGCAAGCATTTATGACCATCGGTTCCAGTGGATGCATGAAACATAGGTTCTATCTATCAATGAGATGCACTATATATAAACAGAATGAAAAAAAGAAGAAAAAGCAAAAATCAACATTTTATGTTTCAAACAAATTTGGAAAAAGCACGCACCTACATTGGGATGTATACTACTACATGTTTACGAGGAAGTACATTTGGGTGTGAGGTACACGAAAATTGACGGACCTTCACAGTGAACAGTTCATGTGCTAAAAATACATGATTTTCTTTTTCTTTTGTCGCTCAAACATGAAACTATAATCATAAAACTTCGCAAGGATGCACAGTCTTTTTCCAGATCTATTTTAAAGTTTAAAAATCAGATTTTTGATTTTTTTTTCAAAATCGGAGCCATGGGGATCTGGGTAGAGTCAAGAGGCAGCAAAAATGAGGAGTGGTTCCACTGAACTAATTCAACAAGTATAGTTGAGGAACCGAACGAACTAAAAAAACACCAGATCGACAAACGAACTCAGTGGCAACAACGGGGAGGAGGGGCTGCTTCGACTGCAGGAACGACGCGTCCCCGTCCTCTCCCCCGCCGCAAAGTTCCAGCAAGAAGGGTTGCGACGGCGGCATAAGCAAAGCCTGGCCTCGATGCCCTTCCATCACGGAAGGAGCCGGCCCGCTGGCCCTCCTATCCGTACCCCCTATCAGGAGCATAGATGAGAGTACCAAGGTGGTCTAGAATCGCTAGCCCCATCTCGCATGCTCATTTAGTTCCGAGAACAAGGCATCGATGTTCATCTTTAGCACACGACATTGCCGATGTAGTGTAGTCAATCGTCCTGGTGAGATGGTGTCGGTGGTGATGTTGTGGTGGTCGGCACTGAGCCTCCGTCATCTTCGTTGTTGTGTATCGTATCTCAATAGTATTTTCATGATGACGTGTTTTTTTATAGATCCTGATATTGATAAGCCGGTTCTTTCGTTATTGTTTAGACCTCAGGAACTATTTTTGCTGGAGAGATCTCTAAGAAATTACATGTGTATAATTATGTAGCCAGTACATGTGCAATAATCCTACACCCACACACGAGTTACACATGTTCTACTCCCCTCCTCCCCCTGGTTTTCATTTGGGTGGGCCTCTCCATCCCTGTTTCCCAATTATACATCTCACATTTGCCCATCCGTTAAATCCATAGGTTATCTTCCATAGGTCTAGCATTACTCTTAGATGTGTATAATTGTATGCATGTATACATTTTCCCCTTCTGTTAGCGTGTATCTCCTATCGATGAAGATTTTGAAAACTTTTCCCTATTCCTCGATCCCCCGTGATTATGGTCCAGACTAACTCAAAGGTGATCACACATTGTTGCACCGTCTTGATTGAGGAGTTGGGGAAGGCAGAAGGGTTTAGGGTTGCTTACTTTTTTTGAGACAATTTTTTTTAGACAATCATAGGTTCTATCTATCAACGTGCCCTTGGCACGGGCTGGGCCGAAACGAGGCCCACTTACCACTACCCACGCCCAACCGTCGGACCCAATAAAATTTGGTTCCCGCTCCCCCTCTTCGTCCGCCGGTCCGTTTCGGTTTCCCCACAAAGTCAGCGGAAAGAGAAAAAAAGGAAAGAAACAAGAAACCCCCACCGCCGCCGCCGCCCCCGCCCGCAACTGCTCCCCGTCCCCCGCCGGAGCAAGCCTGCCACGTCGAGCGGAGGGAGCCCTCCCTCGTCGGCGTTCCCCTCCTCCTCCTCCACGCCTCCACCGGACTCGGGAGGGTTCCCCTCGCTGGTGAGCAAGCCCTAGCTTTCTTGGATTGCTCCCCCGTCTCTGCCGCGCCGCGGACAGCCGAATCCGGCCGCGTGTTCCTGACGTGATTTCGAACCTAGTTTCCGCCGGTAGGGATCTCCCCGTAATCCCCTAGTCAACTGTTAGCGCGGATTGCGGTATGTTTTGGGGGGAAGATTTGGTCGCTCCGTGTGATTAAAATTTTCCCCTGTTCTCGAACCGTTGGTGCGGGAGATCCGGGCATCCGGTGGAGAGTAGTAAGAAGAGCACGGTCTCTTTTGACCCAAGACCTCCGACTTGCATCGGGTGGTTTGATTGAAAACTGGGGATTTTCTTTTTTGGGAAGTGCGTACTGAAAAAATGGGGGATTTGCTTTGCTGGGCAGCATGTTCAAAACTGGGGATTCTCTATTTTGGGAAGTACTGTACTAACAAATCTGTGATTTTACCAAGAAGGTACCACACAAGGGTATCAGTAGTTGCTGCAAATTTGCTGCTATAATCTACAGTAGCACTCACACAGGTGTTCTCTGAATTTTGTGGGGTGTTAATAATATGATGGAGATTTATTTTTCATGTATAGGATGCCTCTCATGATCTACTTGAACATTATCTCGGAAGTTTGTTTAGAAATAAAAGAGAGCGTCTTATCGGTTTATCGCTCTACATTTCTGTGCTACGTCAGGAACATTTAACAGACATGTAGGGATCCTGTCTTCAGCTTGGTAGTTAGTAGTGAATTTCCTTTTATGGACTGTGGAGTTTGTGCTCTCTTTTGCATTGTATATGCTTTCTGGTAGAATGTGGGTGGTGGCAAATCAAGTGAAGCATTTTCAATAAATGATGCTGTATTTGGTACTTTCAGATTGGATAGACCATCCTTTGTTGATCAGCTAAGGTTATTTACCTACTTCCATAACTGGCTCTGGTTTTTACTTTGTATTCATGGATTTTTCTTCTATTTCTTGAACATATCCAGTGTATGCAATGGGGAGGAGTTTAAGAGCGGGACGCCATGCAGAACTGGAAGACTCTGTGGCAGATCCTGTCAGCGAAAAGCAAGCCTTCAGAGGGTGGAAGCAGTATGTGAAAGAACTCAACTCGAACACACTTCCACCATTTCTCACCCGCCTTTGTGACCCTGACAAGCCATGCTCATACTCTGAGGAGGAGCTCTTATGCGTGTTTGAGACTGCTGCGGAAGTCCATGGCTGCAACATTGTGCCACATATCAGCCAGATCGTTTCAGCCATCATTAGAATCATGTCTTCAGCCACAGGGTCCTTGCATGGTGTTGGTTGCTCCAAGGTGATACGCACATTATCACGCTATGTCATTGATCCCCTGGGAACAGAAGAAGAGAAAAGTGGGATCATTAGCTCTCTCTGCAGTCCCTTTTCTGGTTGCTTGATGAGCACGAAGGAGAGTGTATCTTCTGGTTCTGCTCTCTGCGTCACTGCACTTATCCAGTCCAACAATTGGCAATTTGCATCTCACGAGTTAGTTAACGACATCTGCTTAAAAGTCTCAGGGGCCTTAGGGGAGGTACGCTGCCAGACCATTTCACACTTAGGCTTAGTGGTTGCTCTATTGGAACAGAATTGGTTGACACTTGAGCCTTACGGGCGGTCTTTGATAAGATCAGGCTTAAGTATATTGGACAAGAGTACTAAAGCAAGCAATTCTCAGATGATCATATCATCCATTCAAATGATACACTCCATCATGAAGACTTTGGAATTGAGCATCATATTTTCTGAGATCAGTAGCATTATCCAAGCTATGGAGCAACTGAGGGATCATTGCATGCCAGAGATCAGCACTCCAGCTTTTCAGGCAGCTGAGACTGCTAATACACTGTACAAGCAGGAAGAGTGTGGACATGGCAAAAGAATTAGTCCATTGGCAAAAATTCATGATGGAAGACATAGGAGGAGGGGATCATATTCACATTCTGTTATGGATGATGCGGAAATAAGAAACTGCGGTTCAAATGAATCTCTGTATGATGATACACAATCTGTTAATCGGTTCAGAGACCATGATTCCCAGCCTTCAGTGGGGCAATACTCAGGTGTACCTGTAAGTGCACGGGTAAGGAGGCGACTGTTGAGTAATGGTTCTGACAGACAACATCAAATGTCCAGTGATGAGTTTCCTCGCACTATTGTATCTGATTATCGTGATGGTGTCGGTGTGATAGCACAATATGGTTCTGCTGGTCTGCTAGATAAGTCAATGAGGAGGTATTCAGATGTATCAACAAGGACTGCTGATCCATGCCCTATGTGTTTAACACCGCGAACTACTAATCGATGCTCTCAGGTATACAGTACATCTTAATTGATTGATGACTTGATTGCCTTATCATATGTACGAGCAATTATAGTAACTTTGGGGCTTATCATGTCAAGATATGGTGTCTGAGTTAGCGTTTGTACTCTGTTCTGGAATGGTATCTTTCAAATGATAGGAATAACAAACTTTTTGATGTATGGTAGGAAAGGAACTTACTAACTTCATGCGCAAAACAGATATCCTCCACGTATGCAAAACAGATCCTCCACATATATGTTTGTAGATTGCTTATGGTATTTCCATTGATGCATTGAAGAACTGTTTCTTAGTGGTTTGAAGAACGAAATTGGAGAAGCCTGACCTTTTTTGGTACAAATAAATTTACAGCTCTTTCTCTTTTCTTTCATGGACTTGTTTCAGATATCAAGGCGAGGAACTTTCTCAGAAGACGTTTGGATGCAGTCAACCCCAAGGAAGCAGCTCCAGTTTCATAGCTCTAGCAGTGAATCAAAAAGAGATACTCACAGATTACCCGACAGCCCATCTCTGAGACGGCACTGTTCAGGACAATGTACAAATGGTGAAGTTGAGGAAAGGAACGGCTACTGTGATTCTGTTCAGCATGACAGCCAGTGTCATGTACAGAGCAATGATACCTCGATAGAAGATCTGAAGCTACCACCAACCAACAGTGAGCGTTCTGATAGTGCAGGCGAATCTCGAAGCGGAGAATGTCGAGCTGAGAATGAGAAGATGACAAGAGTCAGGAAAGGGAGCAGAAACTGCTCTGGCACCCTACTTTTTCTCCTTGTATGTGCTCTAGTGATACTGGTCATTGCGCTCTTGCTAGCTTGGTGGAAGGAGGATCAGAGGGAGCCGTATGTTGTACCCACATAGTAGCGTCTTTCTGCCTGTATGCAGGTTGTTCTGCGATGTGCGTTGGCTTTGGTGTAGATTGCGAGTTAAAGTGGGGTAAAGGTTGAGAAGTTGTGTTGATTTAGTCGAACGATAGTGATAGTTTGCTGGATTGTACATTCTGATTGTTGGCATGAATACCATGATAGTTTTGTGTTCAGTGGGAAGCTGAAGCGTAGCACATAATTCCTTGCTGCATTTCCGAATTTCTCTACTTTATAGCATTTGTTTTACAGAGTATATGCAGCTAGTGTAGCAGATACATGAGTGGCATGTAGTATACTACTGGTGTTGATGGTATTGTTCACCGAATTTCATTATCATCTGGATAGAAGTATCCAATGTAGTAGAAGCTAGATTGACAAGGCAATACCAATGTTTCCGCAAACTAGTTTTGTTACAACTGCTTCGGGATAAATTTTGGTCCAAACTTCTCACTGTTTTGTTCATACTCCGCGTGTTCATTGGTTTGTTGTTGCTCCATGAATGAGAGGATAAATATTTTTGTTCTGTGCGGTTATTTTTCCCAGTAACTCGTAGTTGCTGCAAAAAGGTTCATAAAACCACCATTTTTGTTTCACCAGTAATCCATATGTGTACATATATATAGGATCAAGTATTTTGTTCAGGTGGTTATTTTTTTATTTGCTTTTGGTATTTTGACAAGGAATGATTTCAATTTTAAAGGAATTTAACCGAAGTTATATAGCTGCAGAAGGAAGTTTTAAGAAGAAATCAAGCTGCTAGCCCATAGAGCAAAAAAGAAGAAATTCTGTGGTTTTCCAAGTTGGGTAGATGCATTTCACTAGCTCAGTGGTTTTGTTGCACACCATTCTTTCTTTTCTTTTCTTTTCTTGCTAGATCTTTGGTTAGCTTGTACTTCCTCTGTACGGAATTAGTTGACGCTCAAACGGATGTATCTAGACGTATTATTATTATTCCAAAAAAATATTATGCAACAGGAGAAATCCTGCTGTTTTTGAGGGAAAAAATAACCAAATATAACATTTCTTTGTTTTTATTACAAACCAAGACAAGCCGTCCAGCTTGATCGTGAACAAAACACCAAGCTAGAGGAACCAAGCAAGCAATCCAGTGCTACTTGCTTCACACACCAATCCAAACCAATCCAATCCAATCCAATTCAGTCAAGCATACTCACACCATGCATAGCTTGGTGAAGAAAGCACACCATTTATTCCTCCATCAAAAGTACGTAGCAACACCCTCACCATGCCGCAGATGGAGCATGTAAACCACACTTAAAAGCCAAACACCGACAAACTAGGGGAAACAATCCAGAGAGTTGTGAGTGAGATCACAACTCAATTGTAAGCCGCTTGACCTCTTTTTGCATCAAGATTACCTAGGAAATGAAGAATGTGAATAGAAAACATTGATTAATCTGATAGTAAATAAAAAAAACAATGACACCTGCTTGCTCAATCTATCAATGCACGGAACAAAATCCATGTCCGAGCAAACTGTACCTCAGAACGGAGACCCTCGGGAGGGTCTTCTTGTAGTAAGCCGAGTGGCGCGTCTCAAAAAGCGATGGTTCATGGTCGGCCTCGGGGCCGTCCCACTCGAGCCTATCCCACCAATCCTTCTCGCAGTCCACCACCGGCTTGGGGCCTTGGCGCGACACGGTTGGTACCCGTCTCAGGCCCCAACAGTCCTTGAGGGTGATTGTCTCCAGCACCGGCGCGACCAGTGATTTGACCCCGCATATCTGCTCTAGCCTGTGGAGATGATATAGCCTGATGTGCTTTAGCTTCTCTAATGTGACACCAGATGCTATCTCTTGAGCGTGCTCATTGGTGGCCAGTGGGAAAACATGTTGGAGATTTTGGCAGTATGCGATCTGAATGGTCTCTAAGTTTGGCATTGGGTAGGAAATAGGGAGGACAAACACCAGCCTAGGACAGTTGTGCAAGTATACGTGTTGTAGGTATCGAAAGCTGTAGAAGTCTAATGTAATATCTCTACCCCAGATGCAATAGGCCATCAGGAGATCAGATGCAGAAAATACCCTTATTCTACTAAAGCTTTCATTTCCAGCCCAACTTGGGAAGAGAGTGTGAAGGTTGGGGCACCTCTCAACATGACACCATTCTAAATGCAGCCATGATGTTCTTGACGCTGGAAGGTTAGCTGTGATTGAGATATTGTCATGCACATGCAATGATTTCACTCTATACTCTATGAAATTTCTGAAATTTGCATTGACATTCATACTCTCTAATGGTGGCTTCCTTCACCAATCTCTATATGGACACTCAAAGGATAAAGTCGTCGGTGGTCCCACACCAAGGAAGAAGGTGTGACAGTGTCCTTGTTAATGACAATATCTACGTAAGGTAAGAAGGGCCCTACGGGAACCAAACCCTCTAGGGTAGTGCCAATATCCTCAATACTTTTGGTGATGTTGACTTGGCTCTGGATCATAGTAGAAATATGGAGGTGCACCTTGGGGTCATACCGATCGAGTCCCTTTATGACAGACCAAATGAACCTTCCATCTGTAAAAGCCATGTGTGCCTCAAAGACAGAGGGCCTCTGTTCTCCACAGTGGATCATTGGTCTCGTCTTCCCACGAGTGTCTACATGTAGAACTTCCAGTGAAGGGTTTCTTCCATCCCAGAGTAGGCTACGGAGTTGCTCACAACCCAACATGAATAGCTTCTTGAGCCGTGCAACATCCATTGCACCGAGGTCAAGTGTTTTAATGGCTGTGCTAGAAAGGTCCAGCTCCTCAAGATTGGGCAATGCATGCAAGAACACGTTGCACAATCGAGCACAACCCTCTAGGGAGATCCTTCTCACCTTGGCTTCTGGGACGTTGCGGGACTTGGGACGCAGTTCTTTTTCTGGCAATTGTATGGGATGTATCCACTTCTCTGCTGGGCCATAACCATCGAAGCTAAAACTCTCGAGCAGTGGAGGGGCTCCTCCGAATACAACCTGCTGCAAGCTGGAACAACCATCAAGAACTAGCATCTTCAAGTACCGTGCCGTTGTCATTTCTGGCAATGATGCCAAATGAACGTTACCAGACAAGTCAAGGAGCTCCATATTCATCATATCTACTGAAGAGCATGTGTCCATCATGATCACATCTGAGGATTCGGTTACCCGGAGCTTGTGAATGTTCTGTAGCTTTTCCCATGCTTGACTTACATACCTCCACGAGACACCCTTGGTATTTACCTCCCTAAGATTGGTCATCAAATCTATCATCTTTGACAGCAAGACAAACTCCGTGAAGCGTATGTCAAGCACCAACAGATCTGGGAAACATGGCCCTCCACCTTGATCCTCCCTTGTATTTGTGCAATGGTGAAGACAAAGGAATCTTAGGTTGTGACAAGATCGGAAAGGAGGGGATACAAAATCAAAGCTGCACTTGCAGAGTTTTAGCACGTGGAGGTTGCTGGCTAATACAAAAAGGTCATTTGGTAGTTGTAGTTGAGAATCTCCCCCCGATGTTAGGAAACATGATGATGTAATGACAGGAATAGTTGAGATATCTTGTGCCCCTAGTTGGTTGGAGGAGATTAAAATCCAGCGGTTAAATCTTTGTTGATCGAAACAACGTGTCAATAGTTGTGTTCTGTTAGATGGATAACACAACATCCGAAGTATCACTTCATACAATGCACTGCCAACCTCGTAGGCTCTGTCCCCTTGAAGGACCCCATCACATATCCAGTAGTTGCAAACATGCGTATCCCAAGCAAAGTCAAGACTGAAAGGTTTTCCGAGTATTGGCTTTCTTATTTTCAGATTCTGGAATCTTTTCTTAAGCTCGGCCTGTGCATCAATATCATAGATGCTTCTAGGCATTCCGCGTAGTTGCTCTGTCAGGAACAGTGAGTACGAGAAGCAATCCAAAACTATTGTTGGGTTGATGTCATCCAAGCCGGTGAAACCAATCACTTCAGCGGCTTCTTCCCGCAATGAATTTAGCAATATACCATCCACGTTTAGGTTGCCCACATGAGATAAACGAATTACTTTGAAATATGCAGAACTTAACTTTAACTTGTCTTTTCTCTCTGAGAGTTGAAATCTTCCATAACCACTCCATAACAGTTGCCCTAAAGCATATGTCCCAAATTCAGGATTAGGAATGCCACACTCTGCTAGATCAATGACTTCTTCTCCCCCATAATGAAAAATCATCAGAAATCTTTCATTTCTTAGAGAAGCGTTGATCTCACTTCCGATGCGTGGTATCTCTAGTCTAGAGCCGATCTTTATCCCTCTAAAATCATCATCCTCATCCTCCTTATCAAACATGGGCAGTAAATGGCCAAGATTTAACTCCTCCACGATTGCCCTCTGCAAGGATCTTCTACTTTTCCATAGAGAGCAGTCTACATGGATAATTTTGCCAAAATGCTTTCTTGTGTCAGGGTCACTTCTTCTCGATTTCAGGAGTTTGGCTGTGGCCTTAAGAACAGCAGAGGCTCCTACACCTTCGCCGCACCAGCCAGCCAAGAAGAATGATTTAGCTGCCTGATTATCATATGACTCTGAGAGATGATCAATCAGCTTTCTGGGGGCGTCCTCAAAACCGTGTATCAGCTGTAGTAATGAGAAGTTGTTAGATATGACTTTGTGGTACATATATGGGTAAGATAGTTTCAATAGCTACAACTTTTGACTTGACTAAACGCGGGCGATGAATGATGCAACATTAATGTATAAGGCCAGTCAAGTAAAGCATCCGATCCAGAAGTTTAAATATAGGACCAACGAAAATAACCTATATAGGTACACAAGATAACTTTTTCATTAGATAATAAGCACTAAATGACTAGTTTGTGGATCCTTGTTTCGCATCCGTTGAAGTATAAGTGCATTGCCTGTGTTCTCCCCGTGAGCTTGAGCTTTTGGGTGATCTGGCAGGTGCACACAATCCAATAATATATCGTGGGTCGCTAGAGTGTGTGTTCTGTGTAGCTTGGAAAGAAAAAAAAAGAAACAAATATGTAGGAGGTAGCAGATTATAAATCAGTTCTATTCAGTTTTGAACAACAAGCACTAGTATGTTGTAAAACAACAACTCCTGTGTTGAGACGAGGTTAGGATGAAGAGAGGTACTAACCAGATGTATTGGGTAATCGTCCATTTTGACCACGTGTAGTAACTTGTATCACCACCAGCAGCAGCAGCAGCAGCATCCGCATCAAAAGAAGAAGAAGGAAACCGTGAGGGTTGGGCATATATATCTAACCCATCGCTCCCCTCCCTCCACACAGAAGTTTGTCTGATCTCACAACACAACACCAAAACAGAAACATCTTCACTATATATGTATGCCTATATGTGCATTTGCATAGCGATATGTCGGATGAAGAGATGTGTCACCTGACCCCCCTGCTCGAAATCGAAAATAATTTCACTCACGCCGGGGCCGGTAGCAAAGCAGAGAATGCCAAGGCGGATAGAAAGATAGATGGGTGTAATGGGCAATGGTGCTCTCTGCTGCTGAGAGCTATCGCACGTACATTGCTTTGCTTTCTCTCTCCCCAAAGCATGGCCCATGCTGGTTCCTTGCTTGCACATTGCCGATGCACTTTGTCAGCTTTTTCTTTATCCTTCTTCTTTGATTCTTCTTTTGCTTTGCGTGGTATAGATAGATGCAAAGGGACTGGTGGTAGTAACTTGTAACATACTATTGTTCTGCTTCCTTCTAGACGGTGGCAAATCCGTTCTCAGTGGATCTTTTTGCTAGGAAAATGCCGTGCATGTTAGCTAAACTTGCCATCCTCGACACGGGCGGAGCCAGGATGAAATACTAGAGGGGGCAAAGATGTAAACCTTTTTTTCCGAGACATCTATATGTACTAATGACTAGATCATTTAGAAAACCAACCACACAAGTATACATATAGTGGGAAAGTCACGTATCGTTCTTTTCTTCCTATCGAAGAAAGAGGCGATCTCGCCTGTGCCGCCAGGGAGTTCCTCCGCCGCTGTCCTCCGGCGGCTCCC
>NC_041388.1:20856187-20941096 GCF_002162155.2 Triticum dicoccoides
AAAGTTGCTTAGTTTTTAGGCTATTCATCGCCTTTGCTTCGACGGCGGCAATGGCGGCATTGAATAATTTATTTTTCAGATCCTACTCCGATGAGGCGATTAGTACTATGGTTGGGGATGGATTTGGAACCCAGTCTATTCAAGCAAGGATGATGTGACGGCGGCAGGATCCTCGCCGGATCCACGCATGTGGATAGTTTTAAACCAAAGTTGCTTAGTTTTTAGGCTATTCATCGCCTTTGCTTCGACGACGGCAGTGGCGGCATTGAATAAAATTTCTTCAGATCCTACTCCGATGAGGCGATTAGTATTATGGTTGGGGATGGATTTGGAATCCAGTCTGTTCAAGCAAGGATGATGTGACGGCGGCAGGATCCTCGTGGTGGACCTGTGTCCTCAAACTCCACCATAATGACAACGTTTGCTCCAGCGTCGGCGCGAAGCTTGGGAGGTAGTTCAGGAGCGGATGCAGATTGTGGTCTGCATCAGTGGCATCTGAAAGATGGTGGATCGTGTGCTGGATTTGTGGTACGTGGATGACATGTATGGTTTCCTCCTCCGACGTCTTGGTCATGTGGGGGTGCCAGATCTGGAGTTCGATGGCGTGTCCGGGGTGTTGTCCCGGTCTGATTCGTTCAACGGTAATGGTTTCGCCTTTGGCGAGCCAACTTAGAGGTCCGCAAAGCTGCATATCAGCGATGGAGCCGCATCGAGCTCGGGATGGAGGTGATCCGTCATTTTTTCCTTTGATGACTGTTGTGGTGGTGCCAGAGGCAAGTGACAAACGTTGGTGTCAAGTTCAGAGGTTTCTTCGGTCTTGTTTGTAATTTTACTTTTTGATCGTTGTTTCTTTGTGTAAAGGCTAGCATTCTGCTATTTGTTCAGTTTTACCAAGTCGGTGTATGTGTGGCTTATACTATGATCTTTTGATATAAACGAGCCACGTATTATCATGCCAAAAAAAAGTATACATATAGTGTGTACGAAGCAAAGTCGTATATTTCCTCATAAGATACTATCATCACACTTATAATTATGAAAAGTTCATTGTCAAAGTAAAAGTAAAGTAACCACTTAAGGCAGTATCAATATATTTTCCTTTTTTTGGCACGTCCCTGGTTTCTAGCCTTCAAGCCGCAGGAAAAAGAAACATGCTTAAATATAGAGACAATGTAACCATTGACAGATAAAAAAAAGCTTGATCACATTGCCTCCGCAAATTACCTCCTTCCATTTCATCCCACGTCAATACTTCACAGGAAGCTTAACTATCACCTCATTAGGAGTATTATCTAAATTTCATTTTCTACCAAGCAAATAAGGACTCATGTCAGTTGAGTAAAATGCGCAGAACCACCACTTTCATGTTACAACTCGCGGAAAACCAACATTTTATAAAACATGACACTTTGAATCGAACTGAAAATTTGACATTGACAAAAATCACTGAGCAAAAATTTGATTGTGTTTTAACGCAGCAAATCGCCCACGTGCGAAAATAGAAGACGACAACGCTGAAAACGTCCGTTAACTGCACTGTATGAGGGTAATGTGGACGTCATGTCGTTAGAAACCAACTTCGGTCGCTGCGCCGCATTGAAGCGGGTTGACCGTCTCTCCGCCTGACCTGGGTGCACCTATCTATGCCACGCTCCGGCGCCGACCAGAACCGCATCATGCCGAGCGTCCTCCTCCCCCTCGCTGAGCCCTTCCTCCTCTCCGAGCCCTTCCGCCTCTCCAAGCCTAGCGGGGATGCCGAAGGCCTGGTTCTCGGCGTCGACTAGCGGCCACAGTGGTAGATCGTCGCCAGGAGAATCATGGCGTCGCCGCCCTCGCTCACTTGGACCATCCACATCAACGGCTTCAGGCTCCTCCGGTGACGAGGAGGACCAGCCGCAGCAGCGGCCCGGTCTCCTATTAGAGGCTGCTCTACCGGATCCGTCTGTTAGATGAAGATCACCGGCTCGCCCTTAACCTGCTAGAGTGGGGAGACCGGGTCTGGCTCCACCATCGCCGGCGCGCGTGAAGGACGAGCCACCGTCCCCTCCGCGGGTCCGAGTTAAATGGGAGCCTGCATCCCCGCTCTAGCAGGTGAAGGGCGAGCCGGTGTCCCCGCCGCGCAACCGTGGCCTCCACATCGGGGGCCGCGTGAAGCTAGAGCCGGCATCCCCCGAGCGCATCCGCTGCGTGAATGTAACACCGTTGATGCGGCTATATTTCCCGCGTGTCGAAGCACGACTTAGAGGCATGACCGCATGAAAAGCAATGTCGCAAGTGAGGTAATCTTCACAACAACCCATGTAATACATAAAGGAAAGAGATACATAGTTGGCTTACACTCGCCACTTCACACAATACATGAATAAAACATTACATTGATCCAGATACAATCAAGGTCCGACTACGGAACCAAAATAAAAGAAGACTACCCCAAAAGCTACACAGATCCCCGATCGTCCCAACTGGGCTCCACTGTTGATCAACTGGAAACGGAACAACAAAACGAAACACGAACTCCATTGAGCTCCTCCTTGAGCTTGGTTGCGTCACATGCACGGTTCAACGACACATGCAAGCTGGTTTTGGAAGTATTTGTGAGTCACGGGGACTCAGCAATCTCACACCCTCGCGATCAAGACTATTTAAGCTTATAGGAATGGTAAAAGGTATGAGGTGGAGCTGCAGCAAGCGACTAGCATATTTGGTGACTAACATACGCAAAAGAGAGCGAGAAGAGAAAGCAAAGGCACGGTCGATAAACTATGATCAAGAAGTGATCCTAGGACAACCTACGTCAAACATAACTCCAACACCGTGTTCACTTTCCAGACTCCACCGAGAAGAGACCATCACGGTTACACACGCGGTTGGCGCATTTTAAGTAAGTTAGGGTTTAAATTTTCTACAACCGGACATTAACAAATTCCCATCTGCCCATAACCGCGGGCACGGCTTTCAAAAGTTCAAATCCCTGTAGGGGTGTCCCAACTTAGCCCATCACAAGCTCTCATGGTCAACGAAGGATATTCCTTCTCCCAAGACAATCCGATCAGACTCGGCATCCCGGTTACAAGACATCCTCGACAATGGTAAAACAAGTCCAGCAAAGCCGCCCGAATGTGCCGCCAAATCCCGATAGGAGCTGCATATATCTCTTTCTCAGGGCACACTCAAATGAGACATCCTACGAGTAAAAGCAACCCTCAAGTTGCCCCGAGGTGGCCCCGCAGTCTACTCGGTTCGGACCAACACTCAGAGGAGCACTGACCTGGGGGGGATTAAAATAAGATGACCCTCGGGAGCGCGACTCCCAAGGGAAAAGTAGGTGATGGTGAGGCAAAAGGTAAAACCAAGGTTGGGCCTTGCTGGAGGAGTTTTATTCAAAGCGAACTGTCAAGGGGTTCCCATTATAACCCAACCGTGTAAGGAACGCAAAATCCGGGAACATAACACCGATATGACGGAAACTAGGGCGGCAAGAGTGGAACAAAACACCAGGCATAAGGCCGAGCCTTCCACCCTTTACCAAGTATATAGATGCATTAGTTAAATAAGAGATATTGTGATATCCCAACAAAAAATCCATGTTCCAAACAAGGAACAAACTCCAATCTTCACCTGCAACTAACAATGCTATAAGAGGGGCTGAGCAAAGCAGTAACATAGCCAAACAATGGTTTGCTAGGACAAGGTGGGTTAGAGCCTTGGCTTAACAATATGGGAGGCATGATAAGCAAGTGGTAGGTATCGCAGCATAGGCATAGCAAAAGAGTGAGCAACTAGCAAGCAAAGATAGAAGTGATTTCGAGGGTATGGTCATCTTGCCTGAAATCCCGCAAGGAAAAAGAACGAGTCCATGAAGAAGACAAACGGACGTAGTCGAACGGGTCCTCACAAACGCGATGTTATTGGAACCAACCCGAAGAAGCAACACCGGAAAGAAGCACACAACATAGTAAACAACCATCACCTAAACATGGCATGATGCACAACCAAGTATGATGCATGTCCGGTTTAATGAAGCATGGCATGGCAACGTGCAACAAACAACACTAGAAATTAAGTGGAGCTCAATATGCCACGGAGTTGCATATTGAAGAAAACACCACATGACTTATTTAGTTCTCTCTCGTTAGGTACTCAACAATATTAAATGTTGGTTAGCATGGCAAGGGGTGAAGCAAATGATAACTACCTATCTAGGCAAGTTTAAATGAGGCCGGAACAACAAAACAACATTTCCGGAAAAACCTCATATGCATATATTAGGTTTGGTACTGTTCTGCCCTAAACCATATTTTAGAGTTGTTAAACATGAAAAGAAAGTACACCATGTTAAACTAGGCAAAATTCTACCCCATTTACACATAAAGGTTATTTAAAACCGAGCTACGGTTATTAAGTTATGAATTAAATCATTTCTACAAGTTATTTAAGCAAATTTAAACAAACAGCAGTTTAAACATTTTAGACATGATTGAAAGTTAGATATTACTAAACTAGATGAAATTCTAAGCATTTTACATATATAATGTTTTAACAAAAGATGCATAGTTGTTGAGTTATTATATGCATGAAGTTTAGGGGCTACACTGTAAAACTGGCGCTCTCTGGAATAATAGACAAATCACAGACGCTAGAAAAAACATACGCGGGCCGAATTGGCTGGCCCAACAGGAGGAAAAAGAAAAAAAACAAGAGCAGGGGGCGCTTGGGGGCTGCTCACCCTGGGCCTGGCCCAGTCGGTGGGAGGCAGGGCTAGCAGGCCTCCTGGACTGGCTGGATCGACGAGGAGGTGGAAGGGGGCGCAGTAAACGCGAGCGGTGGCTGCGTGCATTCATCGTCCTGCTCGAACGAAACAGATAAGCGGCGCAGGCGGGGCAGTAGCGGGTCAGCGAGGAAGTGGCTTCGGGAAGCGTGGGTTTGGAGGCCGGGGCGGGCTCCTTCGGTAGCCATCCATGGCGCTGCTGGTTCAAGGAAAAAGAGAGGGAGATGTGAGACATGGAAAGATGCAGGGGGAAGACTCAGGAACGGTGCAGGTCGCGCGATGACCGAGAGAGGAACTGGGGGAAGGAGAGGTGCAGCAGTCGAGGACAGACGGCGGCGAGGTTCAGCGAGGCAGGGCTGGTCAACGCGAGCGCTTCCCTCGCTCGCTCAATGCAAATGAAACAGAGGCCGCGACAGGGGACTTGGCGAAGCAGGGAGGTTCAGGCGGTGATGGACTTGGCGCATGGCGAGGCTGACGGAGGAGGTCGAGCTCTGGCAGATCAGAGCACGGTCAACGGAAGCGGGAGCAGCGAGCGGGTCTTGGCCTCAGAGCAGCGGCTCGGGGCAGGGGAGGAGCTTGGGCGCATTGGGGGGAGGTCCTACTGGAGGTGGTCGACGATGACGTTTGGGTGCCCGGCGAGCTGCGGCTCGTAGCCGACAGTGACGGGAACAGAGAGAGGTGATGCTCGGGCAGAGGAGGCCTTGGGCACGGGCGCGCTGGACTGCAGGCGCAAGGAAGCTTCAGAACGGGAGCTCCTCTCCCAATCAAATTTGGAGGAGGAGGCACCGGCTAGGTGGATCGAGTGGGGTGCTGGCTCTGGTTGGCTGGGTTTGCAATTCGAGGAGGGAATTTTGGATCGGGGATGAACCCGAGGAGGATTTGGAATGTGGCGGCGGCGATGGGACAGACTGCCTAAAATCTAGGGTTGGACTAGATTAGGTGAGGTTGGGCTATAAATATAAGGGAAAGAGGGAGTTTGGATCATCCGATCAAAATCGGACGGTTCAGAAAGAATAGGCTAGGGAGTCCAAATAATAATACGGTGATATTTTGTAGATGTTTGGGGATGATTCGGATCCAACGGTGACAACTGTCCGGGTCGGGTCCGGGGAAGTTTCGGACACACACGCGAGGGGTCAGTTGGAACTTGTGGGTTGTGCAGAAGGGCTCGAGCTGAGAGAAGAGAAGTGAGAGAGGCCTGGCGACTGTTTCCGAAGACCGAAAACGTCCGACGTTAGACCGGCTATAATGCCGCTACAGTCATCCGTTGGGGCATCAAACGGACTCCGAATGCGATGAAATTTGGCAGGCGGCCTACTGACAACCTAACAACACCGCATGCCAACTTTCAACCCATCCCGAGAATATTTTCCGGCCACATATAAAATAATATTTCGGAGGTGCCGCGGGCGCATGCAAGTGTGTCTGGGCTCAGAACGGACAACGGAAAGAACGAGGAGACCGGGACGGATGCAAGTTTTGAAAACATGATGACGCAATGCACATGATGACATGACAAGATGCAACACGCAAGTGAATGACATGGAAACAATAGCGGATAACTGGAAGACACCTGACACATCGGTCTCGGGGCGTCACAACACTCCACCACTACGAGAGGATCTCGTCCCGAGATCTAGAATGGCACCAGAGGGAAAACGGAAGAGAAAGAGAAGTGGTAAAACTAAGTTGCTTCTTTGACTAGTGAGTGAAACCAAAGAGCCTTGAAAAGGTTAAGCCATTTCGAGAAAAGAATACAATGGAGATGACGAAGTTGAAAGCACTCCGTAAGAAAAGAGGAACAAGGAAGAACAACTTCGGGCAACACTCCGATTGAAAAGAAAAGGAATTGAATAAGAACTTGATAAGATGAGATGATACTTGAATGAAAACATGACACTCCGGTTGGAAAATGGTTAGCAAAGGAAAGAATATGGTCTTGACAAACCAAGATGAGGAGTGAAAAGAGCAACATCACTAGACCTCAGGGAGAAAGAATAGAATATAGATAATTGAGATAAAAGAATGTAGAAGAAAATGCCAACTTCTGCCACCAAAAGAGCTTGGAAAGCACCCTTCCAAGAAGGTTATCACGGAGTTGCTGGAAAACCACAACGAAAAGAATAAGCTTGTAGTGGGCTTATGGAAAACATCTCAAAACTTAAGGTAAAATTCTGCCACTAACGAAAACAAGATTGGATTGATATCAACAAGGAGACGAGAAACTTATTTCACCGGGAGGATAAATGAAGAACTTGGGTCATTTATAAGCACCATAAATAGCAACAATCCTTAGGGAAGGCTTTAGGTGAAATATAACCCAAGATAACTCCAACGAAGAGGTTGATGGATTTAAAATATCTCATTCTTAACAACATGTGAATCATGAAACCCGAACTCAAATTATCAAGAATGACATAATACCACCTCCAATGATACGGACGAAAGAATTGCACTTCATAATGCGAGATGAAGAAAGTTTGAGCTTCTCTGAAAAGAATCTTGATGAACACTTCGAGAAGGAATTAAATCCTTTATGAACCATCATGTAGCGCCTCCATGAAGAACTCTGGTAAACAAAAGGATAACGAAAAAAAAAGTTGAAAACACAAGGTGAAACCTTGTAATGATTTAGATGGATCTCCATGATGATGAGAGCTTGGAACTCCGGGAAGATGAACAATTGACAATGAGAATTAGTCATTGCACACAAACTCTGGAGGAACGAATCCATCATTTGGATAAAGCAAGAATAAGAATTATGTTATGCGTATCCTTCACCAATTTAGGTTGATGACAGGCAACAGATTTAGCATACTACTTATTCTCGTTGAAAAAGGATTAAGATAGATATAGCGCCAACTTGAGAAAAGGTCTTCAACGAACTACCGGTAGGATTGAAGCAACGGATGAATTGATATGATAACCAAGGAAGAGATCTTGAACGAACCACCATAAGAATTGAAAATGAACGAAGTAAAGGGATGAATCACCCGTAAGAATTAGAGAACGAATGATGATACTTGAGGGGATTCAAATACAACTGAAATGAAGAGATCACGAGCAGATTAGAGAATATTTGAACGATGCACCGGTAAGATTTAGAGAATGAGAGCTGAAAGTTGAGAATGAATAAACCTGAATTGATGGACTCCGGATAACAACCTGAGAAGACTCTTGAATTGCTTCAGATGGGTGAAACGAATTCCCACAATCAAAAATAATTATGAGAGGATGGCAACAAGCTAGAATCACGAATCTTCGAGAAAATGGAGTAAGATATGGAGGAAAAACTCTTCTTCGGTCTACAAAATCTGAGAATGACGACGAGAAACACCTCCAATAATTGTAGAGGCACTCCGGAAGAATCTAAAGCAAAGAGATTGAGCCAACGATGAAAAGAATTTAACCGATCTTGGAGAAAGGCATTTGACTGATGATAAATCATTCTTACGTCAAACTTCGAAAAGAAATTTGAGGATAGCTCCGGGAAAATAAGAAGAGTCAGGTAAGATCCTGGGGAAAGACCTGTGGGTTAGGGCCCACTCAAAAGAAACACCGTAGAACGATTTCAAAGAGAGAATGCACCGGTTGAATTAAAAGGCTTGAATGAGAGAACATCCTCGAAAAACCTTGAACGAATGCAAAGTGGAAACATGAATCTTCTGAGATATCTCCAGCACTCCGGAACACTTGAATAGTGAGAAGTGAACTATTATGAGGTGCACCGGTATGAGAGTGGCATTTGAAACGAGAAAAAAGGATATGATCAACAAAGCTTGACTTGAAACCACCGGAGAAGAAAAGAGTGGAGAATGATGAACTAGAAGCTCCGTTAGAATCTTCATGAGCAACACCGGGTAACAACATTGACGGAAAAGAATGGAGAGACTTCTCATCAATAAGATGATTCTTGATTGAGAAATCTGAGTCCTTGAAGAAAAAGGGTGGGTGGGCGGGAAAAACAAAGACAGCTTGGGACAAATGAAACAAACACTATTGAGAAGACTTGGAGTTGATCTTACAGATGAGACAAATGATAGGATCAACTCGAAGAGAATCACACCGGTTGAGAAGGATTGACATGACAAACTCGATGATCGAGAAGGATTAGTATTCGCATAAGAGTATGAGAACACCATTTAGGAAAGGTATGGAATCAACATTTGACTTCGAAACAACTCGAATACCACAACTGAAACAAAACAAAGATTAGCTTGCAGAAGAAGCCGGAACAAACATATGATAGAGATTTCGTCCGAAGTTTTCGTGGTGGGGCCTACACGGGCTCGATCGTACAACACCATCATGTACAAGGCAGTGCACATGACATACGAAGCGTCCCCGAGTCAGCATAGCCAAGGACTCTTTAAGACACAACGAGACCACTGTAAAACCAACCGTGGATAGGCGGACCACTAGACGTCGAACCCCAATTTCATATCATACATCTGTCAGAAAGATATCCTAAGAGCTACTTGAATTCCCACTTATAAACTCCCGAAACTTTCCATTTATGCAATCAAGTGTTGGGGATACAGGGGAAGCATAATATCTCGCCCAAAACTAGCAAATCCTACATCGAGCTGTATCCATTCTTCAACACATAACCAAGAAACCTTCGGAAATTGTTTACCTCAACCTTCGAAAAGCATCCGTTATACGAGTTATGGCAATACTCCCGAACTCCCGCCCCAGTACTGGGTGGCGTGGAGGTTATCTCACCAACAACTGCATAAGAGAGATTTTCGATGTCGGTGAAACTCAGGTATTCCAAAACTGCAACGATAAAATTGTGACGACAACACCTCGGAGCTCAACTCCCCGGGACACTGCCACAACCCCTAAATGTCAGGAGGCACCAAGAACAATGTTCTCGTCACAAAACCATCGGAACGATTCCAAAATACCCGCGTGATCCTAAATTTTTTTAGTGAAATTTGAGAAGAGCAGAGTCAAAACTCTACGTCAGGATGCTTCAGCAGAGCGACGAAGGGACTGAGGAGTAAAAAGAATCCTACTCTCCGATATATATAATCCTAAAAGACTCAAAAACATTTTTCTAGACTCAACAACGCCAACGATTCGATCAAGCAGGGGGCTCCTAAGGTTGGGGAAGGCTCTGATTACCAACTTGTAACGCCCTCGATGCGGCTATATCTCCCGCGTGTCGAAGCACGACTTAGAGGCGTAACCACATTTAAAGCAAAGTCGCAAGTGAAGTAATCTTCACAACAACCCATGTAATACATAAAGGAAAGAGATACATAGTTGGCTTACACTCGCCACTTCACACAATACATGAATAAAACATTACATTGATCTAGATACAATCAAGGTCCGACTACGGAACCAAAATAAAAGAAGACTACCCCAAAAGCTACACAGACCCCCGATCGTCCCAACTGGGCTCCACTGCTGATCAACTGGAAACGGAACAACAAAACGAAACACGAACTCCATCGAGCTCCTCCTTGAGCTTGGTTGCGTCACCTGCATGGTTCAACGGCACCTGCAAGCTGGTTTTGGAAGTATCTATGAGTCACGGAGACTCAGCAATCTCACACCCTCGCGATCAAGACTATTTAAGCTTATAGGAATGGTAAAAGGTATGAGGTGGAGCTGCAGCAAGCGACTAGCATATTTGGTGGCTAACATACGCAAAAGAGAGCGAGAAGAGAAAGCAAAGGCACGGTCGATAAACTATGATCAAGAAGTGATCCTAGGACAGCCTACATCAAACATAACACCAACACCATGTTCACTTCCCGGACTCCGCCGAGAAGAGACCATCACGGTTACACACGCGGTTGGTGCATTTTAAGTAAGTTAGGGTTTAAGTTTTCTATAACCGGACATTAACAAATTCCCATCTGCCCATAACCGCGGGCACGGCTTTCGAAAGTTCAAATCCCTGCAGGGGTGTCCCGACTTAGCCCATCACAAGCTCTCACGGTCAACGAAGGATATTCCTTCTCCCAAGACAATCCGATCAGACTCGGCATCCCGGTTACAAGACATCCTCGACAATGGTAAAACAAGTCCAGCAAAGCCGCTCGAATGTGCCGCCAAATCCCGATAGGAGCTGCACATATCTCTTTCTCAGGGCACACTCAAATGAGACATCCTACGAGTAAAAGCAACCCTCAAGTTGCCCCGTGGTGGCCCCGCAGTCTACTCGGTTCGGACCAACACTCAGAGGAGCACTGACCTGGGGGGGGATTAAAATAAGATGACCCTCGGGAGCGTGACTCCCAAGGGAAAAGTAGGTGGTGGTGAGGCAAAAGGTAAAACCAAGGTTGGGCCTTGCTGGAGGAGTTTTATTCAAAGCGAACTGTCAAGGGGTTCCCATTATAACCCAACCGTGTAAGGAACGCAAAATCCGGGAACATAACACCGATATGACAGAAACTAGGGCGGCAAGAGTGGAACAAAATACCAGGCATAAGGCCGAGCCTTCCACCCTTTACCAAGTATATAGATGCATTAGTTAAATAAGAGATATTGTGATATCCCAACAAAAAATCCATGTTCCAAACAAGGAACAAACTCCAATCTTCACCTGCAACTAACAATGCTATAAGAGGGGCTGAGCAAAGCAGTAACATAGCCAAACAATGGTTTGCTAGGACAAGGTGGGTTAGAGCCTTGGCTTAACAATATGGGAGTCATGATAAGCAAGTGGTAGGTATCACAGCATAGGCATAGCAAAAGAGTGAGCAACTAGCAAGCAAAGATAGAAGTGATTTCGAGGGTATGGTCATCTTGCCTGAAATCCCGCAAGGAAGAAGAACGAGTCCATGAAGAAGACAAACGGACGTAGTCGAACGGGTCCTCACAAACGCGATGTTATTGGAACCAACCCGAAGAAGCAACACCGGAAAGAAGCACACAGCATAGTAAACAACCATCACCTAAACATGGCATGATGCACAACCAAGTATGATGCATGTCTGGTTTAATGAAGCATGGCATGGCAACGTGCAACAAACAACACTACAAATTAAGTGGAGCTCAATATGCCACGGAGTTGCATATTGAAGAAAACACCACATGACTTATTTAGTTCTCTCTCGTTAGGTACTCAACAATATTAAATGTTGGTTAGCATGGAAAGGGGTGAAGCAAATGATAACTACCTATAGGCAAGTTTAAATGAGGCCGGAACAACAAAACAACATTTCCGGAAAAACCTCATATGCATATATTAGGTTTGGTACTGTTCTGCCCTAAACCATATTTTAGAGTTGTTAAACATGCAAAGCAAGTACCACATGTTAAACTAGGCAAAATTCTACCCCATTTACATATAAAGGTTATTTAAAACCGAGCTACGGTTATTAAGTTATGAATTAAATCATTTTAACAAGTTATTTAAGCAAATTTAAACAAACAGCAGTTTAAACATTTTAAACATGATTGAAAGTTGGATATTACTAAAAAGATGAAATTCTAAGCATTTTACATATATAATGTTTTAACAAAAGATGCATAGTTGTTGAGTTATTATATGCATGAAGTTTAGGGGCTACACTGTAAAACTGGCGCTCTCTGGAATAATAGACAAATCACAGACGCTAGAAAAAACATACGCGGGCCGAATTGGCTGGCCCAACAGGAGGAAAAAGAAAAAATAAGAGGAGGGGGCGCTTGGGGGCTGCTCACCCTGGGCCTGGCCCAGTCGGTGGGAGGCAGGGCTAGCAGGCCTCCTGGACTGGCTGGATCGACGAGGAGGTGGAAGGGGGCGCAGTCAACGCGAGCGGTGGCTGCGTGCGTTCGTCGTCCTACTCGAACGAAACAGATAAGCGGCGCAGGCGGGGCAGTAGCGGGTCGGCGAGGAAGTGGCTTCGGCAACCGTAGGTTTGGAGGCCGGGGCGGGCTCCGTCGGTGGCCATCCATGGCGCTGCTGGTTCAAGGAAAAAGAGAGGGAGATGTGAGACAGGGAAAGATGCAGGGGGAAGACTCAGGAACGGTGCAGGGGGCGCGGTGACCGAGAGAGGAACTGGGGGAAGGAGAGGTGCAGCAGTCGAGGATAGACGGCGGCGAGGTTCAGCGAGGCAGGGCTGATCAACGCGAGCGCTTCCCTCGCTCGCTCGATGCAAACAAAACAGAGGCCGCGACAGGGGACTTGGCGAAGCAGGGAGGTTCAGGCGGCGATGGACTTGGCGCATGGCGAGGCTAACGAAGGAGGTCGTGCTCTGGTAGATTAGAGCGCGGTCAACGGAAGCGGAAGCAGCGAGCGGGTCTTGGCCTCAGAGCAGCGGGGCGGCACATCTTATGCGGGACGACGGAGGTCGAGGCCATGGATGCTCCTGTCGAAGGAAAAAAAGAAAGGTTCAGAGAGAGCAGAGAGAGACACGGGAGAGATAGAGAATGAGAGAGGATGAGTGACGAGGCTCACCGGAGATGGGGGTGAGGGCGTCGAGGATGGAGGTTCCGTCGGCGAGGTTCGATGAAGGTGTCACACCCTAGCTAGTTCAAGCATTAGAGTGTGCATCATATTTAAATTCCCTTAAATTTGAAATGGGGAAGACAGAAACCCCAGCACCCCCAGGAAACAACTAGGGTTTACTAAAATTATTTTCAATGAACCCAAAATGCCCTTCACAAAATGTTCATCATTTCTGGTTGGGCTAAAACCCCCGGTAAAAATGGTGCACTCTTTTCTAGGACATTCTGGATTCTCTGAATTAAATCATAAGTATTTGAATTTGGGCATTTAAATGCTATAAAATAATTTAAATGCTCAAATAATTCTGGAAATAAGTGTGGGCTGTTGGGAATAATCTAAACAGAGCCCCTGATTATTTTCAGGATTTTTAAAGATGTCTAGGTATTTTTAATAAAACCCAACAGTTGCAGAAAAATAGATAAAAGAAAACAAACAAGAAAAAGGAGAGAGAGAGAAGTTACCTGGCCGCAGCCCATCAGCCGGCCCACCTGGCGGCCCAGCGCTATGCTGGCCCATGCCAGCCAGCTGCTTTGTCCCCGCCAGGCAGGCAGAGAGCTGACGACGGCAGGCGCGAGCTCGCCACGGCGCCAGCAGCTTGCCGCGTCACGCGCCTGGACGCTGGATAGGCTCCACGTCGCCGCCCCAACCCGCGGACACCTCACTCGCCCCTGCCTCTCTCCCTCGCTCTCCCGCACCATGGCCGACGCACCTGCCGCCGTCTCACCGCCGTAGTCGCGCCCTCCGTCGTTCCCGCGCCGAGCCACCGTGTCCAGAAGCTCCGCCGCCCTCCACTCCTTCGAGCAAGCCGAGCCCCGAGCGCTCGCTTGCCCCGCAGCCTCTGCAACAACCTCGCCTGACTCCGCCATCGCCGGAGATCCTCTTCGTCGTCGCCACCGCATCATCTCATCCCCGACGGCGCCGTCCATTTCTACATGACCGATGTGAGCCCAACTCCGTCCTCCCCCTCTCCATTAACCCCCTCCTGCACCGTGTGCACCGTACCACGCTCACCCGAGCTCCCGCCGCCGCTGAGCTCGTCGCCGACGTGTCTCCGACCACCCACCGGCCACACCATTGCGACCAACGCACTCACCGCACCCGCAGGAGCCCGTAGCACCATTCCACGCGCCTCGTCGTGCCCCGCAGCCTCGGTTTAGGCCTCGCCCGAACTCCGGCGGCCGCCAAGGTCGTCGCCGGCGATGTTTCCAGCCACCCTAGCTCCACCCACTGCCACCACCCGATGCGGCTTGCTCCCAGCTATGCGTAGATGCTCTCTGCCGTCGTTTTGGTTGCCGGAGCACGAAACCCGCAGCCCTCCGCCGCGTCTGGCCTCGCCGGCGGCTAAACGCCGGCGAGTTTGACTTTGTTTGACCCCTGGGTGGGCCCAGGTTGACTCCCCTGCGTCTATGACAAGTGGGCCCCCCCTCTGCTAATTAACCCAGATTAATTTTAACTAAATTTAGTTAGTTTAAATAACTGCTGACATGCGGCACCCACTGGTCAGGTTGACCTGGACATCCCCGTTGACCACTGACGTCACCCTGACGCACTGCTGACGCAATAACTAATTTCTGGATTTATTTTTATATAGAGAATTCCAGAAAATATCCAAAACTTCTAAAAATCATAGAAAATCAACCATAGCTCCAAATGCAAAGATTTATATATGAAAAATGATCAGAAAAATTCAATCTATCCATCTGTAATGGTTTCATGCATGAGAAAACAAGTTAACCTTGCTGTTTAAGCAGAATAAGGTAATGCACTAATAAGGCCATGTTTAATGAGCTAATATTTGAATCTTTGAGTCAAATGAGTTCATCCCCTTATGTTTTAGCTTGCATTAGGCCAAGACACTTTCATCTTGCCATGTCATAGCATGCATCATATTGTTGCATATTGCCATGTGTTGATTATGTTCGGTGTGTCTTTCGTGGTAGGTTCTGCCTCCGAGGATAACCCCGAGTATCCGTCTGAAGGGCAGTACCCTACTACCTCTACAACAGGCAAGCAACCCATTGATCATTCCGATACAAACCCATGTTCTCGCTTTTGCTCTTGTTTACTGCATTAAGACAACGCGATTCAAACTGCTGTGTGCTACGATAGTTGAACCCTTATCCTCTATATGACCTGTCATTGCCACAGTAACTATATGAAACCCACTAGCATGTGTAGGAGTTGATTGAGCCATGTATGTGATTCCTACCTTGCTATGCCTGCTATGCTTAGAGTTGTGTTAGGTCTGGTTCATCTGGGTGATGGCTAGAGTGATATGATTATGTCGGTAATGTGAGGGATGTGTTGAACATGTTTTGGTAAAGGTAACGATGAGAGGCCATGTAGGATTACATGGTGGGGTGTTTCATTGAGACCGTCCATAAGAACTGAGATCTGTATGCGTGATTTAAGATTCAGCTACTACCACACATTGGGCCCTGAAATATGACCCCGCTCGACTTACTGACCCCTCTCGCCCTCTGTCCAGGAGTTGCAACTAGTTTCTGGTGTTTGTAGGTTATGTGTTGGTGGCCGTGCATAGCGCCGACCTTAGGGGTGGGCTATGATGCGGTAGATACACTATGGCCGGGTATGCCGGGCGCCCGTTTAGCGTCTCGGGACTC
Source organism: Triticum dicoccoides (assembly GCF_002162155.2). Classification (NCBI taxonomy): domain Eukaryota; kingdom Viridiplantae; phylum Streptophyta; class Magnoliopsida; order Poales; family Poaceae; genus Triticum; species Triticum dicoccoides. The sequence goes on from NC_041388.1 coordinate 20,872,032, forward strand.
TGTACACATCGTTTGGGGCCGTTGAGGACACCCCGGCCAGATTTCCTTGCGGATGAAACCTGAATAGGCGATAAACCTGGACTAGAGACTTGTGAGGTTAGTCAGGTCATGGTCTACACCCATGTCGGTTTTCGCTTGAAGTCTGCCGAGCACATGTCATGTGCAGACGCTAAGTGGTGGAAACATGTGTGACGAAGTACACCCCTGCAGGGTATAAAACTATTCGAATAGCCGCGTCCGCGGTAAAGGACTACTTGGTTGCCTATTCAGTTCATAGACAAGTTAATGGTTACTACTAAAAGACTCAAGAAAAGTGTGAGTACCGAGGATGGCCCTCTCGTAGGATGACGAGAGAGGATCCCCAGTGGAGTATTGTGTTGGTGAGTAGTGGACTCGTGTGCGAAAACTATTTTACTAGTGGAGTTCCGTAGGATAGCTTAGTCAAGAGTCAAAGCTGGCTTGCTGCAATAACCCCACCACCTTCTTGAGAATGAGCATGTATAGTAGGTTCTGTTGTAAGACTTGCTGAGTACCTTTGTACTCATGTTTGCTTAATTACTGTTTTCACACGACAACACCGCCCCCTCCGATGGGTTCTACGTAGACCTTGACGTCGACGAGTGACTAGCCACCCAGGTGGTGATCCTGGCCATGGAGGGCCCTATGTAGATAGACAGGCTTCGAGAAGCCTTCTTTCTTTCTAGTGTCTGTACTCAGACTAGTTGCTTCCGCATGTGCTTGTATGATTGTATGACTTGAGTGTCGGGTCATGTGACCCCTATCTATATGAACATGTTATGTATGGCTCTCTGGAGCCTTTAAATAAAGTACTTGAGTTGTAGAGTTTTGTTGTGATGCCATGTTGTATGTACTCATATCGGGCATATTGTATGTATGATTGAAATTCTTGGTATGAGTGGGATCCGACAATCTAGTTGTTTATCCTTGGCAGCCTTTCTTATGGGGAAATGTAGTCTAGTGTTCCTCGAGCCATAGTAGTCCGCTACAGCCCGGTTCACCGGAGTCCTGCTAGCCCAGCACTACTGCTCAGGACACTTGACTGGCCGGCATGTGTTTCACATCGTTCCTATGCCTGTCCCTTCGGGGAAATGTCACACAGTGACATCCGGAGTCCTGCCTAGCCTGCTACAGCCCGGGTTCCTTGGAGTCCTGTTAGCCCAGTGCTACAGCCCGGAACCACTCGCTGATGACCGACATGCTCGATGTGATTCATGTATGCCTGTCTCCATAGATCTGTGGCGCGTTGGGTTCACGACTAGCCATGTCGGCCCGGGTTCTCTGTCATATGGATGCTAGCGACACTATCATATACGTGAGCCAAAAGGCGCAAATGGTCCCGGGCCATGGTAAGGCGACACTCGTGGGATACCGTGCGTGAGGCCGCAAAGTGATATGAGGTGTTACTGACTAGATCGATGTGACTTGGAATCGGGGTCCTAACAGCGTTGGCATCAGAGCCGGACTGCCTGTAGGTTCGTTGAGCCAAACTGGTCGATATCGAGTCTAGAAATGCTTTAGTTATATGTAGGGGAATTGATTGTGGAAGGGAACGTAAGGCTCTTTTACTCCTTTACCTTATGTCCTCTGATCTGAGTCATTCTCTTCTCATTCAACATGGGTTAAGGACTAGGCTCTCTTCTTCTATCAGGTTCACGTGTTACTAATCTGTAGTAGCTTATAGGATTGTTGTTACAAGCCCCAGTTCAGTTTCTACTATTTTAGTATGTTGCTAATTGAATCAGAACCTTGATATGATGTTGTTGAGTGGTATTGCAAACTATTGTGGATGTCTCAAATCTTTTTCTGAGCATTTACAGCTGTTATGCTGTCCAATTTTCCCTAGAAATTCTAATGTCTTTACATTGTGGTTGTGCTTTAAGATGGCCAACATGTTCAAAACCAAGTGGTTCGCTTGACTCGGTGCCTCGACGTGCCCGGTCATACTGCTATGTTAGTCCGGGTAATGATCGAGACGGGTTACCGTTGGTATCCCGAATACACCATCGAAGAGCAATTCCGAGACTTTAATCAAAGCCAATATTTCTACACCGTCAGGATATTTCCTTCTTATCCTGGATCTACCAAGCCCCTTCACTGTTTCTACGGACTCGGGGTTACTGTTGAGATGGTTGTGCAGGATGCTGCCTATTCCATGATGACCATCATGCGAGTCCGGACTGGCCTGCTTCGGAACACCGACTTCCGTTACATGCCAGCTTCACTTCCGGGAGCGTAAGGGTATCGTCAGGCTATCTATGCTGACTCCACTCAGGAGAACTCATTAACTCGTACCACTGCCGAGATGCTCGAAGATAAGGACCGAGAGAATTGGGCCTTGAGGCTGGAGCTTTTCAATACCCGTGCTGATCATTGGGCCACATTGACTTGGTTTGCACCTGCGGTGCAAGCTGGATGTATGGATACAAGGGATCTGTATCCTGTGAGATCTGCTCTGCCAGACATGGTGGATTGGCGTGATGTGGGAGGCATCACCCCACCTCGTGGTCCCCGCAGGCCACCGTTTGTTGGTCCAAGACCTCATCCTAGCCCCTATGGTCCACAAGCTCCTCAGGACCGTCTGTTTCCGGATGATCACGTTGAACTTCCAGGCTATGGAGGTGACTTCTATGAGGACTACTATGGAGCTGTCTGAGTTAGTAGTAGTATCACCAGTATTGTAATAGTTGTATCTCCACTGTCCTGCGTGACTTGTGGGATATGACTTTGTGTGTAATCAATTCCGGAGGTGTAGACAAATAATGTATAGGAGCTTGGAATGCCTCCGATGAGATGTAACGTCTTTCATCATAGTTGTACTGTAGCCTGGGCTTGTACTAAACTATGTATGATGTGTATGACCGTTGGTATATATATGGCAATTTTATATTACCATGACATACGGATGAACATCTCTGCATTCCATGTTATCCATTACATTCTGCACTTCCTTGCTAAGTTTGAGCCATCCTTATCTAAATCGTTGTCTTGTTTTCTCCTAGGATGGTCAACACCCGCAGCAACCCTGCTGCCCCAGAGCAGGGGGAAGCTAGTGCAGCTAGGGGTGAAAATCTGCCTCACCCGCCCTCTCTGGCCGAAGTGATGCTGGAGGCGGAAAGAAACAAGCATGAGACTAACTGCCTGCTAGAGCGGATTGAGTAGAACACTACACGCCACCCGCGAAATGACTTGCTGTCAATCAATGATTTTGTCAAGCTGTACCCACCAAAGTTTAACCATTCCGTCGAACCCCTCGACGTGGATGACTGGCTTCGCAGCATTACCCACAAGCTACATTCTGCCAACGTAGCTGAAGCCGACAAGGTTACTTATGCTGTCTATCACCTCGAAGGCCCTGCTAGCCTCTGGTGGGAAAACTTCGAAGCTATGCGCCCGGTCGGCCAAATTACTACTTGGGCTGAATTCAGTGAGGCTTTCCATGAGCATCACATTCCGGAAGGTCTCATGGATCGCAAGAGGGAGGAGTTCTGCAATTTCACCCAAGGAAGACTGACTGTGGATGCTTATAGTCGTGAATTTGGGAATCTGGCATGTTATGCTCCTGAAGAGGTATCTACCGACGCTAAGAAGCAGGCAAGGTTCCGCAAGGGACTCAGCCCTGAGCTTCACCGCGATCTTCGTCTGCACGAGTGCACCTCCTTTCAGAAGTTGGTCAATAAAGCCATCAGTGCTGAGACAGGCCAGACTGATTATGACACTTCACGCAAGCACTCCCGTGATTTTGGCTCTTCATCCGGCTCTGGAGCTCAGAAGCGCCGGGTGTGGATCCCAAGCACGGCACTGACACCCAGGTTCATCCCGAGGCCATCCTTTGAGGCGCCTTGTCCCAACCAGCAATTTGCACCGCCCAAGCCCTATGGTGGCCCCGCTGCTAATGCTGCTCCACGCCCCAATGTGGTGACATGTTTCAAGTGTGGAGAGCCGTGTCACTATAGCCGAGAGTGTCCCCAGAACAACAACCCCAATCAAACTGGAAAGTCCGTTGGCCGTGGTAAGCCCGCGAGAAAGACATTCTATGCCAAGCCGGTCACCACTGCCCGTGGCCATGTCAACTATGTTTCAGCCGAGGAGGCTCATGAGAATCCTAACATCGTCCTTGGTACGCTCCTTGTTAATTGCCATCCGGCATCTGTTCTTTTCGATACTGGAGCATCTCATTCATTCATATCCGAGAACTATGCTCGATTGCATAACACGACATTCTGTGACATGCCCTCTACCATGGAAATTCAAACCCCTGGCTCTAGATGGCAAACTTCTAGAGTAAGCCATGGGAACGAAATTCTTGTCAATAGACTTGTCTTCCTTGCATCCTTAATAGCTCTCAAGTCCTTGGACATAAACATCATCTTGGGTATGGACTGGATGTCAGCTCATTATGCTAAGATTGATTGTGCCACTAGAACCGTTCAACTTACTCACCCATCGGGCAAGACAGTCAACGTCTTAACTCGAGTGGCCAAGCGCCAACTTTACTCCCTAGATGCCAACCCCCTTCCAGACCTTGAAGATGTTCCGATAGTCCAAGACTTTCCGGATGTCTTTCCAGAAGAACTGCCAAGTGTTCCACCTGACAGGGATGTCGAGTTTGTGATAGACCTTGTTCCAGGAACCGTTCCAATTTCTAGAAGACTCTACAAGATGGCACCCTTAGAACTAGCCGAGCTTAAGAACCAACTCGATGAGTCCTTGAAAAAGGGTTTCATCCGTCCTAGTTCCTCTCCTTGGGCTTGCCCCGTCCTCTTCGTCAAGAAGAAGGATGGAACGGATCGAATGGTTGTAGATTACCGACCTATCAACTTGGTCACCATCAAGAACAAGTATCCGCTTCCCAGGATCAATGATCTGTATGATCAGCTCGCTGGATCCTCAGTCTTTTCCAAGATGGATTTGAGGTTAGGCTACCATCAGATCAAAATCAGAAACGGGGACATTCCCAAAACGGCCTTTGTTGCTTGTTATGGCCAATACGAGTACACCGTTATGTCCTTTGGTTTAACCAATTCCCCAGCTACCTTCTCCCGGTTAATGAACTCGGTCTTCATGGAGTATTTGGATTCGTCGTAGTATACCTCGATGACATACTCATCTACTCCAAGAATGAAGAGGAACATACCGAACATCTAACGTTGGTATTGATGAAACTTCGAGAGCATCGCCTTTATGCCAAATTCTCCAAGTGTGAATTCTGGTTGGCAGAAGTGACCTATCTAGGCCATGTAATCTCTGGTAAGGGTATTGCTGTCAATCCCGAGCGAGTTCAAGCCATCCTTGATTGGACTCCACCTGAGACGGTCAAGCAAGTTCGGAGCTTCCTTGGCTTAGCGAGCTATTACCGCCGCTTCGTCAAGAATTTCTCCAAGGTTGCTAAACCTCTAACTGAACTCCTCAAGAAAGATAAAAAGTTCGAGTGGACTCCACAGTGCGAGTTCAGCTTTTAGGAACTGAAAAGACGCCTGACATCTGCTCCCGTACTGGTACTACCAGATTTCTCCAAGGACTTTATTATCTATTGCGATGCCTCGCGACAAGGACTAGGTTGCGTACTCATGCAAGATCGTCAGGTAATTGCCTATGCTTCACGGCAATTACACCCACATGAGGAAAATTATCCCACACATGATCTAGAGCTTGCAGCTGTAGTCCATGCACTTAAAACTTGGCGACATTACCTTCTCAGTAATTGTTGCGAGATCTTCACCGATCACCAAAGTTTGAAATATATCTTCACCCAACCAGATTTGAATCTCAGGCAAAGATGTTGGGTCGAGTTGATCTCGGATTACGACCTAAGAATAACTTACACCCCGGGCAAAGCCATTGTCATGGCTGATGCACTAAGTCGTAAGTCCTATTCTAACAACCTGATGTTACAACAAAGTCAACCACTTCTCCATGAGGAATTTCGTAAGCTTAATCTTCACATTGTTCCTCGAGGATTTCTATCCACCCTGGTGGCAAAGCCTAACCTTACGGATCAAATCATAGCTGCCCAGAAGCGTGATAAGGGCATTTTCCGAATTAGGAAAACATTGCTAGCGGAGTTGCTAAATGTTTTTCCATGGATGAGCAAGGTGTTGTCTTCTTCGAGAACCGTTTGGTGGTTCCCAGGAAACAACATCTACGCCAGTTGATCCTTAAGGAAGCTCATGAAACCCCTCTCACCATTCATCCCGGTAGTACTAAAATGTATCAAGACCTACGCCAGAGGTTTTGGTGGACTAGGATGAAAAGAGAAATCGCTCAATACATTGCTAGCTGCGACGTCTGTCGTCGTAATAAAGCAGAGCATCAACGGCCTGCTGGCACCCTTCAACCTTTGGCTATTCCTGAGTGGAAATGGGATAAAATCAGTATGGATTTCATCACTGGGTTTCCCAGGACCAAAAGAGGGAATAATGCCATCTTCATCATGATCGACCGTCTTTCCAAAGTAGCCCACTTTCTACCTATTCATGAGAGTATCACCGCTAGCCAGCTAGATGATTTATACATCTCCCGAATAGTGTCTCTTCATGGTGTCCCATTGGAAATTAACTCAGACCGTGGGAGTCTCTTCACCTCTTGATTTTGGGAAAGTTTCAAAAATGCTATGGGAACTCGTCTCTCTTTTAGCACCGCCTTCCACCCTCAATCAAGTGGTCAAGTAGAACGAGTTAATCAAATTCTGGAAGATATGCTCCGAGCTTCTATCATCTTGTTTGGAAAGGGTTGGGAGAAATGCCTTCCATTCACGGAGTTTGCTTACAACAATAGTTATCAAGCTAGCTTGGGCAAGGCTCCTTTCGAAGTTCTCTATGGACGAAAATGTCGAACGCCTCTTAACTGGTCAGAAACCGGGGAAAGACAACTCTTTGGCCCGAATATGATTCAGGAAGCAGAAGACCAGGTTCGCGTTATTTGTGAGAAATTGAAAACAGCCCAATCTCGTCAAAAGAGTCAATATGATCGTAAACATAAGCTCATGACTTATGAAGTCGGCGAGAAGGTTTACCTTCGGGTTACTCCATTAAGGGGAACCCATCGTTTCGGTATCAAAGGCAAATTGGCTCCTCGTTACATCGGACCTTTTCGCATTCTTGCCAAACGAGGAGAAGTTGCCTACCAATTGGAACTACCTTCGCATCTTTCCAGAGTTCACGATGTCTTCCACGTTTCTCAACTCAGGCGTTGCTTCGCGGATCCTATCCGTGGAGTGGACCATGAAACGCTTGATCTACAAGATAATCTCTCATATCGGGAATATCCCGCTCGTATCCTTGATCAAGCCGAGCGTACCACTCGATGCCATAACATCAAGTTTCTCAAGGTTCAATGGTCACACCATTCCGAGAAAGAAGCCACTTGGGAAAGGAAGGATCGTCTTCGACTCGAGTACCCCACCTTCTTTCCAGAGGATCCTAAATCTCGGGACGAGATTCTTTTGAGTGGGGGTGAGTTGTCACACCCTAGCTAGTTCAAGCATTAGAGTGTGCATCATATTTAAATTCCCTTAAATTTGAAATGGGGAAGACAGAAACCCCAGCACCCCCTGGAAACAACTAGGGTTTACTAAAATTATTTTCAATGAACCCAAAATGCCCTTCACAAAATGTTCATCATTTCTGGTTTGGGCTAAAACCCCTGGCAAAAATGGTGCACTCTTTTCTAGGACATTCTGGATTCTCTGAATTAAATCATAAGTATTTGAATTTGGGCATTTAAATGCTATAAAATAATTTAAATGCTCAAATAATTCTGGAATAAGTGTGGGCTGTTGGGAATAATCTAAACAGAGCCCCTGATTATTTTCAGGATTTTTAAAGATGTCTAGGTATTTTTAATAAAGCCCAACAGTTGCAGAAAAATAGATAAAAGAAAACAAACAAGAAAAAGGAGAGAGAGAGAGAACTTACCTGGCCGCAGCCCATCAGCCGGCCCACCTGGCGGCCCAGCGCTGTGCTGGCCCATGCCAGCCAGCTGCTTAGTCCCCGCCAGGCAGGCAGAGAGCTGACGCCGGCGGGCGCGAGCTCGCCACGGCGCCAGCAGCTTGCCGCGTCACGCGCCTGGATGCTGGATAGGCTCCACGTCGCCGCCCCGACCCCGCGGACACCTCACTCGCCCCTGCCTCTCTCCCTCGCTCTCCCGCACCATGGCCGACGCACCTGCCGCCGTCTCACCGCCGTAGTCGCGCCCTCCATCGTCCCCGCGCCGAGCCACCGTGTCCAGAAGCTCCGCCGCCCTCCACTCCTTCGAGCAAGCCGAGCCCCGAGCGCTCGCTTGCCCCGCAGCCTCTGCAACAACCTCGCCCGACTCCGCCATCACCGGAGATCCTCTTCGTCGTCGCCACCGCATCAGCTCGTCCCCGACGGTGCCGTCCATTTCTACGTGACCGCCGTGAGCCCAGCTCCGTCCCCCCCTCTCAATTAACCCCCTCCTGCACCGTGTGCACCGTACCACGCTTACTCGAGCACCCGCCACCGCCGAGCTCATCGCCGATGTGTCTCCGGCCACCCACCGGCCACACCATTGCGACCAACGCACTCACCGCACCCGCAGGAGCCCGTAGCACCATTCCACGCGCCTCGTCGTGCCCCGCAGCCTCGGTTTCGGCCTCGCCCGAACTCCTGCGGCCGCCAAGGTCGTCGCCGGCGACGTTTCCGGCCACCCTAGCTCCACCCACTGCCACCACCCGATGCGGCTTGCTCCCAGCTATGCGTAGATGCTCTCTGCCGTCATTTTGGTTGCCAGAGCACGAAACCCGCAGCCCTCCGCCGCGTCTGGCCTCGCCGGCGGCTAAACGCCGGCGAGTTTGACTTTGTTTGACCCCTGGGTGGGCCCATGTTGACTCCCCTGCGTCTATGACAAGTGGGCCCCCCCCTCTGCTAATTAACCCAGATTAATTTTAACTAAATTTAGTTAGTTTAAAAAACTGCTGACACGCGGCACCCACTGGTTAGGTTGACCTGGACGTCCCTGTTGACCACTGACGTCACCCTGATGCACTGCTGACGCAATAACTAATTTCTGGATTTATTTTTATATAGAGAATTCCAGAAAATATCCAAAACTTCTAAAAATCATAGAAAATCAACCATAGCTCCAAATGCAAAGATTTATATATGAAAAATGATCAGAAAAATTCAATCTATCCATCTGTAATGGTTTCATGCATGACAAAACAAGTTAACCTTGCTGTTTAAGCAGAATAAGGTAATGCACTAATAAGGCCATGTTTAATGAGCTAATATTTGAATCTTTGATTCAAATGAGTTCATCCCCTTCTGTTTTAGCTTGCATTAGGCCAAGACACTTTCATCTTGCCATGTCATAGCATGCATCATATTGTTGCATATTGCCATGTGTTGATTATGTTCGGTGTGTCTTTCGTGGTAGGTTTTGCCTCCGAGGATAACCCTGAGTATCCGTCTGAAGGGCAGTACCCTACTACCTCTACAACAGGCAAGCAACCCATTGATCATTCTGATACAAACCCATGTTCTCGCTTCTGCTCTTGTTTACTGCATTAAGACAACGCGATTCAAACTGCTGTGTGCTACGGTAGTTGAACCCTTATCCTCTGCATGACCTGTCATTGCCACATTAACTATATGAAACCCACTAGCATGTGTAGGAGTTGATTGAGCCATGTATGTGATTCCTACCTTGCTATGCCTGCTATGCTTAGATTTGTGTCAGGTCTGGTTCATCTGGGTGATGGGCTAGAGTGATATGATTATGTCGGTAATGTGAGGGATGTGTTGAACATGTTTTGGTAAAGGTAACGATGAGAGGCCATGTAGGATTACATGGTGGGTTGTTTCATTGAGACCGTCCATAAGAACTGAGATCTGTATGCGTGATTTAAGATTCAGCTACTACCACACATTGGGCCCTGAAATATGACCCCTCTCGCCCTCTGTCCAGGAGTTGCAACTAGTTTCTGGTGTTCGTAGGTTATGTGTTGGCGGCCGTGCGTAGCGCTGACCCTAGGGGTGGGCTATGATGCGGTAGATACACTATGGCCGGGGTATGCCGGGTGCCCGTTTGGCGTCTCGGGACTCTGTACACATCGTTTGGGGCCGTTGAGGACACCCCGGCTGGATTTCCTTGCGGATGGAACCTGAATAGGAGATAAACCTGGACTAGAGACTTGTGAGGTTAGTCAAGTCGTGGTCTACACCCACGTCGGTTTTCGCTTGAAGTCTGTCGAGCACATGTCGTGTGCAGACGCTAAGTGGTGGAAACATGTGTGATGAAGTACACCCCTACAGGGTATAAAACTATTCGAATAGCCGCGTCCGCGGTAAAGGACTACTTGGTTGCCTATACAGTTCATAGACAAGTTAATGGTTACTACTAAAAGACTCAAGATAAGTGTGAGTACCGAGGATGGCCCTCTCGTAGGATGACGAGAGAGGATCCCCGGTGGAGTATTGTGTTGGTGAGTAGTGGACTCGTATGCGAAAACTATTTTACTAGTGGAGTTTCGTAGGATAGCTTAGCCAAGAGTCAAAGCTAGCTTGCTGCAATAACCCCACCACCTTCTTGAGAATGAGCATGTATAGTAGGTTCTGTTGTAAGACTTGCTGAGTACCTTTGTACTCATGTTTGCTTAATTACTGTTTTCACACGACAACACCGCCCCCTCCGATGGGTTCTACATAGACCTTGACGTCGATGAGTGACTAGCCACCCAGGTGGTGATCCTGGCCATGGAAGGCCCTATGTAGATAGACAGGCTTCGAGAAGCCTTCTTTCTTTCTAGTGTCTGTACTCAGACTAGTTGCTTCCGCATGTGCTTGTATGATTGTATGACTTGAGTGTCGGGTCATGTGACTCCTATCTGTATGAACATGTTATGTATGGCTCTCTGGAGCCTTTAAATAAAGTACTTGAGTTGTAGAGTTTTGTTGTGATGCCATGTTGTATGTACTCATATCGGGCATATTGTATGTATGATTGAAATGCTTGGTATGAGTGGGATCCGACAATCTAGTTGTTTATCCTTGGCAGCCTTTCTTATGGGGAAATGTAGTCTAGTGTTCCTCGAGCCATAGTAGTCCGCTACAGCCCGGTTCACCGGAGTCCTGCTAGCCCAGCACTACTGCTCAGGACACTTGACTGGCCGGCATGTGTTTCACATCGTTCCTATGCCTGTCCCTTCGGGGAAATGTCACGCAGTGATATCCGGAGTCCTGCCTAGCCTGCTACAGCCCGGGTTCCCCGGAGTCTTGTTAGCCCAGTGCTACAGCCCGGAATCACTCGCTGATGACTGACATGCTCGATGTGATTCATGTATGCCTGTCTCCATAGGTCTGTGCCGCGTTGGGTTCACGACTAGCCATGTCGGCCCAGGTTCTCTGTCATATGGATGCTAGCGACACTATCATATATGTGAGCCAAAAGGCGCAAACGATCCTGGGCCATGGTAGGCGACACTCGTGGGATACCGTGCGTGAGGCCGCAAAGTGATATGAGGTGTTACCGGCTATATCGATGTGACTTGGAATCGGGGTCCTGACAAAAGGCGGCGGAGGCAAGATGCAGGAGCTCCTCGTCTCCATGGAGGTGCTCTAGCACGATCAGATCGAGCGCTCCTCGCTCGGGGATGCACTGCTCGAGGAGGAGAACTGCAGATGCGGCTCAGGGCAGGGGAGGAGCTTGGGCGCGTTGGGGGGAGGTCCTACTGGAGGTGGTCGACGGTGACGTTTGGGTGCCCGGCGAGCTGCGGCTCGTAGCCGGCAGCGACGGGAACAGAGAGAGGTGATGCTCGGGCAGAGGAGGCCTTGGGCACGGGCGCGCTGGACTGCAGGCGCAAGGAAGCTTCAGAACGGGAGCTCCTCTCCCGATCAGATTTGGAGGAGGAGGCACCGGCGAGGTGGATCGAGTGGGGTGCTGGCTCTGGTTGGCTGGGTTTGCAATTTGAGGAGGGAATTTTGGATCGGGGATGAACCCGAGGAGGATTTGGAATGTGGCGGCGGCGATGGGACAGACTACCTAAAATCTAGGGTTGGACTAGATTAGGTGAGGTTGGGCTATAAATATAAGGGAAAGAAGGAGTTTGGATCATCCGATCGAAATCGGACGGTTCATAAAGAATAGGCTAGGGAGTCCAAATAATAAAACGGTGATATTTTGTAGATGTTTGGGGATGATCCGGACCCAACGGTGACAACTGTTCGGGTCGGGTCCGGGGAAGTTTCGGACATGCACGCGAGGGGTCGGTTGGAACTTGTGGGTTGTGCAGAAGGGCTCGAGCTGAGAGAAGAGAAGAGAGAGAGGCCTGGCTACTGTTTTCGGAGACCGAAAACATCCAACGTTAGACCGGCTATAATGCCGCTACAGTCATCCGTTGGGGCATCAAACGGACTCCGAATGCGATGAAATTTGGCAGGCGGCCTACTGACAACCTAACAACAGCGCATGCCAACTTTCAACCCATTCCGAGAACATTTTCCAGCCACATATAAAATAATATTTCAGAGGTGCCGCGGGCGCGTGCAAGTGTGTCTGGGCTCAGAACGGACAACGGAAAGAACGAGAAGACCGGGACGGATGCAAGTTTTGAAAACATGATAATGCAATGCACATGATGACATGACAAGATGCAACACGCAAGCGAATGACATGACAACGACAGCGAATAACTGGAAGACACCTGGCACATCGGTCTCGGGGCGTCACAATGAAGGACGATCTGGCGTCACCCACGCCGCACAGCCGCTACGCGCGGATCGACGGGCCCTCGTCGCCACCATGACGCCACCCCGACATACGAAGGAGGAGTTGCCGCGCACGATCACCAAGGCGCGTGGCCGCATCCTCCACTTCCTTGGTGATGGTGGTTTTGGCGGTGCCTCCAGCTCTAGGGCCGTGGTGTCCAAGGCCAAGCGCAAGGCGCGACAGCAGGTGAGGTACCACCGGCACAATGTTGGTCGCCGATCCGCATTCGCCAAGATGAAAGTGGCGCCGAAATGGGTCTGGAATGACCTCACCACGGCGTGGGCGCTAAACCGCTCCGTCACCACCGTCGAGACGGCCGCTAGGTGCCGCCGCCTCCTTGACGACGAGCTCACCAAAATCGGCAAGGAGTGGTCGCTTAGCAACTGCTCCGCTAACGCTGGCAGGGGCAAGGCCGCCGCCAGTGCCTTCGGCAGTGGCCAGGGCGACCCTTCGCACCGCGCAACAGGAGACGGAGCGGCTCCTCCGCGAGCATCAGGCATCCGTGGACCTCCAGCATCCTTACGCCGCTAGCTAGAGGGACGACGACGACGATGGCACGAACGCCGGACAAGGCAGCCACACTTACGAGGTGGTCGTCTGATATAGGGTTTAGTGTTTTTTAAATATTTTTTTAGTAAAACCGTCAAAATGTCATCCATTTATGTAAATTATATTAGATCTTGAATGAAATCCGTCCGGTTTGACCGAGTTTCATCCGGTTTGTTAAATAGATTTTGCAATGTATGCGACTAGAGTTGGATGACTCCTTCCGCATCCGTGTCCGCGGACTGCCCCCCCCCGTCCGCGGACAGACGCGGAAGAAAATTTGCGTGTTTACCGTTGAAGATGCCCTAACTATTTATATTTCTTATACATCAGCTTGAAATATATTATAGGAAAATAAGATGAGTGGGGGCAAATATTTCAGGCTGAGTGGGGCAACGCAATACATACCAAGCCATAAAGCTCACAAGGTATATTTGCTCCTGATCCTCGCGTTACTAAAAATGCCATAAAAACATTAAATTTGGGTAAGTGTCATCTGTGTGGCACGAAGCAATTTTGCCCTGACGTTTTTGATAGCAACTTTAGTTATCTGAGAATGGCAATTTTAGTTGTGAAGTATGACACTTTCTGTTTGGATGACAAGTTTTATCTTTTGGATGACAATTTCAGTTGTAATAACACCATAGCGGTGTTACTTCATGCCACACTCACACTTGTGGTACTTATTATTTGGATAGATTTGCAATGATCAAACCCCGAACGTTCGAGATTTATCATTTCCGTTTATCAATGCATCATGACCTAAATTTTTTTGTTTGCAAAAACTAAGATATGGATTGAAATCATTTATGCAGTAATTTGAAGTAGAAGTACACTACAGATCATACTATTTTTTTTTCGAGAGTACAGATCATACAGTTTTGACAAGTGAAAAAAAAACAGAACTATTCTCCGACCCCAAATCTCCAACCCGCCTCTTCCGCTCCAGGCTCTCGCCGCCGCCGCCGTCTCCAGGCTCCCGCCGCCGTAGGGTAGACAGCGCGAAGGCTTCAGATGGCTCCCGCATCACCACCGCCTCCCTTCGCCGGTCAGGAGCGTGGACGGATCGAATCGCCGCCGCCGGACACGCCGCTCGTGGGACGCACCGGCGGCGCTCGGCGGCAGGGCTCCTCCTCCCCAAGGCCCAGCCATACCTCTCGCGTCGGCAGCCTCCAGTGATTTGCTCTTCCTTTCCCCTGGATCTCACGTTTTTGAGAATTTCACCTAAGCTGCTAGGTCTCTCTCCCAGGTCACTGAAGAATACAGTGCCGATGGAGACTACGGTGGGCACACCGCCGGAGCTGCCGGAGGAACTCCTGATGACCGTCTTCGGCACCCTCGAGATCCCTGATCTTGTACGCGCTGCTTCCGTCTGCACCTCGTGGCGCTCCGCCTACACCGCACTGCGCAGCCTCGGCAAGCACAAGCAGGCCCAGACGCCGTGCCTGCTCTACACCTCTGAATCTGCTGGTGACAATGTTGCGTGCCTCTACAGCCTCGTGGAGAAGAGGGTCTACAGGCTGACCCTGCCGGAGCCACCTCTCCGCCGCCGGTTTCTTATTGGGTCCTCGCTCGGTTTCCTGGTCACCGTCGACCATATATCTGAAATGCACCTCGTCAATCCTATCACTGCTCAACAGATTGCTCTTCCTTCAGTGACCACCATGGAGTACGTGAAGCCCATCTTTGATGACTCGGGTGCTGTCCACGAGTACCAATACCCATGTCATTTTGCAGGACGAGCTTTCTTCGCGCCATCGATCGTCGCTCGCTGTAAGCTGCGAGAACAACTCCAGATCAAGGCGTTTCTGTTTCATGATACATCCACGGGAAGCTACATCGTGGCGCTCATCCACGAGCCATTCAACCACCTCTCGTTTGCAAGAGTAGGGGATGAAAAGTGGACCTTGCTGCCACCACACCATCACTATCAGGACTGCACCTACAAGGATGGGTTGTTGTACGCGGTGGATATAAAGGGAGAAATCCATGCCTTCGATCTTAACGGTCCTGCTTTTACAATGAAGATTATCAGGGGGATCGACGAGGATTTTTATCCCGATGCCATATACATTGTTGAGGCCCCATGGGGTGGTCTGCTGCTTGTTTCAAGATTTAAAGAGTTTGAGGATCCTGCTGAAGATGGTGACCCTGAAATATATGTTCCACATACTACGGAAATCAAATTACACAGAGTTGATGATGGCACAGAGAGGCTTGTGGAAATCGATTGCTTGCCTGACCATGTGCTATTTCTTGGGCACAACCATCCACTTTGTCTGAGTGCCAAAGATTACCATGCTCTCAAGGAAAACCATGCCTACTTTACTGACGATGATGAGTACAATAAAAACCGTAAGAGTAGCCCTCGTGATATTGGAGTAGTTGGCTTGAGCAATAATCGCGAGGTGGACCTTGTGTCTCCTCTGCTTTGGTCCAACTGGCCTTCTCCAGTGTGGCTTACACCCAGCCTTACGGTGATGAAACTGCCATCAAATGACCGTTGGCTCAGTGGATGGGATCATGTACTCTCGAGACCATCACCGACTGAGGCTACGGTAGGCACTACACTCCTGGAGCTACCAGAGGACATCATGATGCGTGTCTTTGCCACCCTTGAGATCCCTGACCTCGTACGTGCTGGTGCTGTCTGCAACTTTTGGCACTCTGCCTACACCGCCCTGCGCAAACTTGGCACACACAAGCAGCCCCAGACGCCGTGCCTGTTCTACTGCTCTGAATCTTCCAGCGAGAATGTTGCCTGTCTCTACAGCCTTGTGGAGAAGAGGGTTTACTGGCTAACTCTCCCGGAGCCGCCTCTCCACAGTAGGTTTCTGATTGGGTCCTCTCTTGGCTTGCTGGTCACCGTCGACGAGAGATCTGAAATGCACCTTGTCAATCCGATCACTGGTCAACAGATTGCTCTCCCTTCAGTGACCACGATGCAGCACATGAAGCCCATTTGTGATGACTCGGGTGCTGTCCACAAGTATGAATACTCAAGGCACATGGCAAACCAAGCTATCTGCCCTCCAAAGATAATTGCTCCAGCTGCCCTGAGGGAAGTCTTCCACCAAAAGGCTCTTGTGTTTTATGATACACCCACAGGGAGCTACATAGTGGTGCTCATCCACATGCCGTTTGGTCAGCTATCCTTTGCAAGGGTAGGGGACGGTAAGTGGACCTGGCTGCCACCTCACACTGATTATTTTGACTGCACCTACAAGGATGGGCTATTGTATGCAGCGACTCTAATGGGAGAAATTCACACCTTTGATCTTAGTGGGCCTGCTGTTACAATGAACACTATCATGGGTGTGGATGATGATGACGATTTTGAGATTCAGGGAGCATACATTCTTCAAGCTCCATGGGGTGGTTTGCTGCTTGTTTGGAGATTGAAAGTGTATAGTGGCAATCCTGATGATATTTCATCACTTACACTGCACACCAAAGGAATTAAAATACATGAGGTTGATGTTGCTGCCAAGAAGCTTGTGGAAATTGATTGCCTGCACGGCCATGCGCTGTTTCTTGGTCATAACCAGTCACTCTGTCTCAGCACTAAAGAATGCCCTGCTCTCAAGGAAAATCGTGTCTACTTCACTGACGATAATGAGTACATAACTGTACATAAGGATAATCGTCGTGATATAGGACTACTTCGCTTGGATAATAATAGCTGGGAAAGCCTTGTGTTTCCTCAGCTTTGGTCCAACTGGCCTGCTCCTGTGTGGATTACACCCAATCTTACAATGATGAAACTATCGTTAAATAAGTAGGCCGGCTTCAAGAAGGCTTAATTGCATTGCTTAGGACTATGAGCAGGAGTAGGAGGAGGCTGGTTTCGACAACGCAATTACAAATTCTGGCATCAAATGACCGATGATTCAGGAGGTCGCGTGATGCATCGTGGTGTCAAGTTATCATCTATCAAGTATTTAAGCTTCATGGACATGTTTGTTGTTGTATCGTGTGTGGGACTCTGCAAATTTATCATGTCTTGTGACTGATGTGTGTGTGTGGTTGTGTCTTTTTATGACTCCTGGGAGAAGTCAGAGAAATAAGAACTTTGCTATGCTTGTTTTGTGGTGATTTGTCAGTTGTGAACTTTTGATGATCACTAGAACATTTGCAAGCTGCTGTTTTGGACCCACAGTGTTGTTGTTTGGAGCTGATGAGCAGCTGCTCCTATGAGATAGATGTGCTCTAACTCTTCCCATTTGTCAGTGTTGTTCACTCATTCAGTTAATTGACTTGCCATCTCTGATCTCTGTGACTGCTCGCTGTTGTATGCAAGACAGTAAGAAGCCAAGAAAAGGATTTCAATATTCTAGGGCAAGCATGAATTTAAATTGCTGCTGTTTTTCAGTTACTTTGAGTGATATATGTTTGTTATATGTACCACTGTTCTTTTGTACTGTATTTCCTATGACAGGTTCACATTAATTTCGTCTGATAACTCCATGTAGAAGTTATAAGGAAGCATGGTTGCATGTGTGAACTGAGTAACTGGGGATTTTATTATTCTTTGGCCTGATTATTATATTTTATCGAAAGGCATACTCATTGATTCATTCTGGACATTGTTTTGATAATGCAGGTAGAAGATCTCCGCGCAAAGAACGCCAAGCTGAGAACAAGACGTTGACCAGGGCAAGAAAATTAATACAAGCTGCTCTGGTACCCCAGTCTTTCTCTTTGTCTGTGATGTACAAATCGTCGTGCTCTTGTTAGCTTGGTGGAAGCAGGATTGCCGAGAGGACCTTTCTGTTGGTGTGCAGGTTGTTATGCTAAGTGTATCAAATAAGAAATTATTTTTCTTTATGACTAGGTACTTAGGCTTCTTGTCGACAAGCGGAGCAACTGTGGCAGTGACGTCCTCCTTGAGTGAGCACAAGTCCTGCTCAGCCGCTATTTTCTTGGATGCAAAACATGCTTATGAATTATGATACAAAGACTTAGGCACTCGAGGTACTTACGTGGTTTTCATCAACTGAAAAAAGGTAGCTGAAGTCTATACCTTTTAAAAATAGAATGAAATTCCAGACATGCCTTTTTATCTACACAAATAATAAGTTTCCTCTTATTTTCTTTTTCACCAGCTCATTTCAGATATCAAGGTTAGGAGTTTTATATGGTAGCATTGGTATTTGTCTACCCCAGCTTAGCATATGAATGATTTGTTTCGATTTTTACATGAGAAATCTTTTGTCAGTGATGGAAAATGAGTTATTGCTCATCAATTCAGCTCAGGGGGACTGTAGCAGCATGTGTTTTATTGGGCTGTAATTTGTTAGTTCAGTGCTAATTTTGTGCAGTGTACGTGCTCTTCATTAGCACGAGGGATAGTAGGTCTTGCATGTAGAATTTTTGGGTCTCAGTCATTGAATATACTAGCTATGTTCAGCAGCAGGGCATTTGTTTTTTTCTCAGGTTGCTTCTGCTGAATGTGTCATTATCACCTAGGTAATTGATGTTTTTTCATGTAGATAGCCCCAGGTATTATGTCCAGTCAATCAGTTTGTTTCTCCATTTAGGCTGCCAGTAAACAAAATTCAGTGGAAGTTAGTAGGATTCAATGTGTATAATTCAGTCCAGCAACAATTAGCCTTCAACAGTACAGACATGAATTGTTCTTCTGGAAAGAATCGAAGACTTCTAAGTTCACATGACCTGTCTAAATAGGGGAACACCCAACAACTCAATACGTAACACAAACGGTTCCTCCCAAGGATAAAATTCCATAATACACATGATAGTTCAGCGACAGAAACCAAATCCACAAGTACATTACGCTGCCACAGCATATCAGATTACAGTTCAACAAAGTGAATAAATCGACAACTAACTACGCTAGGCTGCAAATAAGTTATGGTAGTTCAACGACAGAAATTAAATCAACAAGCGCACTAGTTTTGTGAAATAAACAGTGTCCTTGGTATTTAAATTCATGCATGGTGAGTTCCAGATGGTTCATATAGACAAATGATCATAGTAGAGAGGTTGAATGATTCTTACAAGTCTTTTCATTTTTCCTTAACAAAATAGTTAAGCGACGGCAAATATATCTCCTGGTGCAAATTCTGAACAGGGAACACATGAGTAGGGATAGTGACGACAGCACGTGACGCACCATGATAGATAGTCGTCCAGACCTAGGGGCTCATGAAGTGGCATGCCATCGATGCTGTATTCGGATCGACGAGGCTCAGAGGTTCCATCCATGAGATTAATTGGGCCATTGTCCTGCATACCTGGAGTCTTCATATCAAATCCCAAGTAGATTGCGTCGGCGCCAATGGAGGGGAACACCGAAGGTGTGACAGATAGGGCATGTTCAAAGCCGATAAACACCGCGCGTCCACCGAGCCCGTGGATGGGCACCATCTTCCTCGAATCCAAGTCGACCCGGTACACCTCGTATTTCGTATCTTCATTATTGTCATTGTTGCCTTGCCCTCGGTACACGAATAGGAGCTCCCCGCCGTTGTCCACGGGATGGAAATCATAATTCCTTGTCCTGTCTAATGATGTAGGCAGGTCGGCGGCGATGACCAGCCGCGGCGGTTGGCTTGCACTAGTCTCCAACACCATCACCGCCTTGTGGGTGAGGCCATAGAAGCGGTCGGCGAAAGACAGGGACAGCAAGAAGTATGGGCAACGACGGACCACCGTCGTCCAGTGGCCGTCGCCTGGCTTGGCGACGGCAAGTATTCCATACAAATCGAAATCGACCGCGACGGTGCTGTCATCGGCAAGGCCAGCGCCTGACACGTGCAACGCTTTCCTTGGTGTCTTGGGATCCCTCGGGTTCTGGTCGGCGGGAGGTCGGCCGCCTGGCGGGTGAGCGGGTTGAGCAGCCGGACTGCCCATGTCCCCCTGTGGAGGAGGACGAGGAGGCCCTCCATGGTGGGGCCGAACACGTCGTGCCCGTCGAGCTCCGGCAGGTCCACGTGCCTCGAGCAGCCGGTGGAGGAGTTGATGAGGCAGTGGCGCCCGCGGTGTCCCGTGCCCCTGAGCATGATCCACTGGCGCGGGTGGAAGCGGCGGTCCAGGACGCCGTGCTCGCGCGGGTCAGTGGAGCAGAGCCGCCACGGGCGGCAGACCGCGCGGAAGCAGACGTAGTCGGCGACGTCGTTGGCGAGGAGGCGCTCGGCGATCAGCCCCGCCGGCCCGTCGTCGAGGTTCGTCCAGTCCCGACGTGTCCGTGTGCAGGAAGAAGAAGGGTGGGAGACGAGCTTGGCTTGCGTGGAGGGCGACGACGACGGTAGCTCCGACATCTCGCTCGGCGGCGGCGGCGGCGGCTGCTGGAGGACAGCAGATTGAGGATCTCGTTTCTGTCTCTCCTGCGTCTCGATGGTAACGCAGAATTCTGATGCGGTGTATCGCCCCCATGTCGCGTGCCCATGCAGACGAGCAGGCCCGGCCTCGTCCGTTAAAACTTTCAATTTGAGACCTCGAGGGCCTCAGATATTCTGAAAGAAAAACTGGGTTTATTTTTTTCTCAAAAAAAAACTGAGTTTACTCCGATGCGGAATTGTCAGTTTTGGTGAAATTTCACCACCCTAATCACTATAGAAGCCTAGAGGTTGATATTTATCTTGAGAACACATTGGTTTCTATTATATGCTTTGGGTTATATGTGTCTATTAATTAATCTATTTGCACCTTTCATTTTTCATGTTGACTGCTTGTTAGATCCCTTAAATATCATAAAAAAGTTTGATTTGCATATGTAGGCTCTCTCTTTTCCATCAATGTACAATCACCGGAAAAAACCCAATGCATGAATCTTCTTCTTTTTTTGCATCCTACTATAGAATTCAAAGTCATTTGCCTTTGGTTATCAAATGTTTAAGCTTTCTTTTAACCTTTCTAATATTGTTCATTGCAAGTTTTCATTCGTCTCTGCACGTATGCATGCGAGTTGTGGCTCCAAGATGCACATATAAAATATAGCTGGCCAAATGGGCCGGGCCAAACAGGTCAGCCCGCAAGCACGCCGGCACGGCCCGCCATGGGCCAGGCCAGGCACGGGCTAAACGGGCTGTGCCTGGCACGCGGCACGCCTTGGGCTGTGCCTGGGCCTGGAGCCTGGGCACGCAGGCTGACACGGCACGGCCCGTTTAATTTTTTATATATATTTCAGATTTTTTTATAGATGTATACGTAAAATATAGCCCAATAGGCCTAAGAACTAGTCCAACAGGGTGAAAATATGCAGCCCAGCGTGCTAAACGGGCCATCGGGCCGGCCCGTTTACTAATCAGGCCGTGCCTGGGCCAAGGAGCTGCGCCCGTGGGCCGGCACGGCACGGCCCGGCTATTAAACGTGCCACGGCGGGCCGTGCCGAGCCAGGCACGATTAGCACAGGCCGTGCCGTGCCGTGCCGGGCCGGCCCGTCTCGCCAGGTATGATATAAAATTGTAATTGTATGTCATGCCACAGACTGTGAGTGAAGTATTGTGTGTAAATGCCAATTTCTTGTCTCAGTTTTTCCTTCAGGAGACTGATGCATTACTAATGGCAGTTATGTAATTTACTTCTGGTTCCGTCTTTTTCTAAATAAAATCATAATGTATGGTTTGAAAACTACTTTTTTTGCGGGGTATCGAGAACTGCAATTTGATACATTGCCAACGAGATGCATGTTAGTGGACACGTCTGCGAAATCCATGCATGTCCACATTCATGGTTTTTGTATTAGGTCGTTCTTTAAATCAACATTGATTAGTTTATTTTCCCCTTTGTAGACGGTTATGGGCATCGTAGATACGCCCACTTACATCCCTAATTTTCAGAAAATTTTCCACGGTGCAGGAAGTTTAATAATCATCATGGAAAGTGAACTAAACTGATACAGTAGAAAGTGTTAGAGCTGCATTTTCTATATATATGTGTACGTGTTGTATACCCGTTGCATTTCCTTGTTGTACAAGTTGATCTATCAATATAAAAAGATGCCAGCCGGTTGAGGCTAACCACAGCAAATAATTCCTTTTGACTTGGTATCAGAGCGGGTCAATCCGACCTAGGGTTTTGCCCGCACACGCACTTCCGCTGCCGCCGCCGCCGCAGCACTCCGACGCGATGGCCTCCTCCGCCGCGTTGCAGCTCTCCACTTCCACGAGCACCTCGTCCCAGCCCTCACTATTAGGAAAAAAGCTTATACACAGCCACTTATTAGTAGCGTGTTATATTGACCCGCGGTACTGCTACTTAGTAGTAGCGAACTATATTGACCCGCGCTACTAGTAAATATTACTCGTAGCGCGTGGATAAAAAAGCACTCTACTAGTAAATATCCCAATCGTGTCCTGCAGACAGGTCATAGTAGTAGCATGGGTTTGTTGGGCCGCGCTAGTAATAGAAACGTAGTCGTAGCGCGGGTCACGAAAAGCGCTACAACTAACCCAGCCCACCCAGCCCAGCGAGACAACCAACCTAGCCTAGCGAACAACCTCCATCGCTCTCTCATTTTCTCCTCTTCCTCCCGTGAACCCTCGCCGCCGCCAACAACGACGGGCGATTCCGACTACTTCCGGTGGCCGCCGCCGGAACTGCACACCCACGAGCTCTCCTCACGTCGGTGCTTCCTTCCCTCCGGCTAGATCCGCTCCTCGTGGTGGCAAGCACTCGCGCGCGACCCCTCCCCGCGGCTAGGGTTTCGGCTGCCTCCAACTCCGGTGCGGTGCGATTGATACGTCTCCGTCGTATCTATAATTTTTGATACATCACCGCGATCTACACCAACACCTCCGCCATCTTCACCAACATCTCCATCACCTTCCCCCCTCTATCTACAGCGGTCCACTCTCCCGCAACCCGCTGTACCCTCTACTTGAACATGGTGCTTTATGCTTCATATTATTATCCAATGATGTGTTGCCATCCTATGATGTCTGAGTAGATTTTCGTTGTCTTATTGGTGGTTGATGAATTGCTATGATTGATTTAATTTGCTTGTGGTTATGTTGCTGTCCTTTGGTGCCCATCATATGATTTCACGCATGGATCACACCATAGGGTTAGTTGTATGTGGATAGGACTATCTATTGGAGGGCAAGAGTGACAGAAGCTTCAACCTAGCATAGAAATTGATGCATACGGGATTGAAGGGGGACCAATATATCTTAATGCTATGGTTGGGTTTTACCTTAATGAACATTAGTAGTTGCGGATGCTTGCTAATAGTTTCAATCATAAGTGCATAGAATTCCAAGTCAGGGATGGCATGCTAGCAGTGGCCTATCCCACATAATACTTGCTATCGGTCTAGTAAAGTAGTTAATTGCTTAGGGGCAATTTCACAACTACTACCACCGCTTTTCCACACTCGCTATATTTACTTTATTGGTTCTTAACCTAAGAAGCACCTACCTTTTATTTACTTGCTCTTTATTATCTTGCAAACCTATCCAACAACACCTACAAAGTACCTCTAGTTTCATACTTGTTCTAGGTAAAGCGAATGTCAAGCGTGCGTAGAGTTGTATCGGTGGTCGATAGAACTTGAGGGAATATTTGTTCTACCTTTAGCTCCTCGTTGGGTTCGACACTCTTACTTATCGAAAACTGTTGTGATCCCCTATACTTGTGGGTTATCAAGACCTTTTTCTGGCGCCGTTGCCGGGGAGCAATTGCATGGGGTGAATATTCTCGTGTGTGCTTGTTTGCTTTATCACTAAGTAATTTTTATTTGCTGTTCTTAGTTGTTTTCTATCTTTAGTTATGGGTAGGAAACGCAAAATACCAAAAAAATTAGTTGTACCTACTGAACCAATGGTTGAAGAACCAATCAAAATCTATCACACTGCTGAAGCCTATTACTTGGATCATCTTCGATCCCTATGTGCTCGTGCTGAAACCCCAACTAGCTTAGTTGAGGGCAAATCTTTAGATGAGCATGCTTGTTTTGTGTGACACCGAATATCTGAAAAAGGGAAAACTTTACTGGATCAAATTCATCGTTTGCAATGCTATGCTTGGAGTTTATGTGAAATATATGATTATACTTGTTGTTCTGAAGACCCTAAGAAACACCTTCCCTACCAATGTTTGTTTAGTGATAATGGAATCGTATCCTCTTATGCTAAGGGTGTTTATAGTTACTATGATGTTCAACAAATTGAAGAATTTGTTGCTTTTAAGGGTGCTTATGAAATTGCTTCTTTGATTGAAAAGTATGATGCTACTCTTTACAAATCTGAAAATTTTGCCATATTTAAATATTGCTATGATAATTATGCTTCTAATGCCTATGTTGAACCATATATTGAGTACTACTCCACTGTCCAAGAAGAGACTGATATTTTGCAGGAGTCTATGGAAGAAGAAATTTATGAAACTGTGAGCTCATTGGATGAAAAAGATGATGAGAAGAGCGAAGAACAAAAGGAGGAAGAACGGATTAGCTACCCGTTCCCACCTTCTAATGAGAGTAACTCTTCAACTCATACATTGTTTAATTTCCCTTCGTGCTTACCGGAGGATGATTGCTATGATGATTGTTATGATCCCATTGATTCTCTTGAAATATCCCTTTTTGATGATGCTTGCTATGCTTGTGGCCAAGATGCCAATATGAATTATGCTTATGGAGACGAACTTGCTATAGTTCCTTATGTTAAACATGAAATTGTTGCTATTGCACCCACACATGATAGTCCTATTATCTTTTTGAATTCTCCCGACTACACTATATCGGAGAAGTTTGCACTTATTAAGGATTATATTGATGGGTTGCCTTTTACCGTTGCACATGATGATTTTGATGAATATAATATGCATGTGCTTGCTGCTCCTACTTGCAATTATTATGAGAGAGGAACTATATCTCCACCTCTCTATGTTTCCAATATGATAAAGTTGCAAGAAACTGTTTATACTATGCATTGGCCTTTACTAGGTGTGCATGAATTGTTCTTTTATGACATGCCGATGCATAGGAAGAGAGTTAGACTTCGTCATTGCTTGATATATGTTGCTTTGTTCTCACTACTAAATTACAAATCATTGTTAATTAAAATTGGCTTTGATATACCTTGGGATCCGGGTGGATTCACTACTTGAGCACTATATGCCTAGCTTAATGGCTTTAAAGAAAGCGCTGCCAGGGAGACAACCCGGAAGTTTTAGAGAGTCATTTATTTCTGTCGAGTGCTTTCATATAGTTTTAAAACAACAAAAATAAATAGGGGAAAGGAAAGCGGAAGTGAGAAAGACAAGCATTGTTGAAGTGGGAGAGCTCCATGAACTTTGTTCATGCTCACGGCAACTTTGTGAATCTTGATTACAGAAACTTTTCAATAAAAATAATTATCCCCTTGTACAATTCCATTGTATTATAAAAATAATGTGACAAGGTTTGCCTTTAGGATGTTTACATTTGCTTGATGGTTTGTACGGTGCAGGACAGAAACTTTGGCTGTAGTGTGTGATTTTACATTTTTAGCTGAAACGTCAAATGGTTCTGATTCTTTTTGCACTGTCTTCCTAAGCAAATTTTTTATTTTTACTAATTTTGGTAGAATTTTCAAGTATCAAAAGTATGGTGAATGTTCAAATTATTACAGACTGTTCTGTTTTAGACAGATTCTATTTTTGATGCATAGTTTGCTTGTTTTGATGAAACTATCGATTCATATTAGTGGATTAAGCAATGAAAAAGTTATATTACAGTAGACACAATGCAAAAACAAAATATGAATTAGTTTGCAACAGTATCTAGAGTAGTGATTTGCTTTATTATACTAACGGATCTTACCGAGTTTTCTGTTGAAGTTTTGTGTGGATGAAGTGTTCGATAATTGAGAAGGTCTCGATGTGAGAAGAAGGAAGAGAGGCAAGAGCTCAAGCTTGGGGATGCCCGAGGCACCCCAAGTAAATATTCAAGGAGACTCAAGCGTCTAAGCTTGGGGATTCTGGGGAGGCATCCCCTCTTTCTTCAACAAATATCGGTATGTTTTCGGATTCGTTTCGTTCATGCGATATGTGCAAGTCTTGGAGCGTCTTTTGCATTTAGGTTTTTATTTTTATTTTTATGCACCATGCTGGTATGAGATAGTCCTTGGTTGATTTATAGAATGCTCATTGCACTTCACTTATATCTTTTGAGTATGGCTTTATAGAATGCTTCATGTGCTTCACTTATATCATTTGAAGTTTCGATTGCCTGTTTCTCTTCACTTAGACAACCGCCATTTGTAGAATGCTCTTTTGCTTCACTTATATTTGTTAGAGCACGGGCACATGTTTTGTAGAAAGAACTAAACTCTCTTGCTTCACTTATATCTATTTAGAGAGATGACAGGAATTGGTCATTCACATGGTTAGTCATAAAATCGTACATAAACTTGTAGATCGCTGAATATGATATGTTTGATTTCTTGCAATAGTTTTGAGATATAAAGGCGGTGATATTAGAGTCATGCTAGTCGAGTAATTGTGAAATTGAGAAGTACTTGTGTTGAGGTTTGCAAGTCCCGTAGCATGCACGTATGGTGAACCGTTATGTAACAAAGTCGGAGCATGAGGTGTTTATTGATTGTCCTCCTTATGAGTGGCGGTTGGGGACGAGCGATGGTCTTTTTCTACCAATCTATCCCCCTAGGAGCATGCGCGTAGTACTTTGTTTCGATGACTAATAGATTTTTGCAATAAGTATGTGAGTTCTTTATGGCTAACGTTGAGTCCATGGATTATACGCACTCTCACCCTCCCACCATTGCTAGCCTCTCTAGTACTGCGCAACTTTCGCCGGTACCATAAACCCACCATATACCTTCCTCAAAACAGCCACCATACCTACCTATCATGGCATTTCCATAGCTATTCCGAGATATATTGCCATGCAACTTTCATCATCATCATCATATACATGACTTGAGCATTTATTGTCATATTGCTTTGCATGATCGTAAGATAGCTAGCATGATGTTTTCATGGCTTGTCCGTTTTTTGATGTCATTGCTACGCTAGATCATTGCACATCCCGGTACACCGCCGGAGGCATTCATATAGAGTCATATCTTTGTTCTAGATATCGAGTTGTAAGTAAATAAAAGTGTGATGATCATCATTATTAGATCATTGCCCCAGTGAGGAAAGGATGATGGAGACTATGATTCCCCCACAAGTCGGGATGAGACTCTGGACGAAAAAAAATACAAAAAAGAGAAAGGCCAAAAAAAGAGAAGGCCCAAAAAAAAGAGAACAAAAAAAGGAGAGAAAAGGAGAGAAGGGGCAATGTAACTATCCTTTTACCACACTTGTGCTTCAAAGTAGCACCCATGTTCTTCATATAGAGAGTCTCTTGAGTTATCACTTTCATATACTAGTGGGAATTTTCATTATAGAACTTGGCTTCCAACGATGGGCTTCCTCAAATGCCCTAGGTCTTCATGAGCAAGCAAGTTGGATGCACACCCACTTAGTTTTAGTTTGAGCTTTCATATACTTATAGCTCTAGTGCATCCGTTGCATGGCAATCCCTACTCCTCACATTGATATCTATTAATGGGCATCTCCATAGCCCGTTGGTACGCCTAGTTGATGTGAAAATTTCTCCTTTTTTGTCTTCTCCATATAACCCCCACCATCATATTCTATTCCACCTATAGTGCTATGTCCATGGCTCACGCTCATGTATTGCGTGAAAGTTGAAAAGGTTTGAGAAACGTCAAAGTATGAAACAATTGCTTGGCTTGTCATCGGGGTTGTGCATGATGTGAATGCTTTGTGTGGTGAAGATGGAGCATAGCCAGACTATATGATTTTGTAGGGATAACTTTCTTTGGCCATGTTATTTTGAAAAGACATGATTGCTTTATTAATAGGCTTGAAGTATTATTGTTTTTATGTCAAATGATAGACTATTGCTTTGAATCACTCGTGTCTTAATATTCATGCCATGATTAGACATATGATCAAGATTATGCTAGGTAGCATTCCACATCAAAAATTATCTTTTTTATCATTTACCTACTCGAGAACGAGCAGGAATTAAGCTTGGGGATGCTGATACGTCTCCGTCATATCTATAATTTTTGATTGTTCCATGCCAATATTCTACAACTTTCATATACTTTTGGCAACTTTTTATACTATTTTTGGGACTAATATATTGATCCAGTGCTCAGTGCCAGTTCCTGTCTGTTGCATGTTTTTTGTTTCGCAGAAATCCAATATCAAACGGAGCCCAAACGGGATAAAAACGGACGGAGAATTATTTTGGAATATTTATGATTTTTGGGAAGTAAAATCAACGCGAGACGGTGTCCGAGGGGGGCACGAGGTAGGGGGCGCGCCCCTGGGTGTCAGGCGCGCCCCTGACCCTCGTGACCACCCCGTAAGGCGGTTGATGCCCTTCTTTCACCGCAAGAAAGCTAATTTCTGGATAGAGATCGTGTCAAAATTTCAGCCCAATCGTAGTTACGGATCTCCAGGAATATAAGAAACGGTGAAAGGGAAGAATCGGAGAACGCAGAAACAGAGAGAGGCAGAGAGACAGATCCAATCCGGAGGGGCTCTCGCCCCTCCTGTGCCATGGAGGCCATGGACCAGAGGGGAAACTCTTCTCCCATCTAGGGAGGAGGTCAAGGAAGAAGAAGAAGGAGGGGGGCTCTCTCCCCCTCGCTTCCGGTGGCACCGAAGTGCCACCGGGGGCCATCATCATCACCGCGATCTACACCAACACCTCCGCCATCTTCACCAACATCTCCATCACCTCCCCCCCTCTATCTACAGCGGTCCACTCTCCCGCAACCCGATGTACCCTCTACTTGAATATGGTGCTTTATGCTTCATATTATTATCCAATGATGTGTTGCCATCCTATGATGTCTGAGTAGATTTTCGTCGTCCTATTGGTGGTTGATGAATTGCTATGATTGATTTAATTTGCTTGTGGTTATGTTGTTGTCCTTTGGTGCCCATCATATGATTGCGCGCGTGGATCACACCATAGGGTTAGTTGTATGTTGATAGGACTATGTATTGGAGGGCAAGAGTGACAGCAGCTTCAATCTAGCATAGAAATTGATGCATACGAGATTGAAGGGGGACCAATATATCTTAATGCTATGGTTGGATTTTACCTTAATGAACATTAGTAGTTGCAGATGCTTGCTAATAGTTCCAATCATAAGTGCATAGAATTCCAAGTCAGGGATGACATGCTAGCAGTGGCCTCTCCCACATAATACTTGCTATCGGTCTAGTAAAGTAGTCAATTGCTTAGGGGCAATTTCACAACTCCTACCACCGCTTTTCCACACTTGCTATAATTACTTTATTGGTTCTTAACCTAAACAGCCCCTACCTTTTATTTACTTGCTCTTTATTATCTTGCGAACCTATCCAACAACACCTACAAAGTACCTCTAGTTTCATACTTGTTCTAGGTAAAGCGAACGTCAAGCGTGCGTAGAGTTGTATCGGTGGTTGATAGAACTTGAAGGAATATTTGTTTTACCTTTAGCTCCTCGTTGGGTTCGGCACTCTTACTTATTGAAAACTGTTGCAATCCCCTATACTTGTGGGTTATCAGCGATCTCCTCTCCCCTTGATTCATGCCATCTCCTCTCCCCTTCTTTCTTCTGTCCCAACCCCCTCACTTATTTCTTCGGTTCGGTGTAGTAACAGCCCTCCTCCATGGACGAGGACGACCACCATGGCACGCACGTGGTCGAGTTCGCCGCCGCCTACTCCGGTGCGGTGCTGGACCAAGGACCTCCGCCTCAACAGATCCTAGCTTGGGTAAGCACCCCCGTCCCCGTGGCTATTTCACTTTCTTCCTGTGCCCCTCTTCTGTGTTCTTCCATGAATCCTCTAGTTTCAGTTAATTAGCAGCACAACCACAGCCACACAAAGGCGTAAGCATTGTTGTAGGCACCCCACCTAGCTCGCTCCAGATTCTGCAGATGTGCTCATCTCAACTAATAATCAATATTTCTTTTTGCAAATAAGTTCTATTTAACAAAAACAGTAGTTCAAACTCCTTTAAAAATTAGCAATTCAGTGTATTTTCTTGATCCGTGTTGTAGCTTAACTTATCTTGTGTTGTTACTGAACTGCAGATAAACTTGTTTGGCTGTAGCCATACTAATGTTGTACTATTACCAAACCTGTGTTTTGGCTCAATTTGAATTGCTGCATATGAAACACATATGCATGATTTGAACCGGCGGCGCTTTGGTGTTACCACCATACAAATTTTGTTCTTCAGATATGCAAAATTATTCATTGTTCATCAGTTGCTTAGGGGGACATGGTTACCTTGGTGAGTCATCTCTAGTGAATTAGGTGTTGAAAATGTTTTCTTATGTATGTTTAAGTGGGAAGTCCGATCATTTGCTGCTCAAAATCCGACAAATCAAAGGAGGAATGCACGAGAAGCAAGTCTATCATCAATGGCAAGGTTGGTCGTGTATTCCTATTCTTTGAGTTTTCTCTGTTTCAACCATACAATTCATCAAGCATACGGTATCGTCGTTGTAACCTTTCAATTTGGTAGCTTGGAAGTAGTTTACAGTTACTGTATTGTGAGTGTGTGACCTGAAAGTAAGGTAGCAAATTACTATAGATACTACTTCAAAACCATGTACTCCTACTCACTATTTCTATGTGTCATGTGTACTACCAACTTACTGATGTATCTTTAATTCCCATAGTCTACAAAATTCATGCTTGCTACTGTATGTTTGTGCCCCTAGCTTGCATGCTGATGTTGTATGTGCATGGTGGTGGCCTCCTTCCTGTTGTTATTTGCTCCATATTGAGAATTGTTTTGTAAAAGATAATGAGATGGACGCAGTTAGGAGATGATGCTAGCAAGTTCAAACTCTCTTGAATGGATAGATCATAGTGCAGTTAGGAGAAGTGATATTATGAATATGTTGTATGCAAGTTCAGTGTGTATTAGAAAAAGTTCAACATTAAATTATATAGCAAATTCACTACACGGGGATTTGGCAAGAAGTTTTGTAAAAATGTTTATGGCGATTTGCTCCGACATGATTTTGTGTGTGTATTTTGGCAGCTCAACAAGATGAACCATACAGGCGAGGAACCTCCTAGGCGCAACAACTCCTCCGTCCAAGTTGAGCACTGGGCGCCGTCAACCCTGTTGGCCACTAGGACGTACTCCCTCCATTCGGAATTACTTGTCTCAGAACTGAATGTATCTAGAACTAAAATACGTCTAGATACATCCATTTCCGCGACAAGTAATTCCGAACGGATGGAGTACGGGGCAACGATCGGCAGTCTCGGCGGACCGGAC
Organism: Triticum dicoccoides; assembly: GCF_002162155.2. NCBI lineage: Eukaryota > Viridiplantae > Streptophyta > Magnoliopsida > Poales > Poaceae > Triticum > Triticum dicoccoides. The sequence goes on from NC_041388.1 coordinate 20,903,608, forward strand.
GCCAACATGCCAATGAGGCTGAGAGCCACAAACAGGTAGCACCTCGTGATCCTGAGAACAGAGTGCTTCAGAATTCTGCATATACTTCATGTGTAGTACAATTCATATATGCACGCCTTGGTAATTTGAACAGGCTTATGCCTTGCCACCAGAACAATGAATTCAATGTTTTGCAGGATCCAACGTGTCGCTAAGGCTGGCTGTGAGTAGAGTGCGCACTCACAGAGGATACGAATCATATCTCTTGTACCGTGTGATCGTTTCATGGAACAACTAGCTAGTGCTCTGATTTCTTGGACTAGATGCCTAGTACAATCCATGTTAATTTTAGTCGCTGTAGTTTCCAACTCTGAACTGTATGCTAGTTTTTAATGTACTGTTACTCTGGCTGTCACTATTGATTCATGTGCATGTGCTAAAAAGAAATAAAATACCCTACTAGATTTGGATGTGGACTCTAACTAACAAGTTTTCACTTTCCCGACATGGGCGCAGGGTTGATTGACGCGGACTACCGCAGCCCGGTGGGCAGTGTGCTCTTCAACGACTTGGAGGCAGACTTCGCCGTTATGACCGGCGACCGCGTCGCATAGATGATCATCCAGGTAATCTCGACGCCGGAGGTCGTCGAGGAGGAGGACCTCGACACCATGTTCCGAGGGAGGTCCACCTGCGTCTAAACTCCGAGTCTTGGTAGATACATCTAGAGAAGTGGGCTGTTTAGGTTGGTGGAATGCTAGGGAAAGGTCCCCACCTTTCAATGATAGTTGTGTGCGTATGATATGGGATTTCGTGATTTCTTCCTGTTCAAATGTTCACTATTGTATCCATGAATGCTGCAAATGTTAAAGATGGTTCTATGACCCGAGCTTATTCTCTATTGGACGTGTGTCTGATGGAAGCAACTGCATCTAACTTTTATTTTTTTAATTCATAATTAGTTAGCAGTAGCGTGGGGGAACAGCAACTCGCTACTAGTATTTAGGATAGTAGTAGCGCGGGCAGCACACGCTACTACTAACTTTTTAGTAGTAGCGCGGGTGCCACCCACGCTACTACTAACTTTTAGCTGTAGCGCGATACTAGTAGCATGGGTACCCGCGCTACTAGTAGCCAATTTACCCGCGCTACTAGTAGCCTTTTCCCTAGTAGTGCCTCCGCATCATCTATCCCTGCCGGCGCCATCGTTTCCGCCCCTACCGGCCAGCCAATCAACACCATCACGGTGCGTCTAGATCACACCAATTTTCTTCTCTGGAAGATGCAGGTCGTTCCCAGCATCGCCAGCCAGGGCTGGTACGGCTTCCTCGACGGCTCCCACGGAGCGCCTCCGGCCACGATCACCGAAGGAGACGGTGCCAAGGCCGTGACCAAGCCCAATCCCGAGTACGCCTTGTGGTTCTACACAGATCAATGTGTTCTTAGCATCCTCGTCGGCTCCATGATGGAGGAGATCCTCGTCCATGTCATCGGCCGCACCATCGCGTCTTCTGTGTGGGTGTGCCTCGAGTCCATGTTCTCGGCGCAGAACAGGGCAGGGGTGCGCCAGATGCGGCATCAACTCTTGACGCTGAAGAAGAACAACCTCACCGCCGCCGCCTACTTTCACAAGATTAAGGGTTTTGCGGATGCCATGGCCTAGGTAGGTCGCCTCTCTCCGATGCTGAGGTGATCGACTACATCGTTGTCGGTCTCGGGCCTCAGTACAAGTCCCTCCAGCACTCTCTCACGATGTTGGCTGCCGCCGGCGCTGACAACCTCAGCCTGTCGGACTTTTATTCCATGCTTCTCTCCTGCGAGTCCCTCGAGGAGCAGAACACCTTCGCCCCCGAGTTCTCCACCTCCACTAATGTCGTGGCGCGGCAAGGAGACGACCGTGTAGGGGGGGGGTGCACCTTCGCCGACACCAACGACGGCCGCTCCGGGGGTCGTCCCACTGGCCCACAAGGAGGCGGCCAGTACAACGGCGGCCAGCAGGCCTCCCGCGGTAACAACCGCTCCAACCAAGGTGGTGGTGGTGGTGGTGGTGGTGGTGGTGGCAACGACGAAGGAGGACAGGGCAACGGCAGTGGAAGGCGCAACAACCGGCGTGAGCGGCCCCACTATCAAGTTTGCCGGTACTGGGGGCATGAGGCTCTCGAGTGCAAACAACGCTACAACCACGCGTTTCAGTATGACGAAAATCGTGCTGGCAATTCTGCCTCTTACCAACCTACCCGAAGTCAACCTTGGCTCTTCGACACCGGCGCCATGGATCATCTCACGAACAACATGAGCCAGATGAACATCTAGGAGCGCTACACCGGCACGGATCAAGTGCAAGTCTCCAACGGTGCAGGTTTGTCTATTACGCATGTTGTCCACTCTCGTTTACCTGGTTCATCCACCCCAATTGAACTCAAAAATATTCTTCTCGTTCCTGAACTTAGCACTAATTTTCTCTCCGTCTATCGCCTTGTCTCTGACAATAAAATCTTTGTTGAATTTCATAAATTCTTTTTCTATGTCAAGGACAAGCTCACGAAGAAAATCCTTCTTCGCGGTAGGAGTCATGGCGGTCTCTACCCTCTTCTGTTCAGCCGCACAGTCACTTCTGGACGTCATGCGTCTTCTGGCGTTAGGCTGACTACCGAGCAGTGGCATCGTCGTCTTGGTCATCCTTCGAATAAAATAGTTCATACCATTGTTACCTCAAATAAATTGTTTTGCTCTCCAAACATTGAGTCTTCTGTGTGTGATGCTTGCCAACGTGCTAAGAGTCATCAGTTACCATATAATTATTCTACTCGTGTTTCTACATCACCACTTGAGCTTATTCATACCGATGTTTGGGGGCCTGCTTTGCCATCTTCCGGGGGTTTTAAGTACTATGTCAGCTTCATTGATGACTATAGTCGTTACTGCTAGATATACTTGATCAAGCATAAATCTGATGTTGAGAGCATTTTTTACACTTTTCAAAACCATGTTGAGCGTCTCTTGAATGCTAAGGTTCGTTCTGTTCAGTCAGACTGGGGGGGGGGGGTGAGTATCACCGTCTCCATGCTTATTTTCAGCACACCGGCATTGCTCATCGTGTGTCTTGTCCACATACCTCCCAACAAAATGGTATAGCTGAATGCAAGCACTGTCATCTCGTTGAGACGGGTCTAGCTCTCTTGCGCACTCCTCGCTACCTCTTCGGTTTTGGGACGAGGCGTTTCTTACTGCTTGCTATCTCATCAACAGGATGCCTACGCCTATTATTAACAATGCAACACCCGTGTTTCGCCTCCTCAACATGCTTCCTGAGTATTCTTTTCTCTGCACCTTTGGTTGTGCGTGTTGGCCTAGTTTGCGTAAGTATAATCCACGTAAACTCGAGTTTCGCTCTAGGATGTGTGTGTTTCTTGGTTATAATCCCATGCATAAAGGCTACAAGTGCCTTGATCGCACCACTGGTCGTATTTACATCTCCCGTGACATCGTGTTCGACGAGACAGTGTTTCCCTTTGCCACTCCCGGTGCCACTGTTGATGTCTGCAAACTCCTTCCCGTGTCGTTTCCGTCAGATGAGCCAGTTACTCAGAGTACCGACACGCGTAATTATGACATTACCTTGGTACCGGCTAATGCACCTGGTGTTGTTGTTAGTTCTCCTATGCAGGTTCCCGCAGCGTCAACCCCGCCGCTCGACGTCCCTGCTTCATCGGCGTCACCGCCTCTGCATGCCTCGGACGGCACGCCAGGGCCCGGCTTGCATGCAGGCACGCAGGCCACTCCCGGGCCGGCACCGCCTCTGTATGCCTCGATCGGCATGCCCAAGCCCCGCTCGCATGCAGGCACGCCCCGCTCGCCCGGGTCGGCCTCTCGTGCCGCTCCTAGTGCCGACCCCGCCCAGGCCGACACGCCGGTCCCGGCCGTTGACCACGGCCCGTAGTCTCGCTCTCCATCGCCCGAGCGGTCATCTGCCTCCCCAGCTCGTGACGGGTCTTCACCTGGCCCGTCCCCGCCCACGTCTTCGGCCCGTGAAGGGTCCACTTCGTCGCACTCATCGATGTCCTCTTCACCACCCGCGTCGCCGCCTGCAGCGCCTCCCGCTGTTGAACCAACACGGGTCATCATCACGCGACGGCGCAATGATATTTCCCGTCCCAAGGTGTATCGGGATGGCACGGTTCGATATGATCCCTATCGTCGTTGGGCGTTTATGGTGGAGCCAGCATCTCATCGCACCGCTCTCTCTGAGCCAGCTTGGCGTGCTGCTATGGAGGTTGAGTTCGAGGCACTTCAGGCTAACAAAACATGGATATTGGTACCACGTCCACCTGGCACTAACATTGTTGGCAGCAAATGGATCTTCAAAATGAAGTTCCGTCCCGATGGTTCTGTTGATAAATACAAGGCGAGGCTAGTGGCTCGAGATTTCACACAGCAGTACGGTATAGATTATCATGATACTTTCAGTCCTGTGGTTAAACCAGTCACCGTTCGCCTGGTGCTTTCCCTTGCTGTCTCTCGCGGTTGGTGTCTTCATCAGATTGATGTGAGTAATGACTTCCTTCATGGTTTTCTGTCTGAGGAAGTATATATGCAGCAGCCCCCCGGTTTTGAGGATTCACGGTACCTGTCGTGGTTTTGTCACGGCAGATGTCCTAGAGAAAGGACTTAGTCGTGGAGACATCGCGACGGGTTAGCTTGAAGGGGTTAAAGCAAACACAAGGACGCAAGAGAGTTTATACTAGTTCGGCCCCTTCGGTGAAGGTAAAAGCCTACGTCTAGTTGTGATGGAATTGATGGGGTTTCGATGACTAGGGAGCAAACAAGCTTCACCTATGTCTCGAGCTGTTGTCTGTCGTCCTTGAACCGCCGCCGGGTCGTCCCCTTATATACACGGTTGACTCCCGTCGGCTTAGGAATCCCAATACCGGCTCATAGATATGTCCGATTTGGTCTCTACTTATTCCTAACTTACAATATAGGTTAACTACTAACGTCAGTTTACGGCTACAGGCCTTGAACCGACCATGGGCCTTGAGCCCTCCTCTGTCTTCTTGGGCTTTAACATACTTAACTACTGACAAGGTTAACCCGGCCCAGATAGGCCGGTTTACGCCCAGTAGTAATATCCCCAACATTAGGCCCTAGATTGATTTGAACGGGTTCATGTCAATCCTTTTATAAAAACTTCACCTTCAACATCTTCTTATAAATTGGTAAACCGCCATGATGTCATCTTCTCTGATCGCTGTAAGCCGGAGTGACGTCACCTGTCATAACGAATCTATCCATTATGTTTCTTTGTTTAATAGATCAGCGGAAATCGAGGCGACAGCTCCGTTTTGTGGCCCTTTGATTGTCGTGCCTGACTTATGTTCTTTCGCCTTATAAATAGGACCGAAGGGTCATTTCTTTTCTCCTTCCGTGCCTTCTTCGTCTTCCTCGCGTCGCCAGCCTCGGAGCTCCGCCGCCGCCGTCGACCTCTGCCTCATCCTTGGCCGCTGCATCAACCTGAGCGCACCAGAACACTGCGGCAACCTTCCGCATCTTCCTCAGCTCCGGTAAATCTTCTATCCTTTCCCCCGCAGATCTGGCCTAGGGTTTCATAGTTCTTTAGTGTTCATCGTCTGTCTCTTGCTCATACGATAGATCTTTTGATGAATCTGCAAGTCTTTACTCTGTGCAATGATAGTTGTTTGACCTTTCGCCTTCACTTATGCATCTCAAACCATAGATCTATATGAACGTTTTGCTCATTGGTTCGGTACTGCTCCCTTGAACCTCTAAGTATTTATCTTTTTCCTGAACTTGCTTCAGATCCAATGCTGTAAAGAACTCTTGTGAAACCTGTTTCTGCGTACCTGTCCATCCGCAATCTCAGATTTTTAATGCTTATATCAGGCGGTTTAACCTTATAGAAAATTTTCCAAACCGGTATATGCCATTAGTCCCCTTGTTGAACCGCCAGATGTTGGTTGCTTCATGAAACTCCGGTTCAGATAGTTCTATCTTCGGTTTACCAGTGCATATACCAATCGTACCTTGATCAAATGCATTTTTGAACCGGGATCTTCTACCTTGTAGATTCCATCATGGACAAGCAAGTATATGAGTGCAATTGGGTTCCTTCTCGCGTCACAGAGGATCAACTGGACGATTTAGTCCTGATTGGCGCTTTGGGCAGCAAAGATACCATCCATTGGAGGGCTCCTGGCAAAGAATGCCCTCCCACACCTCGAGAAGGAGAGGTTGTTGTTTTCGTAGATCACTTAGCCCGGGGCTTTAAACCGCCCGGTTCTAAATTTTACCGGGATGTCTTAGCCGATTTCCAACTCCATCCGCAAGACACTGGCCCCAACTCTGTTACAAATATGTGTCACTTCCAAGTGCTCTATGAGGTGTTCTTTCAAGAGGAGCCCACAGTGGAATTGTTCAGAGACCTTTTCCATCTAAACCGCCGTACCGAGTTTACTGATGGCTCTAATACGGAGTTGGGTAGCATGGCGATTCAGAAAAGGAAAGAGGTCACATACCCTCACGCCAAGCTGCACAGTCACCCCAAGGAGTGGAATCAGACATGGTTCTACTGCAAAGACACCTCCCCTGCTGGTGAGAATCCCTTGCCTGGCTTTCGTCCGGAGTGGCTCAGCAATACACACCCTTTTCCTCAGAGATTGACTGCCCAGGAGAGAAGCAAATATGCTCCCCAATTGTCAAAGCTCCGAGCCTTTATGGCCAACGGCTTAACAGGGGTTGATCTCGCTCGCTGTTGGATATCATGGAGCATACTGCCCCTTAGTCGGCGCTCCAAGATGATCATAACAACATATAGCTCATTGAGCTAATGCTATTCCAAGATGATCATTTCAGGAAAGCTCAATGATTGGCATGGCATGGATGGTGAAAGTGGAACCCTCAAAATGCTAAGGACAAAGGATTGGCTCTAGCTCATATGCTCAAGACTCTTCATTTTACATTTTAGTGGTCCAAGATCACATTGAGTCCATAGGAAAAGCCAATACTATCAAGGAGGGATGAGGTGTTGTTTAATGAGCCTCTTGCTTCATGTGCTTAATGATATGCTCCAAAATCCTCAGCTACTTTCCCATATCCACATTTGACCTAAACCCAAAGCCAAACTCGGCCCTACCGATTCTTTCAACCCGGCGCCACCGAGTTTCACTTGTCATAGCCATTGCCAAACCCTAAGCAAATCGGTTCTACCGATAGGGATCTCGGTCTCACTGAGATGGGATTGCAATTTCTCTGTTTCCTTTTTGTAACTTTTTGGTCTCACCGAAAGAGCGGATCGATCCCACCGAGATTGCAATGTAAACTCACTGTTTCCTTTTCGTAACATTTCAGTCTCACCGAGAAGAGCGAATCGGTCCCACCGAGTTTGCCTAATGAACCCTCTGGTTAGCTTATTACCAAATCGGTCTCACCAAGTTTGTGTAATCGGTCTCACCGAGATTACGTTATGCCCTAACCTAACCATATCAGTCCTACCGAGTTGCATGTCAGTCCCACCGAAAATCTCTAACGGTCACTAGGTTTACTATTTCGGTCCGACCGAGTTTGTTGATTCGGTCCCACCGAGATTGGTAAATTGTGTGTAACAGTTGGATTTTGTGTGGAGACTATATATACCCCTCCACCTCCTCTTCACTCGTGGAGAGAGCCATCAGAACACATCTACACTTCCAACTCATATGTTCTGAGAGAGAACCACCTACTCATATGTTGAGGCCAAGATATTCCATTCCTACCACATGAATCTTGATCTCTAGCCTTCCCCAAGTTGCTTTCCACTCAAATCTTCTTTCCACCAAATCCAAATCCTGTGAGAGAGAATTGAGTGTTGGGGAGACTATCATTTGAAGCACAAGAGCAAGGAGTTCATCATCAACACACCATTTGTTACTTCTTGGAGAGTGGTGTCTCCTAAATTGGCTAGGTGTCACTTGGGAGCCTCCGACAAGATTGTGGAGTTGAACCAAGGAGTTTGTAAGGGCAAGGAGATCGCCTACTTCGTGAAGATCTACCGCTAGTGAGGCAAGTCCTTCGTGGGCGATGACCATGGTGGGATAGACAAGGTTGCTTCTTCGTGGACCCTTCGTCGGTGGAGCCCTCCGTGGACTCGCGCAACCGTTACCCTTCGTGGGTTGAAGTCTCCATCAACATGGATGTAGGATAGCACCACCTATCCGAACCACGGGAAAAACATCCGTGTCTCCAATTGCGTTTGAATTCTCCAAACTCTTCCCTTTACATTATTGCAAGTTGCATGCTTTACTTTCCGCTGCCAATATACTCTTTGCATGCTTTCTTGAATTGTGTGATGATTGCTTGACTTGTCCTAAAATAGCTAAAATCTGCCAAGAACTAAAATTGGAAAAATGTTAAGTTTTTATTTGGTCAAATAGTCTAATCACCCCCCTCTAGACATACTTTCGATCCTACACGCACCGTGGCACAGTGCGTCATTACTAGTTTAAACTAGTAATGACGCACTATGCTATGGTGCGCCATTAGTAGTTTTGCAAAAAAAAAACAGTAGTGGCGCACTGTGTGGCCGGTGCGCCATTACTAATGCTAACTAGTAATGGTGCACCGTGTGGTGATGCGTCATTAGTATGTTTGGAAAAATAAAAAAAATTGTTACTAGTGACGCACCATGTGTGGTGGCGCACTAGTGACGCACCATGTGTGGTGATGCGTCACATGGTGCGCCACTGCTATATAGTAGTGGCGCACCACATGACAGGTGCGTCATTAGTGTCCATTCCATCTATAGCCCTTTTCCTAGTAGTGAACATCAGGTACTCGGATAACTGGCATGAAGGCCAACATGATGTTGCTACTTACTTTTGTGAGGACCTATATTGGCTACTTCAGAAAAAAAACAGAACTGAATCCATGCTTAAATATGAGGTTGTCCAAACGAATGTAGCAGGAAAAATAGAGCCCCACCTGTTACTCTGGGCACCACATGCAAGCAGTAAAAATAATGCATAAACCAAAATGTGGTAGGCAACACAAGTAAGCAAAAAAAAATATTTATTTTCCACAACCATGTATCCAAATCTGCACGAAAAAAGGCAATGTCATATTGCTTATATCCTGATCGAATAAGCTTCTTGGAAACACAACTCTAATAAGGACCAAAAGGAATCAACTGGACAAAGGAATATATAACAAAATGGAGCAACAGCCAAACTTGAAAGGTTTCATTTGCTACCCAGTGGAGCAGCCTTTGTCGGATTGTCATTTCGGACTGATTTTGCATATCACTTCTCTTATGCTTGGGTTTCCTCACATCATTGTGTCACATCGGCTATAATCAACAGTCATTCATGTGTGTAGTTCTGCTAGCTAGCTGGGGGTTTCCATGATTTAATTTATCTGATGCACGTGCAAAACATTAGCTTTTAGAGAATTAACCTCATAGTAAACTCTATTATGCTCACTAAGATTAAATAAGTCAGTCAATAGATGTGACATATCCAGGTTAATTTTATTTGCAAACCTCGAAAATGACATTATGATTTGCACAATATTATAACACATGGCACGATGAAGAAGAAAAATACCTTTGATGATCATGCCACTTTAATTGCATAATTCCTCCATCCAATGTTCTCTCTTTCCCTAACATAAGAATTTTGTCGTATGGCATGTAACAGTCAATTAGCATGTCTAGCAGGAATTATCCTATTAATGTTGACTTAATAAATCTAGAAGGCTAAGAACCTTTGTTCTAGTTGATCATTAAGCACTGAGTCTAGCACTATGAGACTGATACATGCCAAAACAAAGGTTTAAAGTGTAGGAAAAAAGCAAACCTGGCATATCCACTTGAGTTTAGATGATGTATAGCTTATTGTATAAACTTGAATATCTTTGATTAATACTATATTTCTGAATTAGTGCCAGAAGCATGCATGGTCCTGAATCTGAAAATAAAACATGGAGCCCAATCATGATACACTTCTTAAAGGAAAATTCACTATAACTGTATTGTTCTACATGGAAAATACCATGCCCATTGTGATATCTACTGGAATATTACATATCATGCACTCCAATTAACGAGTAAGAGCATATGTAAATTTGTAAAATCATAAACCAACTTCTGAAATTCTAGTGTAAGGTGGGAACATGAAAATAGTGTGCAAGTATAGACTGTACATTCCTCTAGCTAAAGAAAAGCCTGTGAGCACAACTTCTGAATGCATGTGTATACGCTCCAGTTTTTAGAAGCTTCACCGATACCTATACTTTAATGTTTTTATAACCAAGATCATTGTCTTATCCTTGACTTGCAAAGAGTATGGAAAATCCAGGGCCCTACAGAACCATAATTGCAAAACCTCATATAAACAACATGGACACTCCCTAAATATTGCAGCATATAACTGTACGTATGTAAGGGCCCGAATTTCCCGTTTCGACCAAGTTTCAAGCCATATATATGGATTGTTCTAAAGATACGTCTGTTGCTTCCAGTATTGAAGTGCATATCAATCCGAAATCTCAGCAGCAAACATCAGTGTTAGAAAAACAAGGCTTCTGATACATGGGACTAATTCTAAAACTATAAACAGAGAAGTAAATAGTTCCCCAAATTAACACAATACCTCTTGTGTTATAGAACTATGATACCAACTCGTGTGCATCTACAAGATGTTTGCAACATAATAAGGTCAAGATCAATACATTAATTCATACTTGAACAATTTTTAGTTTTAATCTAGATAGTGAAACATCCTAGTGGCTACAGCCTAATGCAGATGCAGGCATGCACAATGAAAATTGATACTAACCTCTTCCCTGAGCCGAGCTTGAACCAAAAGGGAGATGACTCTAGAGGGCCGAGCTAGCGGTGGGGCTTGAAGATGAGGAGGTCAAGGGAGACGACAACGAGGGCGGCGGTTTGAGCGGGCCGTTCTCCATAGCCACCCGCCTACACGAGCCTCCCGTGCTTGCTTCCCACTTGCCGGCACAGCAGTAAAGCGTGCAGCTTCTGCCCGCACGCCGCTAGCTATTCTGCCGTACAGGGAGGTGCCACCGCAATGGAGACGAGGGCGGCGTGAGGAGCCGGAGAAGAGCGGTGAACTGCGGCGGATAGGTTATCGTGCAGAAGAGAGTGAGGGCGGGGCGGGGCGGCGTCGTCCACAACCAGGACTGCGGCCACCGCGACGACGATGCGGATGAGGAGGACAACGATGGTGAGGGTAGGAGCCTGGGAGGCATGGGTTGGCCACGCGAGTCCTCCTAGCGGCGAATCCGGATCTGGAACGGCGAGATGGCGTGCGTGGCGACGATTTTTTCACGGAGACAGATGCGATCGTAAAGGAGGGGCTGCGGGAGAGGGAGTCATGGAACGTGTGTTCGTGGGTAGTGTTTTTTCTTTTTTCTTTTTTTGTTTTTAATTTTGAGCGGGAATTGGAGGTGGGGTCAGTCGCAGGGGGATCGAAAAGGGAGATCGAACCATCACGACGTTCGATTCTCCTTTAATAGTGGAGGAAAAAGCAAACGTGAATTACTCTAAATCCACCAAACTTAGTGTACACAAATAAATCAGCGCCGTCAGATCTAACCCACTTAATTGTATCTAAGAGCCCGTATTACTTTGATGATCTGCCATTGAAACGAATGGATGAGATTAAATGTTCTGCCAGTCTGCCACCTTCGTACGGTCTCCACGCATGCCCACTAATCCGCTCACGACGATCATCCCCCCGAACAAACATCATCGTATCAGTTGTAACCAAAAAAAAATCACGTCTCCAACTCCAACCATAGCGCCCACCTCTCCCCCAGCCGCCACACAACTCCTCCCTATTCCCATCGCCGCCGCCTGCCACTCCTCCTCTGCTCTGCTACCCAAGGCGCGAGGAACCAACCTCCCGAAGCAACCGGAGTGGCAAGCGGCGGAGGAATGGAGAGATGGCGTCTACGGCGGCGGGCGTCCTACATGCGGATCAAGCACGAAGAGGAGCGGCGTGAGGCATCCTGGAAGGAGCCCGATGTTGCCGCGCGCCTCGGCGAGCTCCGCGACCAGATCCTCGCCGCTTGCGCCTCCTTCGCCGCACAACACTCTGGCTGCTCCTCCGTCCGCCGCGGCGGCAACCTAGGTACGCCTCCACCTGCCCTGCCTACCCGCTTTGCAGGCTTTCAGATAGGGTCTCCGATCATGGCGAACTGAAAGCACCAGCCCAGGAAGAGCTCGACAGCGTGGAGGTCCTCTCCAGTCCAGCCAGCAGTACGTGACCAGCCCAGAGATCCACAACCGAGCCAAGCACTTCTCCATTCTTTTTCTTCTTCTATTACCTAGCCAAAACAATTTTCTTGAGAACAATCATATCTGGTTAGGATGCACAGATGAACCTAGAACCTACAGCACAAATAATGGAGGAGCGACAACAATAGAGGATGGACCTGTGGTTGCTTTCCAGCTCTTTTCTTCAAAACAATCTGAGAAAGAGTGCAAAGGAAATTGGAGCATATATAGGCATAGGGCAACAGAAAATTGCTCAGGAATATCTCCATCTTATGCTTATTGCTTTGATGTACAGTGACCTATAAAAGGGTCAAAACAATCAGCGAGATACTTCTCTGGGTGTAGAGCTCATTGACATACACCTAATTTTTTTTTTACATTATTATTCTCAATAGTATGGTTGAACATTCATTACCTTGTGTTTCATACTTGGTCCCAGCCTCCCAAGCTTAAATCTGAAGTTGTTCTGTATAGGGGAGTGAATTGTATGAGAGTGTGTTTTCAGGCTTAAATCCGAAATTCTTGTTATACTATCTGTGCATGCAGTTCGTATGGTAGAACCAATCGATTTGCAGAATATGGCATGATCGGGAAGGGTAATTGGTGCGGCCACCGGAAGGCTCGGCAGTGCTGATCACCGGAGCTACACTACCGGCGGTGCCATCCAAATCCTCGGTGACGCTCAAGGTATATACAATGTACACACGAAGGTGTCCACATGCAATTATCTAATTATTGGATGCATCAGATTAACGTGCTCAATGAATCACATGTGTATACTTGAGACAAATGAATGTATTACTGGTTAGTCAATTTTTTTATTTATCCTTTTTATGTGTCCTCCAGGGTGACCATAGTAGCATCTTGAGCCCAAGTACAGTGCTGCCATCTAACGCTTCCTGCAATTTTTTAGCTCCAGGAATTTGGACTGTCCTGCAAGAAGAATCAGTTTGAGAAGGTTGGTCTATGCTACTTCTCTAGGGCTGAGTATATACTCTTTGTTTGTTAATTGTAGTGATAGTTACTATTATTGAATTGCTAAGGTGGCAAACTGAAACTTATTGAATTACTAAGGTGACAAATGAATTGCTAATGTCGAAGAACCCGAGTCATCAGCCCCACAAGTAGAACCAGGTAATACCAATAATGTCAAGATTTACTGTCGTGTTGAATGTTACTTCTGTACCAAATAAGGCCTCTAAAATATGTTGAAGTATCTTCCAGTTTGCACAACTTAGCCTACATAGGATGCCACTCAAAACTGTATTGAAAAACCTGTGTTCTTATGTTTTAAATCATGACGATGCAGTAAATTAAACTTTAAGGAATTCAAATGGAGGTTCTGAAGAATGAATTGAGAATCGTGCTACCTTCCGGATCCACACATATTTTGCCTGAACACTTATTCAGATGTTTGTTTCTTCACAATACTTTAGCTCTGTAGATTGCAATGCTTCAGCTATGCTGCAAGCTTGCAATTGTTCAACACGAGAATAAAATGGGCTTAAGCAAATAAAAGGTACAAGGAATGTATGTTCCACCAAATCCAACATTTGCAGGCAACAACAAATAACACAATACTCCAGAGTAAATCATAATGCAGCTGGTGTAGGGGTTATCAGCTACTCCAGTGTTGTCATGTTTCTTGCTACTTACTAGGCCTGGGAGTTTTTTCAGTTTCTACTGTTCGGTTATTTTGTATATTCGGTTAGCAAATCTGGAAACCGAAATAAGCTTGCAAATCTACTAACCGAAACACCGCTTAACCGAAAAATCGGTTCGGTTTACTACCGAAATTTATACACAGAACATAATGTGCAGATTTCAGTTTCAGATTTTGTCACTTTAAACAGGATTTTAGAAAGAAATCAATGGGAACAGAAACAAAAAATAGAAATAAACGCAGCACATCTGGTGGAGCGCTCATCCGATCCGGTAAGTTCTGTTGTCGTGGAGTGGTACGCGGCTGGATCTTGGAGAGAAGAAAGAGGAGCGCATATGGCGGTGGCGAGCTAGCGACGACAAGCGCATGTCGCGGTGGCCGGCAGGGAAGATTTGCGCGAGTGGCGGCAGCGGCGTAGTCCAGCCCATCAATTCAAATTCTGAAGATGACATGTAGCCTGAATCCAAGAGGAATTCAGTTGTTCGAAGACTATGTTCTTTTTTGTATATCTTGTTCACAGTTTGCATCTCTACCATGTTTACTTGGACAAGTATTATAAGTCCTTCCATGTTCACTTGCAATTTCATCTTGGATTATGATTGGTTTTTTGTCTACTCCAACTTCGCATACACCCTCAGAAGATAAGTACAGGGTTTGTATTGAACTTCACCTTTAGAGATTTAGGGATTGTTGGCACTATAGAATTCAATACACATGAATTTAATGTGTTACTTTGGTTGAGGCGTGCGTTGCACGTGCACGCTTACTAGTGAGTATAAACAAACTACCTCTTATTTTCATAATTAGAAAATGCTCTTATGAAACTTTTGTTCCATGACCGGCAGTGTGATTCCCCCCTCCCCTCCCGTGAGCGACCACGGGAGGGGAGGGACCCTAGCCGCCGTCGGCTAGTCCCCCTCATCCCCTCGCCGCCGTCCAGCGTTGGCGGCGGCGGGGCAGCCTCTCTTCCCCCGCTGGGACTGGACCGGCGCGGGACAATGTGCCCGAGCGACGACGCGACGGCAAGGCCTGGCGGCTGCGTCTCGGGCTCCTGCTGGTGGCATGATAGGCCGTGGGCCGCGGTGCGGCGTGCTGTGCTGGCGGCGGCGGGAGGCCGGGGTTCGCCCCGGGTCTGGCGGCCTGCGGGTACGGGCACATTGGGGCATGTCACTAGTGACGGGTCGTGGTGCAGGTTGCGGATGCGCCCGGTGGTCACCGGCTGATGCAGCTTCCTTGGCAACGGCGTGCCTGCCTGGTCCTAGCCTCCTCCGCCCGGCTTTGGAGGCTGGTCTTCGGTGGGCGGCGAGGGGTGGTGGCGGAGGGCATGTGTGGGTTGAGGCAGTGGGTGTGCTGCTTGGCGGCGGTGCAGACTTGTAGGGGCCCCGGCGGCACGGATCTGGCGGCCGGGTTCGATAGGCAGTGCGGGGTGGTGGCGACGACACTCCCTCTCCTTGATCAAGGTCGGTGGGGTCTTCGACCTAGGGTTCTCGCTCGGGCGGACTAGATCTATGCCCGAGGCGGATCTAGTAGGGGTTGTTGGGCTTGGTCCGGAAGGGGTCCACGGGCGGCGAGGTTTCCCTCCTCATAGGCACGGTGCGAGGTGGCGGTGGCCGTAAGATCGATGCATCGTCGGATGGATCGACGCCAATGGTCACAGACATGGCATCGTGGAGGCTTGCCAGGGCTGGGGCTGGCCTTGTGGCGCTCGTCAGCAGTCACTGGATCGTGTCCTCCCCCGTCCATCTGAACTGAGTGAGGACATAGGCATGGGCGCTTCTTACGGTTGAGGCGCTAATCCAGATTCGGTGGCTAATGCCGGGCTAGGAGTGGATGGAGGTGCCTCTACTTTTCCTGTCATGGTCTCCTTCCTAGCCTGAATGTTCTCATTCGGTTTGATCGATGCATCCCAGCGAACTAGTCATTCGGTCTGGGGAGATCCCAAACTGAATGTTCAGGAGACTAGTATGATGTCCATGCTTTGCCACGGAGCCGTTGCCTTAGGAGGTGGTCAAATAACGTTAGTGTCCTTGTGTCCGTTGCACAATTTACGACTATTGAAGATAGCAAAAATAGGTGAGCGGCAATGCAATGTCAGAGAATTTTAAATGACCATACTAGGTTGGGAAGAGAAACTAAAACCAAGATTGATTTTGAGTTGAAGTCACAGTTTTGTATTTGTTATTAAATTGTGACTTCTACAAAAAAAAGTTGGCCTCACATGAAAGCAGTGTATTTATTTATTTATGATAGATTCTACATGTAAGTAAAGTATATTTGTTTATATCTCTTTTGAAAGATTGCTAGTTTCACATGTGGTGATGCTCGTATTTGTTTATTTGAAAAGGATGTTGTACCCACATGTGAAGTCATCACCAACTTCAATCTTTATAAGTAGAAAAGATATCGACGTCTAAAAAGTTAGATGAGTCTACGGCTGGGCCGCTGTTTTTGTCTGACTTGAACGGACACGCATGACGCACAGACAAAACGGGTTGTGCGTTGGAGCTGGCATTGGCTGAGAAGAAGGATCAAGAGAAGCAAGAGAAGTGGCAACTACTCAAGTAAAAGTCCGACCACAAGGCCGTCACTGAGGAGAGAAGAGCCAAAGCCGTAGAAAACAAAGCCGTGGCCAAACTCCTTCAAGAGAAGAACAAAATCATGATAATGAACCAAAATGAGATGAACGATGTCACGAAATAATAGCAGTTTTGTTCGGGAGAGTAAGCGGAGGGGGGAAGGAGAATTTCAGTTTGCCGCCCCTCTCCTACCGACGGCGCATGCGTGGCGCGGCGGCTACATCCACGCGTCCTACTGACGGCCGCCTCTCTCCCTCACCGGGAACCCGACTGACAATTTCCCTCCGGGTGGTCACCTCAAGTCCTGAACATGTCGGGGGCTGTGGAGCAGCTTTGTTCTGCAGAGCAAAAGGACTGGCGATGTCAATACATAGAGGACCACCTGCTGGAGTAAGTTCTTCGCCCTCCATCTGCTAAATTCGAGTTTGGAGGATGCTACAAGGTATTACTATGATATTTTGTGCTGCTTTATCTTCTTTTCTATCCCCTTTTGCTGCCATGTGTCGTTTCAAGTTGAAAACTCTACTACTCCTTTCGTTCATTTTTATAAGTCGTTTCAAACAACTGAAATTGACCTGTTTTACATATTATCTGAAATGTCTACAAGGTCTTATAAAAGTGAGGAAGTAGTAGAGAGTTTCAACAACATTGTACAAAAATGAATTTGGCCGAAGACTGGCCGGCCGGCCGGCATGCATAATAATTGAGTAGTGACTTTTACAGTACCGTGTGATTGCAGGCAAGCAATTAGACTAGTCCAGCGGCCGGTTTCTGGCGACAAAATTCCATGAACAAGACCTGATTGAATGATTGAACGAGCTCGTGCTTTGACCGTGGACTCCCTGGGGCTTGTAGAATGTGGCCAAAGATCTCTGCTAGTGTGGCTCTGCTACATAGCTAAATACTAGTCACACTCAGATCATATAAGAGTGTTTAGATTACTAGTTTAGTGATCCAAACACTCTTATATTAGTTTACAAAGGGAGTACTTCATACGATGCTTCCCCAGCTACCCAGCGCTTGTACTTCCAGCATGTTTCACATAACCATTCTCTTGTTCACCACCCTCATCATCATAGCCATCACTTCCTTTTCACAAACGGTGTATGCACTGGCGCTACAACCCCAGAATGCCTACGGCGGCGGCTGCATACCAGCCGAGAGGGCCGCCTTGCTCTCCTTCCACAAGGGCATCACAAGCGACAACGCCCGTGTCCTCGCCTCGTGGCACGGACATGATTGCTGCCGGTGGAGGGGCGTCAGCTGCAACAACCGAACAGGTCATGTCATCAAGCTTCACCTTCCCAATACAAGTCCGGACCTTGACACCTATGGGTGTGGTCATGCTCATTCTTTGGGGGACAAAGTTGTGGAAACTGATACCTATCATGTGTGCGATGATGCTAATTCATTGTACGGTGAGATAAGTACCTCTCTGCTTTCCATGAAGCATCTAGAGCACATGGATCTTAGCATGAACTGTTTGCTAGGGACGAATAGCCATATTCCTCAATTCTTGAGCTCCATGGAGAACTTGAGGTATCTTAACCTCTGCGGCATGCCATTTACCGGTAGAGTTCCTTCTCAACTTGGTAATCTGTCTAAGTTGCAGCATCTTGACCTTGGTCAGGGTTATAGCGAGATGTACGCGGCAGACATCACCTGGTTAACAAAGCTACCATTGCTGCAGTACCTTAGCATGAACGGAATAAATCTCTCTAGGATAACTGACTGGCCTGGTACATTGAATATGATTCCATCTCTAAGGGTTATCAATCTTGCTGCATGCTCACTTGATACTGCAAGCCAATCACTTCCCTACCTTAACCTCACGAAACTAGAGAAGCTTGATTTGTCTGAGAATAATTTCGGCCACTCAATTGCATCAAGTTGGTTTTGGAAAGTAACGAGCCTCAAATACCTCAGTCTTCGTCTGAATTTCCGTGCAAATTGGTTATCCGGCAAACTTCCCGATGCACTAGGAAACATGACGTCGCTCAAGGTCCTTGATGTGTCAGCAACCAATCTGAATAAGACCGGAAACATTGAAAACCTTTGCTCTTTGGAAATCCTCGACCTCTCTAAAAATCGTATGATTGGAGATATAGTGGTGTTGATGGAGGGATTGCCGAGATGTGCACGGGGGAAACTGCTGGAGCTGAATTTGCATGGAAACGAATTCACCGGGGCCCTGCCATATTTTATAGGGGAGTTCAGCAGCTTGAGCATGCTTGACCTGTCTTGCAACAACCTTGTTGGACCTATACCGCCTGGGCTTACGATTTTGGTGCATTTAACCATCCTTGATCTCGACTGGAATCTACTCAACGGTAATATTCCAATTGAAATTGGTGACCTTACTGCTCTGACTTATTTGGACATAAGCCGCAACAACTTGACTGGAATTATACCAGCCGAGCTTGGAAAATTGAAGCGTTTGGCTTACCTCAATCTTGCACAGAACAAAATTACTGGACCTATACCACCAGAGGTTATGCATTCAACTAGCTTAACCTTACTAGCCCTCTCCAGTAATCACCTCAATGGAAGTGTACCCACTGAATTAGGTTCTTTGAAGAATATGGTTGGACTGAACCTAAGCAACAACCACCTTAGTGGTGTCATCACGGAAGAACACTTTGCAAACCTAAAAAGTTTAAAGGGCATAGACTTGTCTTTCAATAATTTGAAGATTGTAGTGGATTCAGATTGGCGTTCTCCCTTTAGGCTACAGGGTGCAGATTTTGCATCATGCCAAATCGGTCCTCTCTTTCCAGCTTGGCTTCAGCAGCTGCAGGGAATTGATTCACTTGACATTTCGAGCACCGGTTTAGAGGACAAGTTTCCTGATTGGTTTTGGCATACATTTTCACAAACAACATATCTCGACATCTCTAACAATCAAATAAGTGGCAATTTGCCAGCACATCTGGATGGCATGGCTTTGGAAATACTCTACCTTAGTTCAAACCAGCTCACTGGGCCAATACCTTCTCTGCCGCAAAATATCACTATGTTAGACATCTCCAACAATAACTTTTCAGGAGTGATACCATCAAATTTTGAAGCCTCCAAACTTCAAATGTTGCTTATATATTCTAATCAAATTGGTGGGTACATTCCAGAATCCTTCTGCAAATTGGAACAGATGTTGTATCTGGATTTGTCAAATAATTTCTTGAAGGGGAAAATTCCTGAATGTTCTGACATCCAAAAAATGCAATATCTTCTGCTCGGTAATAACAACTTATCAGGAGAATTCCCAGCATTTTTGCAGAATAACACGGATATGGAGTTCTTGGATCTCGCATGGAACAAGTTGTCTGGAAGATTGCCTACATGGATAGGAGATCTGGTTAATTTACATTTTGTACTACTGAGCCACAATGCATTTTCTGATAATATTCCAGTCGACATAACAAGGCTTTGGAATCTTCAATACTTGGATCTATCATGCAATAATTTGTCTGGTGAAATACCTTGGCATCTATCAAACCTAACACTTATGAAAAAAGAACAAAAGGAATTCCTGGATATGGGTGATGGAGTCACTGGAAACTACACCACGATGGGAGCTACTCACCTTGGAGAAATATTGTCAGTAGTTACAAAAGGGCAGCAGCTTGTATATGGTAGAACACTTGTATATTTCGTGGGCATTGATTTATCAGCTAACTCCTTGACTGGTGAAATCCCTACAGACATCACTTCCCTTGATGCGCTGATGAATTTGAATTTATCATCAAACAAATTGAGTGGACAGATTCCGAACATGATTGGCGCCATGCAGTCACTGGTATCCCTTGACCTCTCTGAGAACAAGTTCTCTGGTGAAATCCCGACGAGCTTGTCAAGCCTGGCATTGTTGGAGGCCTTGAACCTGTCCTACAACAATTTATCTGGAAGGATACCCTCTGGCCGCCAACTTGACACCCTCAATTCGAACAACCAGTCAATTATGTACATCGGCAACAGTGGACTCTGTGGGCCTCCTCTCCAAAAGAATTGTCCAGGAAATGATTCTTTCATCATCCATAGCGATCTTGAAAGCAGCAAGCAAGAGTTTGATCCACTGACCTTTCATTTTGGTCTTGTGCTGGGACTTGTGGCAGGGCTCTGGATAGTGTTTTGTGCATTGTTGTTCAAGAGGACATGGAGAATTGCCTATTTCCGGCTCTTCGATGAGGTGTATGATCAAGTCTACGTATTTGTGGTTGTGAAGTGGGCAAGGTTCACAAAGAACACAGCCTCAGAATAAGCACTTTTTCCCTCTGAGTGGGAGCTCTGGACTATTAATTAACCAGGGTGAGGAAGATCTTCAGCATCACATGTTTTATCGTGTACGTTGTTTATACCTCCAAATAAAGATGAAGCTATTAGTTCTTCTGATACATTTATGACATCATTATTATATACTTATTGTGGTACATGCAAGAATTATGTATTGTTCAAATATCCCGTTACATGTAAGACTTTACTATTTTTCTGGACCATAATCATGAGCTTCTTTTTCTGAATATTTTGAACTCGTTTCTGCGACCGGGATGAGTTAATTTTCATTGTTGTTGTTGCAATGGATTATTCATCTAGAGCAAATAAATCATGGAAATTCTTGCAGAACTTCAGCTTATAATCCTGTACGCTATGTACTCCCTTTCTCAAGAGTACAATGCACATGATGATGTTTAGAACTGCATATGGTCCTGATGTGCTGCTTTCTAATTGGTTGTGTGAAGCATTCAGACTACTTGTATGGATGAAGTTTTCCTTTTACCATTTGCAGAAACCAATTTATGCATCTATTGGTTTCAGTCCATTGGGTTCTCTCTGGTAATCAAGTGCTTGTACAGTTCTTCTGAATTTTTGCTGCACTGAAGCGTATGGGTAAACAGAGAGTGATTGTGAAGTTGTAACCAGTACTCTTCTCCATTACGAATGCTTGGTACAAAGTACGTACTTGGCAGAGAAGTAAACATTAATTCCTCACCTGCGGTGGGACGGTCAGAGGCTTGTTATGTAAACTGTAATGTATACTGGTTACAACTTCACAATCATGAAACAGTTTCTACGGTCAGAGACAGTCAGAGTAGAGTACATTATGTGTAGATGCTGGTTTCTTGTCTCATTTTTCTCTTTAGGTTACGAGTTTCTCAGCATCAGGGCCGTACGTTTGTGGTGATGAAGATTCAGATCAAACATTTCATGTTTCAGTCGCACATGCCGCATGGGTGATGGCACCTTGCAAAAGCAGAGTCTTGACAAGGTCTGAAATTTGGAAGGCATTTAGTAGTGTTGGTCTCCACTTAAATGCAAGATTTTCGCTGGATCCCAGGTTGGTTTCCATGCCGGCGACTCGACTATACCAGGCAGAGCTGACCGCGTACTAGCAGCAGAGACAGATTCGTGGGCGCAGTAAATCCGATTCCGAGCAGCATAGAGAGTACAGAGCAGCATTCATCAGTTAGAAACAAACAAACTAACAGAATACTACTACAAATCTCTATCATTTTCTCTCACGCGACACTTCTCCCACAAATTAGCAACAAAAGGCAGCAGCAACCGGAGAAATGGTCCTCAGAAATCACCGACACACAAACAGAGAGCATCGAGTCAGGGAGGAAGGAGAAGATAACAAAAGTGCCCACCCACCCAAGCAAGATGGAGAAAGCCCTGGTGCCCTGAAGACAGTCTGAAGATCATTGTAGATGGGGTCCAAAGATAATCAAGCTGGTGGATGGGGTGCAGCCCTACCATTTTTACCTCTCATAAACTGCAATTGTTCGACTCAAACACCTTTTTTTTTAGAAAAGGAAGATGACCCCCAGCCTCTGCATCTGGAAGATGCATACGGCCACTTTATTGATTATTCTCGAGGACCTTACAAAGTATTACAACAATGTGCCTGAGTATTACAACACCTAACCCTTCGCTAATTACAAGTCCAATTATACTCTGATTCGCAAAACACATATTTTAACACTCCATTTTGACAAATATAGCATCGCCATCTTGAAGCCTTCATGCACGAATCTTCATCTACCTGGACTAGAATCATTAAACATGAGCTCCGCTGCTACTCCTTGACTTCACATGACTCCAGCTGCAATTGTAGCTCTTTCTTTTTCTCCATGATAGTCAAAACTCTCATGAAAATTAAGTTCTTTCGGACTCTTGTTTTGAATGCATCACAGGTCGACCATAAAGTCACAATATCCAGCAACATTGTTGTATCGTCACCTTGGTAACTTCTTCCCTAACCTGAGTGAAAAGGACAACTCACATATTGAATGCCACTAAAAGAGTTTCTTAACTCACAGCCCTCGCTATTGTTGATTGAATGTCTAAATTTGAAAGATTTTTTTTGTTTCACCCAAACCCGTACCCTTACCTACACCCGTCTTAATATTTTCGCCTAATATTGTAACCTTACCCGTAACCCGGGTTTTAAATTGTTCCATACCCATACCTGCTCGGGTGCGGGTAATACCTGCAGGTAAAAATACCTATCTCGGCCACCTTGCCCACTTCACATTTCACATGTATTTGAGCATTTCAGCTTATAGACACAATGTTTCAACATTTCATTACATATATTTCAGCAATTTAACATATATACACAGCATTACAACACATATACACAACATTCCAGCATATATATTTCAGCATTTGAACATTAATTTAAGAATTTTAACGCACACACACAGTCATTTTAGCCACGTAAGCTCGACACACAAAAAAAGTTCAACACATAAATAGGTTCAACACACAACTAATGAATGAATTCATGACCAGTGTTCATGACACATGCCACCTACATGTTAAAATGAATTAGTATAAGGGTACGCGTGTATGGGTATTGTCTTCCCCTACTCGCCCCCAGCTTATATAGCTGATGAGTAGAATTTTTTTCCATTATAAATTCATGGATATTTATTTTTTCCAAACCCTTATATATAGGAAAATTCGCATCTGATCCTGAGCACAGCTGATCCTGAAATCACGTTCGATGTCTCTCCTCGGGATGCATGCGTTTTCCGTATTCCACACTGTATGCGACAAACGTATTGCCAAAGTATTCCAGGGCGGGGCCCACACATTAATTTGCTGCTCAGCCACCCCGTCGGACCGGTACAGGATACTCGTGGATGGATCAGGTTTCTTCCTGGGCCTCCCTGTTCCGTTGCAACGCCGCGTGTTTGACGGACGCAGCGAATGGCAAACTACCAGCCGGTGGGTCCCCACCCCCTCCACATTCGAGAAAATCCATCCCCGACGCCGCTACCAGATCAGGAGCCATGTCCGCCTCTGTGCCTTCTTCATCGTGCACGCAGCCCGCATGCAACCGCGTAGGGCAATTTCACAGGGAACAAGTGCAGACATTAGGGCATCAACCAAGCTAGTGCAGCCCCCATAACCCACACACCACTAGTACTAGTGCAGCCGATGATGTACAGCAGTGTATGTATAGCCGATGATTACTAGCCGGTGTACAAAAAGACACAAGATTCAGTAAATTCAACGTTTTGCTTGCTTTCTTGCTCATTCAGAAAGACACAAGATTCTGAAAGTGTACAGAACGACACAAGACACAAGATTCAGTGTCCAGCGAGAGAAACCTCAAAATTCAGAAACATGATGAACTCAACATGCGGTAAACATGATGCCCATTCGGTAAACTCAACAGGATTACAAACTACTGCTTAGTTTCCTGCTTTCTGCTGTTTTGCTTTGAAGACTTGGCCTGACACAAAACGGAAATAGGTTGATCGTCAGTGAGATGAACAAGAGAACTAATGCATTTGCAGATGGTCATTGGCATAATCGAAAATATTGTACATAAATGGTCATGCTCACATATTTGAATCCAGTTGGTAAATAATTACTTGTGCAAACCAAATTTAATTCGAGCATGAGGTTTGGAGATCGTTTCTCTTCTAGGATATGAATTCAGAGATAATTCCGTACATGGAAATCACAATATGAATGCTTGACTATACTATGTCTTCACAAAAGGCAGTTTAATTAGCAGAAGAGTTTTGAATGACGTGTACTAGGATCTTATAAGTTAACTCGTGTATATCCTTTTTTTAGATTGGCTGCTGTATAATTTGAAAGGTTTGCACCGTTCTTGAAGAGAACAGGATGTGTGGTTTAATATGGCTACTACCTGAAAAAGACTTTTACAAGTATGACTAAGATTGATATGGACAGTTAAACTTCTCACATATTTACCTGTTAGGTGCAAAAAGCAATTAAGTTCAGAACACCAGTCTCCCCCTCAAGCGTCAGGCATTAGCAAGTACTGATTCCAATCTTACTATTTTCTAAGTTAGCTATCCGTTTGACAATTTCCCAGCAGCTTTAAGAAGGCATAGAGAAAACTAGAGTAAGACACGAGATAGAAATCTACTGTATGTTGTGCAAGTTCCTGAGCAATTGGAAAGGAATGATCAAGGAAAGAGCAAGCTGTCAAGTTGTTGCTCCGCAAATAATTAGCAAAGTTTACGGTCTGATCAGCTGTATAAATCTGCAATTGTTTTCTGAATGGAGTGACATGACAGGAACTTTATGACAAGTACCCCAACATGATTGTATGCTTTTAGCACTAACTAGGCCTTATCAGAAGAATCTGAATAGTGCCCTGAAAAAAGGATTCAAAGGTTCAGTTCTCACTGGACTCAAAATACCAGCATCCTGGTTCTCACTGGATTCAAAGGTTCAGTTCTCACAAACCACCAATACTGCCTTGTTAATTTTTCTAAGACTTGTGACTGCAGCATCATTTGTTTCTACAAAACAAGTTAGTCAAGAATAATATCATTTGAAAAATGAACCATCACATAAACAAGGTTGTTTGCTGAAAACAGACACTACCTACGCAATTCACACTACAGAAGTTCAGAGTAATTCTTAAGCATGTAGTGGCACTTGAAAAAGGATACGTATTTGCTAAAGCACGTACAGGTTACATCTTTGAGTGCCGTTTGAGGCTAAAGCATGTGTAATTGAATTTTTTTAGGCTATTAGCATTTCAACAATTCCATAATTCTGATGGGAATACCTTGGTGAGGATCTTGATGAGGCTTTTCACTCGTAGTTGCAGCTAGTTCCTCTTGGAGCCCTTCGTTCTTGGAGGATCTTGACGGGGGCCTTGCAGATGTGGACGGCGACCGAACAACAGCTCCAGTGTTCGAGGGAGGCAGGGGAGGAAGAACATCTTCAGCTCGTGGGGGATATTGTGGAGAAACGGCAGACCCAATGATGGGGCAGCTTCCACCGGAGTGCGTGAGGGAGTCGGTGGAGGAAGAACATCCTCGTGGAGATAGCGCCACGCGCACCGCTGACCGTATCATCGGGGCCGCCGAGTAGGTGTGCACAGTCTCGGGTAACTCCGTCTTGATTGCAACTTCCATGGCTCTCGCTTGATCTAAAATTTGCACATAAAACAACATAGTTATCTCGCTTGATCCTGCTTTCCTCATCACGTCGTACTCGGTAGGTAAATTCTGGATCGTTCCACTGCATCTCTTTGAACACAGCTAGTGTCTTATGTACATCATCGTCAGCCTGGTCTCGACTTATCCTGCCACACAGATTGCGCAGCGTCCACTTTTGTGAAAGGCACATTCTGGGTTGAACCAAAAAGTTGCCAACTATGTTGTACACCTTGTTCAAGTTCACATTGTTCACCCTAAGCTGCTTCACCAAATCCTTTGTGCTTGTGCGATGGCCAATGAACTTTCTCACCGCGATGACCAATGAACTTTCTCACCGCAAGTAAGAGACAACCAATGGTTGTGGCTTGACCTGTGTTAGCAATGAACCATCATTGTCTGCAGCTGTAAGTAATCTGATCATTGCCGGGCACTCGCACCGGCAAGACCGGTTATTCTGCTGCTCAGGCCTCCCCTGCAAAATAATTGTTTTCTATGTGTCAGATTTAGAAAATGAATTCCCGTGCAAGCAATATGTTAAAAATCTGCCAAATCTTTTGTTTTCGGGTCTTAAGTGCTAACCGAGCATCCACAAACGATCTCCTGCATATACTTTGTCCGCTCGACGTTCAGCCGGCTCTTGCCATATTGTATACCAAATCCAAGATCCTAAGATTACAGGTTATAGAAATCGTATGGTTCCCTGAGTGAGTCAAAACTCACCCCAATCTCTGGCTTCACTATAATCTCTGCCAAAATTCACCCCAAGATTACAGGTTATAGAAATCGTATGGTTCCCCGAGTGAGTCAAAACTACAGGTTATAAAACTCACCCCAATCTCTGCCAAAATTCAGTGTTCTTTATCTCTGGGGGTTTGTCAGCAAACCTCCTGATTGTTTCTTCTAATGAAGTGACTCTACCTGGACAGAGTGCCCTATCCGGAGGGGCATGTCCACTCTTAACCTGAAATTGAATTCACAGTTTTGAGATGATGCAATCCTTTTACATATAACAGTGGGGGCGTGATTTTTGTGTATCAGCACATTTGTATATCCCGATCTGCCCACAAAACACTATGTATGCTAATTACACGCATGGATGACGACCAAAATTAGGGGATTAACTAGTTGACAGTAGTAGTAATGTCCCCCAGACATCTATCGACATAGGCACTAAAAATGCAAAACCATGGATCCAGAGATAAAGAACACTGAATTTTATGTATACCTTCTGGTCCACCCAGGTGCCTCTGGAAGGTGCAGTCGACGGACTGGGTTGGCTACTGCTTCCTCTTGCCAGCGGAATCGCTCTGCTCAGCAGCGCCGCCAAGTTGCCCAGGGAAAAGGCGGGCGTTTTCAGTGGGATCTGGAGAGCGAGAAAGCGAGTAAGTGGTGCGAGCGCAAGGGGAATCGAGGGAGGCTGAAAGGAGAGGGGGAATCAACTCACCGTCGTTGGCCGGTTTGGGGGCGCCGGGACCGGAGGAGGCGCCTGAGGAGCTTGACGGAGGGGGACGCGTCGGTGGAGGTACAGTGGGTTGAAGTGCCGGCGGCGGCGGAGGAACCTAGAGGGTCGCCCCTCCGCGCTCTTTCTGTCGTACGGGAGGGTGACGCGAGTGGGACTAGCCTCTGATAAAAACCTGTTTGCCGCGCGCGCTTCGGCTGGTTTTGCGCGCCCGCCTGCGCTGGCTCCAGCAGCCGCGCTATAATGCAGCGCGCGCGCCGCTCCAGCAGAGCGTAAAAATACAACGCGCGCGCCGCACAAACCACATATACATGAGCAAAAGTGATGAAACAAACAAAATAAATCAACAATAAATAGTTCAATTTCGTTATCATTACAACTCAAACAAATAGTTTATCGTTCAATACAACAAATGCAATAAACACAACAAATAGTTCATGAACAATACAATGTCGAATGCAGATATCATCATGCTCTTTGTCGTCCATGCCATGCCCACCACTCTTCAATCAAATCATTCTGAAGTTCATTGTGCGTTGCTTGACACCGAATGGCATGATAGGAGGCAATAAAACGAGCTACCCTTTCAGCCCTCCGTCGCACTCGCACCGGATATCCCAAGAGCTCATACTGTGAGTAGTCTAAATCTTGGCCACGCTCATTCTCGATGATCATGTTGTGCATGATCACACAAGCGTGCATGATGTACCAAAGCATTTTTAATCCCAAAATCTAGCTGGTCCTCTCACAATAGCAAATTGGGCTTGCAAAATTCCAAATGCTCTCTCCACATCTTTTCTAGCCGCCGCATAAGCATTGTGGAAGTCAAGATTTTTCTTACCTTCCGGCTTTTTCAACGGCTTCACGATGGTTTGCCACTTTGGATAGATGCCATCCGCTAGATAATAGCCATAGTTGTATGTACAGCCATTTGCTACAAACTGCACCGGTGGCAACTCACCGTTTGCAATCTTATTCATCAGTGATGACCGGTTGACAACATTGATGTCATTCAAAGATCCAGGCATTCCAAAGAATGCATGCCAAATCCAAGTCTCCTGATCGGCCACCGCTTCAAGGATTATAGTGGAACCCTTTTTTTGGCCGTGGAATTGCCCATGCCATGCCTTTGGACAATTCTTCCAACTCCAATGCATTCAATCTATTGAGCCAAGCATGTCAGGAAAACCGCGAGCTTTGTTCATCGCCAATAGCCTTGCGACGTCTTCAGCATTGGGAGATCTCAAATACTCCTCGCCAAACACTTGCACAATTCCCACTGCAAAGCGCTTGACACACATGATGGCTTGGCTCTCACCCATAGCCAAGTGATCATCAACAAGATCAGCCGGTATACCGTATGCCAACATCTGTCACCTTCTGAAAGGTGCTATGCCCGAGCTCTCCGGCAGCATTCCTCCTTTGCTGAAAAAAACGGTCATGGCTCGCTAGTTTCTCTACAATGCGCCTGAACAACTCGGTGCTCATCCTAAACGGGCGACGAAAATACGACTCGGGGTATATGGGATTCTCCGCAAAATAATGCCTGATCAATCTGTTGTGGGCATCGATCCTGTCCCTCCAAATTTTCTGCCGACCCATAACCGAACCACCGTGCTTCGGTTTTTTTTATATGCATAGCTAGGATCATTGCAAGATCTTCTTCCTCTTCAATATCAAATTCTTCTTCGAAAGAATCATACGACGAACTCATCTACAATGTTCAATATTATACTATTAAAACTACAATTCAAAACATGCATCAAATTCATGAAGTTTGAGCAATACATACCTTGTGGGCGTTTTGTCAAACACCTTGCGGGCGTGGCGCGGCAGCGAGCGCTCGGGCGCTGTTCCTCGGACGATGGAGGCGCGCGAGGGCCGACGGGACTAGGAGGGGATGGGGCGGAAGCGCGGGCACGCGGGGATAGGCCGGGGAAGCCTGAACGATCGCCGGGGGCGCGGGCGGCGGCGGCGGCGCGTCCGGACGGGGGGTGGAAGTGGGAGAGGAAGTGCGGGCGCGAGCGCTGGAGTGTGCCGCGCGCTGCAGCGGGCGCCTGAAATACACCACGCGGCTAAGTGTTTTCGACCGCGCGCCCAACCCGTTATAGCGCGCGCGCCGTTTTTGCGCGCCCGCTGGAGCGACCCGCCGCGTTGCGCGCGCGCTAAAACAGCCTAAGTTGCGGCGCGGCGCTAGTTTAGCGCGGCTGTTGGAGATGCTCTAATGGCGGTTATCTCTGCTTGGCGGCAAAACTAAATTATTCAGAGCAGAGCAAAACTACAATGATTCAGTTCAGGTGGTGTTCTGTCTGAGAACGCGTGTTATGAAGAATGTGGCTCTGTCCAATTGCTATTGCATTATTGGAATGTTCATTGTCTTGTTTTGTACCCAAAATCATCACGCTTGGGACTAGGATAACAACTTAGTGTCAGATTTAAACCAGGGCACAGAAAACCATTGAAACTGCGCCTAATGCGTAACGCGGAGCACCGATGCTGGAATTTGGTCGCGAAAACAGCAAAACTGACAGGTGGGTCCCGCCTATCAGGCCGACATGGCAAAGACCAAGCACACAAAAAAACTTTGACCGGCTGAAGTGGCAGATGAGATGCAGGCCCCGCCTGTGATTGACACTACATGGTCATCTTCATTCCATTTATATTCCTATGGAGCATTTGCGTTGAGAGCTTGTGAGCGGCCATGCCCTTGCGATCTGAGAGGTCCATGGCCATGGCAGCCGAGCCTGCGCCTAGCTCGACGTCTAAATCCTCCTCTCCATTTTCCCTTCGTCTAGAGCCCACTCCCATCCTCCAACCCCTTCCCCGCTGCTGTCCGAGACCTAGCCGTCTACGCCACTGCACACCAGCGTGGCCGCCGTCGTAGTTTCGCCGAGACACAATGTCCCAGAGCTTTGCCTCTTCACGCTGGGCATCCTCGATGACGAACAAGAGCCGAGACACCGCACAAAGACCGAATCGACCGCGTCTTCAACCTCGAGCCGCCGGCTTTCGCCGACGAATTCACCACCTTCAGAGCACCCCTGACCTCGCTAGCCTGCTCAACTGAATCGCCATGAGTCCCTCTCCTTTTAACCCTTTCTACCGTAGTCGATTTCGCTCTGTAACTAATTCCTCCGCCATGCCCGAGAGCTTCGGCCGCCGTACATCTCCGCCACCGTCATGCCTGAGCACTGTACTGAGATCCCGGAGCTTCCGTGAGGCCATCTAGAGGCTTAGCTTGCTCCCTTGCAAGCTGTAACTCGGAGATCGCGCTAGCCCGAGCTTTGCCACCGCCCAGCTCACCGTCGTCAATGCTACTGGCCACCCTAGCACCTTACCGCCGGTGCGACCCCGCCGGCGGGCCTGATAACCCACAAGTATAGGGGTTCGCAACAGTTTTCGAGGGTAGAGTATTCAACCCAAATTTATTGATTCGACACAAGGGGAGCCAAAGAATATTCTCAAGTATTAGCAGTTGACTTGTCAATTCAACCACACCTGGATAACTTAGTATCTGCAACAAAGTATTTAGTAGCAAAGTAGTATGCAAGTAACGGTAACGGTAGCAAAAATAGTATTTTTGGGTTTTGTAGTGATTGTAACAGTAGCAACAGAAAAGTAAATAAGCGAAGAACAATATGTGAAAAGCTCGTAGGCATTGGATCGGTGATGGAGAATTATGTCGGATGCGGTTCATCATGTAACAGTCATAATATACGGTGACACAGAACTAGCTCCAATTAATCAATGTAATTTAGGCATGTATTCCGAATATAGTCATATGTGCTTATGGAAAAGAACTTGCATGACATCTTTTGTCCTACCCTCCCGTGGCAGCGAGTTCCTAGTGGAAACTAAGGGATATTAAGGCCTCCTTTTAATAGAGTACCGGACCAAAGCATTAACACATAGTGAATACATGAACTCCTCAAACTACGGTCATCACCGGGAGTGGTCCCGATTATTGTCACTTCGGGGTTGCCGGATCATAACACATAGTAGGTGACTATAGACTTGCAAGATAGGATCAATAACTCACATATATTCATGAAAACATAATACGTTCAGATCTGAAATCATGGCACTCGGGCCCTAGTGACAAGCATTAAGCATAGTAAAGTCATAGCAACATCAATCTCAGAACATAGTGAATACTAGGGATCAAATACTAACAAAACTAACTCGATTACATGATAAATCTCATCCAACCCATCACCGTCCATCAAGCCTACGATGGAATTACTCATGCACGGCGATGAGCATCATGAAATTGGTGATGGAGGAAGGTTGATGATGACGACGGCGATGGATTCCCCTCTCCGAAGCCCCGAACGGACTCTAGATTAGCCCTCCCGAGAGGTTTTAGGGCTTGACGGCGGCTCCGTATCATAAAACGCGATGAATCCTTCTCTCTGATTTTTTTCTCCCTGAACACGAATATATGGAGTTGGAGTTGAGGTCGGTGAAGCGTCAGAGGGCCCACGAGGCAAGGGGGCATGCCCCCCACCCTCGTGGATAGGGCGTGGGCCCCCTGACGTGGATTCTTCTTCTAGTATTTTTAATATTTTCAAAAAATATGTTCCGTGGAGTTTCAGGTCATTCCGAGAACTTTTGTTTCTGCACATAAATAACACCATGACAATTCTGCTGAAAACAGCGTCAGTCCGGGTTAGTTCCATTCAAATCATGCAAGTTAGAGTTCAAAACAAGGGCAAAAGTGTTTGGAAAAGTAGATACGACGGAGACGTATCAACTCCCCCAACGGCTCCTGTACAGACAGGCGTTGCGAGCGTCTCTGGCGATGGTGGCGACGGGGGTGGTGTTTCTGCGCAGGGCCTGGCCGCCGACGACCACGGAGGCGGTGCTCAGGTTCCGGCGGTGGCCTCGGAGGCTGGCTGGGCGGTGGCTCGCGCCCCAATCCCCAGGCGGGCGGCTGCGCCCCCCCAGGGCGGCGCTGGGTGGTCGAGAAGCCGCTTTTGGGCGCTGGCGGAGGACGAGTCGGACTGCGACGAGGAGGCGGCATATCCGAGCAATGCCTTCGACAAGTAAAAACATCGCCATTGCTAGGTATAACCAACTAAGGTATGGCCTAGGCTTTCACCTCGGATCTCGAGACTAAGTGCTCGACTAGCACCACCATCAGTGTCACTTATGTGTTATCGCCACCACTTTTCCACAATCCTATCAGCTATATGCGATTTGAATCGCTGCCGCTGCCCAGCCATTCCTTTACGTCAAGTCTTCGTCCATCGGCAAAGTCAACCATCAAGTCTAGAGGAAAGAACCCTCACAAAGACCATTCAATGGTCTCCGCAACAAGGCCGCCGCCACAGGCTGGTCACCTCGCCGGAGTGAGCCCTGCCCAGGCTCGTCGGTCCACGACCGAGATGTCCAGAACCGTAGCAGGAACGATAAGATCACCATCACTGCCGCGCGCTGGCCGGCCGATACGGTAGGCCGGTTCGGACCAGCCACCGCCGTTCTCGAGGACTGTCATGGCGCTGCCCATGCAGCCGACATGCCTGGCATCGTTGCATGAGAGACTGGGAGCCGTCGCCCCGGCAACCGCGCTTCGCCATGAGCAAGCCTCACGGCCATATCCCCGCGGAGCTGCGATTTGTGTAGGTCTAGATCGGGACAGGAAGCCATCGAGTGCAGCCGCCATGGCCATCACCCACCGGACGCCGCAGCTTGCCTCTCAACACCGAGCGCTGCATCATCAGCTAGGACGAGCAGCTTGAGGAGTTGCTGTCGATCTGAGTCGCCGCCACCACTGCAACAGCCACTGCCATGGACGCTGCACGCCCACCACCACGGCCGTGCGAGAGTAAGATCCCGCCGCCGCCGGCCGCCGGCAGGCTTTGCCCGGCAGCAAGGGGGAGACACGGAGAAGGGAATGCCGACGACGGGGATTGGCTTTCGCCCGTGCCGCCCGTGTGGAGCGATGCGGGCGTCTGTTTGCTATGATAGAATCTCCGTTAAATTCTGAAAATCAAACTCCCAATGATAATGTTGATGATGGTCATGGTGATGATCATTGAAGTTGGGATTGAGACTGATAGTGCGAATGAAGATGTTGGTGCTAATATTGTAGATGAAGGTGATGGTGCTAATATTGGCACCCGAGATATGATTGACGGATTCTGCTTTTTGATAGAACATGAGGGTAGTTTATTGCTTTAGTCCCCTTTTATTATATTTTTGCATTAGTAACTCATATATGTCTAAATATTGTGCAAAATAGAACATACTTGAAATAATATAATAAAGTGAAAGTATGCTTTAGGTATACTAGATCTTCTGTTATATGAGATTTTGAAAAGGTTGGGCCCAATTTTGATTTCATCCTAGGGCCCCGAATTTCTGGAGACGGCCCTGCTTAATTGACACATGGACATGAGTCCGACGATGGACCTGACGGGTATCACCGCTTTGCTTTTGTTGTTGTGATCTCCAGCGATTAGAGGCGTCATGTTGTAATTATGGGCGTTGCCGTTCTTAGAGCATCTCTAGCAGACCTCGTAAAAGTCGGATCCAGAAAATGCGTTTACAGTTCGCTGCGAATCAGATTTGCGGAGCAAATTCATGCATTGCAGATCAGACCCCGTATATGAAACTGTAAAATTTGAAAAAGAAACATTCGCGGGAAAAACTTGCAACGACATTCATCATACATAGTTGATCATCACACTACATCATAGATAGTTGTTCATCATACTACATTATAGTACTACAAGGGGGGGGGAGGGATCTGCTGGCCGTGCAGCGTACCCGAGCCTAGGCTACCAAAATCGACGGGCACGGAGGAGCTGGAGGAGCTCAGTCCTCCTTGAAAGTCGAGGTCGATCTAGACCTTGGCCTGCTCGGCCTTCATGCTGCGCAGGTCCGCCTCTTGGACACGTGCGCCTGCGATGCCGCAACGCCCTGCTCGAGGAAGATCTCCTCGATCTCGAGCTCGCGGCGGCGGCGCGCGTCGGCCTCCTCCTCCTCAAGGTGGTCCTCCTGCCCCGGGGGGAGGTAGTCTTCGGGGCCAATGACGCCTCAACGCGGCGGGTTCGCGGCGGCCTCGAGCTTGACGGCGAGCGACCGGAGCTCCTCCGGCTCTCTCCTAACCGGAGTGAGCCGCGAGCTCGAGGCACCCACGGACGAGCTCCCCGCGGATGAGTAGCCGGAGGAGGCGCGGCGGCGGACCACGAGGTCACGCTCATACTCATCGAGCTCGTGGCATTCGAACCCTGGCAGCGGCCGACTCCCATAGTTGAGCCACTTCCGCGCCCCCGCATGTGTGCGGCATCGGAGATGCGGCGGCGGTGGCGGTCCGCGTCATCCCCACCACTTCCGTAGCCGTCCATGGGTCAGGAAGGGTCGTTAGGGCTTTTTTTATTAGGCTCGCCGGTGGCGAGAAATTGGGGCGGAGGGGGAAGAGAGTCGCGGCGGAGCTTCCGGTGGAGTCCGAGCAAGGCATGATGGCTGGGCTGCGGTTGTCCTGGCTGACATCCCTTGCCATGTGAAATTGGGCTGGAGGTGGTGCTACCTCGGCCTAGAGCCTTCTGCTTTGGTCAATGGTGGTGCAGCTCTGCAGTGACGTGGTGGCGGCTTGTCCTGGGAGATCGGATGGGCGCAGCAGTAGGGGTGGTTGGTGGCGGTGGTTCGACTCGGGTCTGAGTGGCGTCGGGGCTGCTGGGCCTTATGCTTCTTGTGCTGCAGGTGAGCAATCTACCTTGATCAATTGGCTCTTTGGATGTGTGTGCTCAACACGGCGAAAGTCGTGCTCTCACCGGAGCCAACGACGGTGCCGCTTGTGGGCACCACAAAACCTTCTTGAAGGCGTTGTTGTAATGTTGAGCTCACCATCCTAGTCGCGACTTCAGGGAAACCCAGGTTCCAGGTCCGCCTGGAACGGATGATGGTGGCGCTATATGCGTCACATCCCTTCTTGAAGGCATTGTCTGTAGTAGTGGCGGAGCTATGTTGTAAGCTGCAGGTGCCATGCCCCCCCCAGCTTTGGTATAATATGTAAAGGAAATTGTTTTGGGGAAGAAAGATTAGTGAAACTAGAGTCTTTTGGTCCCCCAAACATTCATATTTATCTTTGGCCCCCCCAAAAGATGTTGCCTAGCTCCGCCAGTGGTCTGAAGTCGGCTGGTTGTTTTGTTGGGTAGCTGCTCGCTATGGAGATGTTGGTAGTGGTGGTGCGACTGAATTGGGGTCGACGGTTGGTGTGAAGTGGGATGGCGGTGCTCTGTCAACGTGCTTTTGGCTCGGTCATGCCTTGGAGTGGTATGATTTTTCATCCGAAGCCGGGTTAGCGGGGGCGTTATCCTCTTTGGATGACCTCGTTCCTGTATGACACCCTACCTCTCCGGGGTGTTGTTGGGTGGCGACCAGACGACCAACGTTCAAGGCTCTTCTCCTTGCTTGGTCAGATAAAGATGGAAGTTGAAGTCCTCCTTCTTGCTGGTTTTGCTGATGAGTTTGGTGAAGGGGGTAGGTGGTGGGACCTTCCATGGCTGCCGTTGTGGTGCTGCGAGCTTCGTGCTCTTGGCGTTGTCTTGGTTCATCTTTGCTCAATGATGCTGCAAGACGCCTCCCCAACTTGCTAATCGTTCCTGAATTTCCATGGCGGAGCTCCCAGTTAAGGTTCGTGCTTGTCACTCATTGATTGTGGATGCTCCTCTGTTGCATCGTGGTGTTTGGTACGCACGCTGGTGTGGTGCATTAGGCCGCTTTCCAAGTCTTGGTATTGTGATCCTTCGACGACTCCCCTCATCTAATTGTGCCTTTCATGGATTGTCCTTGGTCTTCTTGTACAATTTTGAAACCAATCAATCACTGGCTTACTACATCTAACAATTTGAAACCAATCAATCACTGGCTTACTACATCTAACAATTTGAAACCAATTACTGGAACTATTCGCAGAAACAGAGAATGAATATAGAACTGAATCTGGCAAACGACATGCCGCGGTCTTCACATACCTCCTAAAGTTCGGTGAAATCAAATCTCCCAACCGAGATTGAGCACACCTGCGCTTTAGACAACTAGCAAGAATGTCCATCTTGGATCTGCCCTTCTTCGGTTGCTTTTTCATAGACTTTTTCTTCCGGACTTCAAATGGCGAGCAAGTACATACGATGACACAAAGGAAGCAGGATAAAGCAGCAAGCAAGCAAGCAAGCAGTGAGAGAACATAGCTTAGCTTTTGCTTCCAGCAAGTACGTACATACATTGATCAGTTCGTGGTCGCTACTCACTCCGACGGAGACCAGGGAGCGTTTGGTTACTGGATCTATCCGCTGGGAGATGGTAGCTCGGGATATCTTCAACCGATTTGGATGATGGTCATGTAATAGGATAGGCAACTGACGTCTCCCTCCCGAGCCGCCTCCCGCATGGGCGACCGGGAGGCCCCAGATCCCATCGCCGCCGAACCTCCCCCACTCCTCCTCCTCCCTCGCCGCCGCCCAAGGGCGCGGCCAGGCGAAGCCTAGCCGTCGCCGGCGGCGGCGGGGACAAGGGCCCTCTCGCTCGGGTGGGGCTGGCGCGGGCCGGCGCCGCCGGGCCAGAGCGTGGCGGCGGGCCAGTCGCCATGGCGGGTGGTGGCGGCGCCTCGGCGACGTCGATGTTGGGTTTCGTAGTAATTTCAAAAAATTTCCTACGCACACGCAAGATCATGTGATGCATAGCAACGAGATGGGAGAGTGTTGTCTACGTACCCACGCAGACCGACTGCGGAAGCGTTGACGCAACGTAGAGGAAGTAGTCGTACGTCTTCACGATCCAACCGATCAAGCATCGAAACTACGACACCTCCGAGTTCGAGCACACGTTCAGCTCAATGACGATCCCCGGACTCCGATCCAGCAAAGTGTCGGGGAAGAGTTCCGTCAGCAGGACGGCATGGTGACGATCTTGATGCACTACAGCAGCAGGGCTTCGCCTAAACTCCGCTACAGTATTATCGAGGACTATGGTGGCTGGGGGCACCGCACACGGCTAAGGAATAGATCACGTGGATCAACTTGTGTGTTCTAGGGTGCCTCTACCTCAGTATATAAAGGACTAGAACGGGGGAGGCTAGCCGGC
>NC_041388.1:20941315-21007438 GCF_002162155.2 Triticum dicoccoides
GAGGGGGCCGGCCACCTCTCCTAGTCCTAATAGGACTAGGGGAAGGGGGAGGCGGGCAGCCCATGTAGGGCTGCCTCTTCTCTTTTCCACTAAGGCCCATCATGGCCCATTTAGCTCCCGGGGGGTTCCGGTAACCTTCCCGGTACTCCGGTAAAATCCCGATTTTACCCGGAACACTTCCGATATCCAAACATAGGCTTCCAATATATCAATCTTTATGTCTCGACCATTTCGAGACTCCTCGTCATGTCCGTGATCACATCCGTGACTCCGAAAAACCTTCGGTACATCAAATGCATAAACTCATAATATAACTATCATCGTAACCTTAAGCGTGCGGACCCTACGGGTTCGAGAACAATGTAGACATGACCGAGACACGTCTTCGGTCAATAACCAATAGCGGGACCTGGATGCCCATATTGGCTCCTACATATTCTACGAAGATCTTTATCGGTCAGACCGCATAACAACATACGTTATTCCCTTTGTCATCGGTATGTTACTTGCCCGAGATTCGATCGTCGGTATTCCAGTACCTAGTTCAATCTCGTTACCGGCAACTCTCTTTACTCGTTCTGTAATACATCATCCCGCAACTAACTCATTTAGTTGCAATGCTTGCAAGGCTTAAGTGATGTGCATTACCGAGAGGGCCCAGAGATACCTCTCCGACAATCGGAGTGACAAAACCTAATCTCGAAATACGCCAACCCAACATCTACCTTTGGAGACACCTGTAATGCTCCTTTATAATCACCCAGTTACGTTGTGACGTTTGGTAGCACCCAAAGTGTTCCTCCGGCAAACGGGAGTTGCATAATCTCATAGTTATAGGAACATGTATAAGTCATGAAGAAAGCAATAGCAACATACTAAACGATCGGGTGCTAAGTTAATGGAATGGGTCATGTCAATCAGATCATTCAACTAATGATGTGACCTCGTTAATCAAATAACAACTCGTTGTTCATGGTTAGGAAACATAACCATCTTTGATTAACGAGCTAGTCAAGTAGAGGCATACTAGTGACACTTTGTTTGTCTATGTATTCACACATGTATTATGTTTCCGGTTAATACAATTCTAGCATGAATAATAAACATTTATCATGATTATAAGGAAATAAATAATAACTTTATTATTGCCTCTAGGGCATATTTCCTTCAGTCTCCCACTTGCACTAGAGTCAATAATCTAGTTCACATCGCCATGTGATTTAACAGCAATAGTTCACATCACCATGTGATTAACACCCATAGTTCACATCGTTATGTGATAAACACCCAAAGGGTTTACTAGAGTCAATAATCTAGTTCACATCGTTGTGTGATTAACACCCAAAGAGTACTAAGGTGTGATCATGTTTTTGCTTGTGAGATAATTTTAGTCAATGGGTCTGTCACATTCAGATCCGTAAGT
Organism: Triticum dicoccoides; assembly: GCF_002162155.2. Taxonomy (NCBI): domain Eukaryota; kingdom Viridiplantae; phylum Streptophyta; class Magnoliopsida; order Poales; family Poaceae; genus Triticum; species Triticum dicoccoides. The sequence continues at coordinate 20,942,739 of NC_041388.1, forward strand.
ATTTTGCGAATTTTTATGTCAACAATGCTCTGCACGGAGCTACTCTACCTTATTGCTCCCACTTTCAATATGTATCTAGATCGAGACTTAGAGTCATCCAGATCTGTGTCAAAACTTGCATTGACGTAACTTTTTACGACGAACCTTTTTGTCACCTCCATAATTGAGAAATATTTCCTTATTCCACTAAGGATAATTTTGACCGCTGTCCAGTGATCTACTCTTAGATCACTATTGTACTCCCTTGCTTAACACAGTGTAGGGTATACAATAGATCTGGTACACAGCATGGCATACTTTATAGAACCTATGGCCGAGGCATAGGGAATGACTTTCATTCTCTTTCTATCTTCTGCCGTGGTCGGGCTTTGAGTCTTACTCAACTTCACACCTTGTAACACAGGCAAGAAATTATTTTTCTTTGACTGTTCCATTTTGAACTACTTTAAAATCTTGTCAAGGTATGTACTTATTGAAAAAACTTATCAAGCGTCTTGATCTATCTCTATAGATCTTGATGCTCAATATGTAAGCAGCTTCACCGAAGTCTTTCTTTGAAAAACTCCTTTCAAACACTCCTTTATGCTTTACAGAATAATTCTACATTATTTCCGATCAACAATATGTCATTCACATATACTTATCAGAAAATGCTGTAGTGCTCCCACTCACTTTCTTGTAAATACAGGCTTCACCGCAAGTCTGTATAAAACTATATGCTTTGATCAACTTATCAAAGTGTATATTCCAACTCCGAGATGCTTGCACCAGTCCATAAATGGATCGCTGGAGCTTGCATATTTTGTTAGCACCTTTAGGATTGACAAAACCTTCTTGTTGCATCACATACAACTCTTCTTTAATAAATCCATTAAGGAATGTAGTTTTGTTTATCCATTTGCCAGATTTCATAAAATGCGGCAATTGCTAACATGATTCGGACAGACTTAAGCATAGATACGAGTGAGAAACTCTTGTCGTAGTCAACACCTTGAACTTGTCGAAAAACCTTTTCGCGACAATTCTAGCTTTGTAGATAGTAACACTACTATCAGCGTCCGTCTTCCTCTTGAAGATCCATTTATTTTCTATGGCTTGCCGATCATCGGGCAAAATCCATCAAAGTCCATACTTTGTTCTCATATATGGATCATATCTCAGATTTCATGGCCTCAAACCATTTCGCGGAATCTGGGCTCATCATCGCTTCCTCATAGTTCGCAAGTTCGTCATGGTCTAGTAACACGATTTCCAGAACAGTATTACCGTACCACTCTGGTGCGGATTCTCACTCTGGTTTACCTACGAGATTCGGTAGTAACTTGATCTGAAGTTACATGATCATCATCATCATTAGCTTCCTCACTAATTGGTGTAGTAGTCACAAGAACAGATTTCTATGATAAACTACTTTCCAATAAGGGAGAAGGTACAGTTACCTCATCAAGTTCTACTTTCCTCCCACTCACTTCTTTCGAGAGAAACTCCTTCTCCAGAAAGTTTCCGAATTTAGCAACAAAAGTCTTGCCTTCAGATCTGTGATAGAAGGTGTATCCAATAGTTTCCTTTGGATATCCTATGAAGACACATTTCTCCGATTTGGGTTCGAGCTTATCAGGTTGAAGCTTTTTCACATAAGCATCGCAGCCCCAAACTTTTAGAAACGACAACTTTGGTTTCTTGCCAAACCATAGTTCATAAGGCGTCGTCTCAACGGATTTTGATGGTGCCCTATTTAACGTGAATGCGGCCGTCTCTAGAGCGTATCCCCAAAACGATAGCGGTAAATCAGTAAGAGACATCATAGATCGCACCATATCCAGTAAAGTACGATTACGACGTTCCGACACAGCATTACACTATGGTGTTCCAGGTGGCGTGAGTAGTGAAACTATTTCATATTGTTTTAATTGAAGGTCAAACTCGTACCTCAAATACTCTTCTCTACGATCAGATCGTAGAAACTTTATTTTCCTTTTTACGATGATTTTTCACTTCACTCTGAAATTCTTTGAACTTTTTCAAATGTTTCAGACTTATGTTTCATCAAGTAGATATACCCATATCTGCTCAAATCATCTGTGAAGTTCAGAAAATAACGATACTTGCCGTGAGCCTTAACACTCATCGGACCGCATACATCAGTATGTATTATTTCCAATAAGTCAGTTGCTCGCTCCGGAGAACGGAGTCTTAGTCATCTTGCCCATGAGGCATGGTTCGCAAGCATCAAGTGATTCATAATCAAGTGATTCCAAAATCCCATCAGCATGGAGTTTCTTCATGCGCTTTACACCAATATGACCTAAACGGCAGTGCTACAAATAAGTTGCACTATCATTATTAACTTTGCATCTTTTGGTTTCAATATTATGATTATGTGTATCACTACGATCGAGATCCAACGAACTATTTTCATTGGGTGTGTAACCATATAAGGTTTTATTCATGTAAACAGAACAACAATTTATTCTCTTACTTAAATGAATAACCGTATCACAATAAACATGATCAAATCATATTCATGCTTAATGCAAACACCAAATAACACTTATTCAGGTTCAACACTAATCCCGAAAGTATAGGGAGTGTGCGATGATGATCATATCAATCTTGGAACCACTTCCAACACACATCGTCACTTTACCCTTAACTAGTCTCTGTTTATTCTGCAACTCCCGTTTCGAGTTACTAATCTTAGCAACTGAACTAGTATCAAATACTGAGGGATTTCTATAAACACTAGTAAAGTACACATCAATAACATGTATATCAAATATATTTATGTTCACTTTGCCATCCTTCTTATCTGCCAATCACTTGGGGTAGTTCCGCTTCCAGTGACCAGTCCCTTTGCAGTAGAAACACTTAGTCTCAGTCTTAGGACCAGACTTGGGCTTCTTCACTTGAGTAGCAACTTGCTTGCTGTTCTTCTTGAAGTTCCCTTTCTTCCCTCTGCCCTTTTCTTGAAACTAGTGGTCTTGTCTACCATCAACACTTGATGTTTTTCTCGATTTCTACATTCGTCAATTTCCGCATTACGAAGAGCTTGGAAATCGTTTCCGTTATCCCTTGCATATCATAGTTCATCACAAAGTTCTACTAACTTGGTGATGGTGACTAGAGAATTCTGTCAATCACTATCTTATCTGGAAGATTAACTCCCACTTGATTCAAGCGATTGTTGTACTCAGACAATCTGGGCACATGCTCACTAGTTGAGCGATTCTCCTCCATCTTTTAGCTATAGAACTTGTTGGAGACTTTCATATCTCTCAACTCGGGTATTTGCTTGAAATATTAACTTCAACTCCTGGAACATCTCATATGCTCCATGACGTTCAAAACGTCTTTGAAGTCCCGATTCTAAGCCATTAAGCATGTTGCACTAAACTATCAAGTAGTCATCATATTGAGCTAGCCAAATGTTCATAACGTCTGCATCTGCTCCTGCAATAGGTCCGTCACCTAGCGGTGCATCAAGGACATAATTCTTCTATGCAGCAATGAGGATAAACCTCAGACTACGGATCCAATCCGCATCATTGCTACTAACATCTTTCAACACAATTTTCTCTAGGAACATATCAAAATAAACACGGGAAACAACAACGCGAGCTATTGATCTACAACATAATTTGCAAAATACTACCAGGACTAAGTTCATGATAAATTTAAGTTCAATTAATCATATTACTTAAGAACTCCCACTTAGATAGACATCCCTCTAATCTTCTAAGTGATCACGTGATCCAAATCAACTAAACCATAACCGATCATCACGTGAGATGGAGTAGTTTTCAATGGTGAACATCGTTATGTTGATCATATCTACTATATGATTCACGCTCGACCTTTCGGTCTCCGTGTTCCGAGGCCATATCTGTATATGCTTGGCTCGTCAAGTATAACCTGAGTATTCCGCGTGTGCAACTGTTTTGCACCCGTTGTATTTGAACGTAGAACCTATCACACCCGATTATCACGTGGTGTCTCAGCACGAAGAACTTTCGCAACGGTGCATACTCAGGGAGAACACTTCTTGATAATTTAGTGAGAGATCATCTTATAATGCTACCGTCAATCAAAGCAAGATAAGATGCATAAAAAAGATAAACATCACATGCAATCAATATAAGTGATATGATATGGCCATCATCATCTTGTGCTTGTGATCTCCATCTCCGAAAGCACCGTCGTGATCACCATCGTCACCGGCGTGACACCTTGATCTCCATCGTAGCATCGTTGTCGCCTCGCCAAACTTGTGCTTCCACGACTATTACTACCGCTTAGTAATAAAGTAAAGCATTACATCGCGATTTCATTGCATACAATAAAACGACAACCATAAGGCTCCTGCCAGTTGCCGATAACTTGGTTACAAAACATGATCATCTCATACAATAAAATTCAGCATCATGCCTTGACCATATCACATCACAACATGCCCTGCAAAAACAAGTTAGACGTCCTCTACTTTGTTGTTGCAAGTTTTACGTGGCTGCTACGGGCTTAAGCAAGAACCAATCTCACCTACGCATCGAAACCACAACGATAGTTTGTCAAATAGACTCCGTTTTAACCTTCGCAAGGACCGGGCGTAGCCATACTTGGTTCAACTAAAGTTGGAGAGACAGTCGCCCGCAAGCCACCTATGTGCAAAGCACGTCGGGGGAACCGGTCTCGCGTAAGCGTACGCGTAATGTTGGTCCGGGTCGTCTCGTCCAACAATGCTGCCGAACCAAAGTATGACATGCTGGTAGGCAGTATGACTTATATCGCCCACAACTCAATTGTGTTCTACTCGTGCATATAACATCAACATAAATAACCTAGGCTCGGATGCCACTGTTGGGTTTCGTAGTAATTTCAAAAAAATTCCTACGCACACGCAAGATCATGTGATGCATAGCAACGAGATGGGAGAGTGTTGTCTACGTACCAACGTAGACCGACTGCGGAAGCGTTGACGCAACGTAGAGGAAGTAGTCGTACGTCTTCACAATCCAACCGATCAAGCACCGAAACTACGACACCTCTGAGTTCGAGCACACGTTTAGCTCGATGACGATCCCCGGATTCCGATCCAGCAAAGTGTCGGGGAAGAGTTCCGTCAGCACGACGGCATGGTGACGATCTTGATGCACTACAGCAGCAGGGCTTCGCCTAAACTCCGCTACAGTATTATCGAGGACTATGGTGGCTGGGGGCACCGCACACGACTAAGGAATAGATCACGTGGATCAACTTGTGTGTTCTAGGGTGCCTCTACCTCAGTATATAAAGGACTAGAGGGGGGAGGCTGGCCGGCCAAGCTTGGCGCGCCAGGAGAGTCCTACTCCCTCTGGGAGTAGGATCCCCCCCCCCAATCCTAGTTGGAATAGGATTCACGGAGGGGGAAAAGAGAGAGAGGGGGCCGGCCACCTCTCCTAGTCCTAATAGGACTAGGGGAAGGGGGAGGCACGCAGCCCATGTAGGGATGCCTCTTCTCTTTTCCACTAAGGCCCATCATGGCCCATTTAGCTCCCGGGGGGTTCCGGTAACCTTCCCGGTACTCCGGTAAAATCCCGATTTTACCCGGAACACTTCCGATATCCAAACATAGGTTTCCAATATATCAATCTTTATGTCTCGACCATTTCGAGACTCCTCGTCATGTCCGTGATCACATCCGGGACTCCGAACAACCTTCGGTACATCAAAATGCATAAACTCATAATATAACTGTCATCGTAACCTTAAGCATGCGGACCCTACGGGTTCGAGAACAATGTAGACATGACCGAGACACATCTTCGATCAATAACCAATAGCGGGACCTGGATGCCCATATTGGCTCCTACATATTCTACGAAGATCTTTATCGGTCAGACCGCATAACAACATACGTTATTCCCTTTGTCATCGGTATGTTACTTGCCCGAGATTCGATCGTCGGTATTCCAGTACCTAGTTCAATCTCGTTACCGGCAACTCTCTTTACTCGTTCTGTAATACATCATCCCGCAACTAACTCATTTAGTTGCAATGCTTGCAAGGCTTAAGTGATGTGCATTACCGAGAGGGCCCAGAGATACCTCTCCGACAATCGGAGTGACAAAACCTAATCTCGAAATACGCCAACCCAACATCTACCTTTGGAGACACCTATAATGCTCCTTTATAATCACCCAGTTACGTTGTGACGTTTGGTAGCACCCAAAGTGTTCCTCCGGCAAACGGGAGTTGCATAATCTCATAGTTATAGGAACATGTATAAGTCATGAAGAAAGCAATAGCAACATACTAAACGATCGGGTGCTAAGTTAATGGAATGGGTCATGTCAATCAGATCATTCAACTAATGATGTGACCTCGTTAATCAAATAACAACTCGTTGTTCATGGTTAGGAAACATAACCATCTTTGATTAACGAGCTAGTCAAGTAGAGGCATACTAGTGACACTTTGTTTGTCTATGTATTCACACATGTATTATGTTTCCGGTTAATACAATTATAGCATGAATAATAAACATTTATCATGATTATAAGGAAATAAATAATAACTTTATTATTGCCTCTAGGGCATATTTCCTTCAGTCGATTCCCCGCGGCAGGAGGCCTTGCGATCTGGTGCGTTGCGGCCGCCAGGGACGGTGGCGGCGTGACTGGATCGGTTCGCGGCGGCGCGACCAAATTGATCGCAGGTCGGCCATTGGCACGGTGGTGGGTGCGACTAGTCGGCAGCTGGGCAGATCCGCAGGATTCTACCCTTGTTCGGCCCTTGACAGCGCGGGCAACTACGGGGGAAACCCTAGATCTCCTTGGGATCGAGCGATGGCGGCGCTTTTGCGTCGTAGTCGCTCTTTAGGGCATTGTTTTGGAGTTTGCTCCGGTTGAAGGGACCAGCGACGTCGGTGGCGCACGTCTGGTAGAGCAACTGCCGATGAAAATCCCGCCGACTACGATTATGGCAGGCGATGGCGGCGTCTTAGATGTCGTTCCCTTGTTGAGGCATCGTCGTTGCAGTCTGCGTCATCAGGCTCGGGATGCTCCGGGGGAAACCCTAGATTTGGGTCTTCCGGATCAGACGATGATGGCGTTTTATCGCTTTCCCTCCTGGGGGCATCGTTTTGGAGTAAGTGCTGGCTGGGGGGGATGGTGGAGCGGTGCTTCATCTCACACATCAATGGCGGCGGATATCGGCGGCATGGCGCTGTGGAGGCTCGGCGTCTGATGCACGGAGATGGACTCGCGCAGGAGGAGGTTGCTGTCTGGCATCATGGTGACGTTGATGGCAGAGTGGCCAAACAAGGTAGAAGCCTCAATATGATCTGAAGACGGACCTGTGAAAGATGGCGGCGACGACACACGAGTGCGTCTGACCGGATTGTGCCCCAGACCCGATATGTGGCTCGGCTGGGGCTTTCGAATATGTTTCGGCTTCCGGCTTTTGATGTTAGGCTTAGGTGAGTGGTTTGGATAGTGGCCCAGCTAGCACCCCTTCATCATTTTGGATAGGAGTAGCAGCATGTGTTGCCAAGATGGTGGATTCAGGCATGTTGTTGTAATACTTTGTAAGGTCCTCGAGAATAATCAATAAAGTGGCCGTATGCATCTCCCAGATGCAGAGGCCGGGGGCCATCCTCCTTTTCTAAAAAATAAATAGGATAGGCAACTAGTTTACCTATCTCTCTTTTGCCAGCCGGTTGTGGCGTCTTTTATTTGGCTAGTTTGGCTTCTAGCCCTTTTAGCTCTGTGTGAGCTCCTTTTTATTTTCATTTGGAGTCTTTAAGACCTTGTTGGGACCTATTTATTTGTTCAATAAAATGGCCGTATGCATCGTTCTGATGCAGAGGCCGGGGAACCCCCCCTTTTTAAAAAATGCATGTCAAAATGCTTAGGGCATCTCCAGCCGCGCCCCCAGGAAGGCCTCCCCAGGCATTTTTCTTGCGCCGGCGCCGAAAAATCGGCCCAGTCGCGCCCCCAGGAGCCCGATTTTTGCCGGCCTGGGCCAAAAACAGCGCCGGCGGACCCAGGCCGAACCCGGCGCGCTGCGGGGCGCCCGGGGGCGCCGGGCAAACTTTTTTGGCGCGAAAAAGCCGCGGGCCCGCCGCGTCAGCGACACGGCTCTCTTCTCGCCCCTTCGTCATCCTCATCGCCTTGTTTCCCGCGGTGAATCAATGCCAAAGCTGCCGCGCTGCCGCGCCGGTCAGCCTGCGCCATTGATGCCTCACGGGCGGCGCAGTGAAGGCCGGACGACGCGCATCCCTCGCCCTCCCTCACCCGCCATGCGTACACACGGCGGTCACGCGTACGGGCGGCGTCTCGGCCTATATAAGACGCGCACCAGCGTGCTCGGCGATCACACTCTCTCGCCGTTGTCCCTCCCTCTCCTCTCTCTCGTCGTCGTCGTTCCTCCCTCTCCTCTCTCTCGCCGTCTCCACCCATGGCCGAGCGCTTCCCCGGTGACGGCACGGCGGCGAATGGCATCGGCTGCCGCCATCTCCACGAAGACGAGGCTCGCCTCCTTTACGAGGCCGGGTACCCGGTCCCGCCGGACATGCGGGTGCCCGGCGCGTGGAGGATCAGCGCCGGCGGCGTGCCGGTGCCACCGCCACCCACTGGGGCGGCGCGACGTGCGGAGATCACACGCATCCGCGCGTCCCTGCCGCGGGCGGCGAGGGAGGGGCCACGGTACGTCCCCGACAGCCTGCTCTGGGAGCCCTACTTCCGCCGCCGTCACGCCGAGCAGCTCGAGGCCACCAACGGCTTCGTGCCCTCCGGCAGGCTCAACTCCAATGGCCGGCGCCGGTGGTGGGGCGTGCCCGGGCGCACGTTGGAGGCCGTCCTCGAGTACATCGAGGGCGGCAACACGCCGCGCCTCGAGTACCCCGATCCCCCGTCCTTCTCACGCCGCCGGGGAAGCTCCTGGACCCCGAGGCGCATGGAGACTGGGGGGTCCTCCTCGTCGTCCGGCGGCTCGCCCTGCCTCCGCCCCGCCAAGCCGGAGCCCCAGGGCACGCCGGTCAGTGCCCGCACGCGCAACTCCGGTGTCCGCATCGGCGCCAACGCCTCCCCACCCACCGGCCGCTTCGTCCTCGTCAAGCCCAAGCCGGAGCGCGGCCTCCCCGCGGAGTACGAGGAGATAGCCCGGCGCGGCATCTCCGACGAGGACGCCCTGCGGTGGGCGCGGGACGACTACCTCCGCGATGAGATGGTCCGGCAGCGCCGGGCCCTGGAGGAGATCGCCGCCCGCAAGCGTGGGCGCGAGGATGAGCACGGCGTCGTGGTCCTCGACAGCGACGACGACGACGCCCCCGGACCGTCCAACCCGCCGCGCCAACCGGGGGAGGGATGCAGCAGGGACGGCGGAGGCGTAGGCGGGGCCGGCGACGACGACGACGACGGCGGCGACTACACGCGGTTCTACCGCCTCCTCGGCATGTAGGCGGCGAGGCGGGCGGCGAGGGAGACGGCGGGGGTAGCCCGCGGAAGTTTTTTTCTTCTTTTGTAAAATATGTTTAAGTTTGAACGAACTCGCCGATGTTTGCATCAAATTTCAGTCGTGTTTGCGCCGTATTTGAATTTTAAAAAAAACGTGGGCGCCGCGACTGGGGGGCATCACACCCCCAGTGCGCGGTTTAGCGCCGGCGCGTCCCCAGGGGGCGATTTTTTGCCCCTCCTGGGGGGCCAACGGCTGGAGATGCCCTTACAGTTTAGTAGTATCATAGCACCAACATGAACCACCTGACGCTACGGATTAGATAAATGCAGAGCCTCCTCTGTGCAGAAGCCAGGAAGGCTCATCATATCACTATGCAGATCCGGAATTTCCGTGTCTTCTTCCTCTGCGTCTGTGAAGTAGTCAGGAACGCTTCTCATAGCACTCTGCAAATCCAGCAATTTTGTGTCTTCTTCATCTGATTCTGTGAAGAAGCCAGGAACGCTCATCATAGCACTGTGCACATCCGCCGGAATCTTCGTGTCTCCTTCATCTGAGTCTGTGAAGAAACCAGGAACGTTCATCATATCACTGTGCAGATCTGGGATTCCCGTGTCTTCTTCCTCTGAGTCATCCGATGTTTTCACCCAAATTAAAGAGCCGTCTGATGTTGGGATGAACTGAACAACAGACGGAATAATCAGAACAGAGTATGCATAGATGAATTATTAGTTCAAGTGTCGGGTATTCTATACAGTAATATAGACGCATGAGGCGTCAAGTAGACAAAAAAAATAGACAACTACTCGTGTGTGTGTGTGTGTATTTGCTGATAAAGAAAGATCAGGCGGTGCGAGAATAAAAGCAATGCAACAGATAGCTTAGCAGGCACATACCATTTGTTTGATGTGAGCAAGCTTCGTCTTGTTCTTTTCGCACCACTTCACTAATGTACGGCAGCCATCAATGGATAGATATTCAAGCTTAGTCAGTTGTTGTATGCTGTTGGGCAAAGACCTGATGCACTCGCAGTACTCGATCTCAAGTTTCTCGAGAGAGGTAAGTTCTCCTAACCACTCCGGTAGAGATGTCAAGCTTCCACACCCAGATAGACTTAGTTCCTGTAGTGATGTCAGAGCAACCAACCAACCCGGGAGTTCTGCCTGGTCGAGAGACAATGATCGGAGGTGCAATGATTTCAGGGAGGGGAGGTGTTGGATAATCTCAGGTGAGGTGGTCAAATCACTGCAACTGTCGATGGTTAAACAACGAAGGGCAGGGAGGTGTTCAAGCAACCTCCACTGATGCATGGGCACCTTGCTGTAACCAACACTCAGATGAGTTGTTGGAGAAGAGGAGGAAGCAGTGTTGTGTGACAAGCTCTGTCCCCATGATGATAGCACATTATCACAATCTACTATGTCCAAAGACATAGCTCTAGGCTGACATGGTTTTATTCTCAACTTGGCACATTGCTCTATCCTCAACTCCACAAGGTATAGGACTTGGAACATGAGCTCACTTGCACCTTCCTCGCCACTGCTATATTATGTGTTCCAATCTTCCAAGCCCTCCATATAGCTGAGACTCAGCCGTTGTAGGTTTGGTAGTTGGCCAAGTGGTGGTAGCTTTTTGCACTTGGGTAAATCCAACAAATGTAAGCCCAAAATACTAGGGAGATGCAAAAGCCAACCAGGAATGCTAACACTCCTGTAACCAGCTATGGTCAATGTACGCACGCTGCTTGGTGGCACTAGTTTTTCCAACACATCATTGTCATCCACAAACCTAGCAGCATCTACAGTCCATTGAAATGTTAAATCTTTAATTCTTTGTTTCTCTATTAGTTTTATACTCTGTGCCTCTTCTGCAGACTTCACGTTTTCAAGTCTACCTATTATCAGCTCATGAGGATTTGTAGGCTTCAGCCGGATGATATTGCTGCTACAATTATCACTTGAAGCATGCACCACAAAGTGAGGCAATGAGGCAATATTTGACAGAAAGAGCAAAGATTCATCCAATCTAACCTCCTTTTCCACAATTAGAACCTTCAAACTAACCATATTAACCATACTATCAGGAAGCTTACTTAGGCCATGGCAGCCTAAGAGGTCCAATGTATGAAGCTTCCTAAGATTGGCAATACTTTCTGGTATACTGGAAAGGATGGAACTGTAAGAAAAGTCGAGATGCTCTAGATTCGAAAGGGTGCTGATAGAGTCAAGCAATCTGCCCATTTTATATTCTGATGGAGCGATGCGATCTATGCAGTGCGATAGATATAAGTACCTGAGTTTGATTAGATTGCTGAAAACCTCGGGCCACATTTCCGTATTAGTCACTTTACCCATAAGCCCAGCTGATAAATTCAAATATTGAAGTTTGGTAAAGCCACCAAAAGCTTCTGATATAGATATATTGCAGTATGATAAATCCAGATACACTAGCTGCTTGAGATCTGTGAATGATATTGGGAGCTTACGTATTCCAGTGCATACTGATAGGTCGAGATGCATCAGACCTTTCATGTCACCAATTGACTCCGGCAATGCCGATATTACGGGAGCCACTAAGGTTGAGGTAATTTAATTCTGAGAGCTCGGTTATACAACTGGGAATCACATGGCCTTGGATCTTTGGAGCATGAAGATATCTTAATTGCTTCAGTTGACCAATGGAATCAGGTAACCTACAAATAAGGCATTGACTTAAATCTAAGACATGGAGGCATGTAGCTAGTGAAAATGCATCCTCATGAAGTGCTAATTTGCCACAATCAAGAAAATGCAACGCCTTTATATTTGCAGGAGAAGTCATGGACAACTGCAACGGCTTCGTACAGTCCGTGAGCAATGCATAGCGGCATCTGTCTCCCCCAGCACCGCCCTTATCATTGACTTGATCGGCCAAGATGCTTCTTGCGAGATTGTGCACTAGGTCATGCATTGTGAACAATGCAACATCTTTGACCCGATGTCTATCACTCTGCAACAAAAATACCTAATGGTGTCAGAATTTTGAATTTACTTCATTTTATAGTAGTATATATTTATCAATAGAAGTACTTTCATAGCACTGTACAGAAGTGTAATCATAGAATATTTAATAGAAATTTCTGTACGATATGTTTCATGCCCATTTGGGATTAGTATTTCATATGAAACCTGTACAGGTTAAGAAGAAATTAGTTAGTACAGTGGACTAAAGAAACAAATATATGGGAGGATCAATCAAAAAAAGTTGGCCGTGCTTCCATGGGAGGAAGTACCATAACAGCAAGCTAGTTCCATTTCCATGTTGGATACTGCTTGGCAATAGAGCAGGAGCACCATCAACGAAGTGACAAATTTGCCACACCCATGCAATGCCTCTTCTCATGAATTTTTTTCTTCCATCTCCAAAGATGTACAGTGACTCATTGACCTTGATGTACAAATATAGAGAACAATGACTAGTTTTACACTTTAACAAGTATGGTAACCTATACATGTGTAGCGAAACAGTACATAATTGATATTACCTGACCACATGCCAAATATCACTTCTATGGGAATTTCAAGGTGCTGATATTTGGCTCACATGGGATGTAAACTCATTAGAAACTACACGCAGTTGCATTTTTTAAAAGACTCGCAGAGGTGTGTAGTATTAGAGTATATATGAACACTAGCACAGGTGTATTTTGTAAACTATGCATATATTTTTAATCTGTACGAAACAGATGCCAAAATAGGGGAACAATTTGTGCAAATTTATCTCATTTGTGCATTTCACAAATGATTATATTTTGTCACGATTTTTTGTTGAGCACAACCTCACATCTTTGTACAATATAATATTTATGATTTTGTTAAGTTGCATTTTTTTACAACATGGGCACCATACTATTATATGCACATGATAATATGCTTTTGCTCCAATGTGAGCTCAAATACATAAAATTGAAAATAATAGTATAATTATGTAGTAACTCACCGAAGGTGGCTTTGAATATTCGAGGAAGGACATTCCCAAGAGTTGTGTAATATATTTCTCGCAGAGCTGCATAGAATCAAATATCCTAGATGGCTCAATGAGTCGAAGAGCTATCCATTGGTGAAATAGATCATACTTCACTATATTGTGACCTTTTGGAAATATTGCACAATAAGAAAAGCACAACTTTAAGTATTCAGACATATGGCTATAGCTTAACCGCAAGGATGCAAGTACTTCATTATTTATGGATGATGGGTCCTCCGAAGTAGATACGTTCCATATATAATTGTCTCTCACCGACTCCCATTCATCAGACGTCTTGCCATTCAGAGCGTATCCAAGCGATTGAGCTGCTAAGGCGACACCTCCGCACTTGGTGGCAATCTCCCTTCCTGTATGCTTCAATTGTTTCTTGTCGACTCGATCTTTAAAGGCAGTCTTCTGTTTTATTATTTTCCAGCAATTATTGTCTGTTAAAGTCTCTAGCTTGTATGGCTCAATTGTATGACAAATTTCCCTTGCAATGGCTTCATCTCTTGTGGTTACAATAACTGTCACTGTGCTGGCCACACCAAGCCTTAGCATAGCCTTCAAAGATTTTAGTGTATCTGGATTCTTCTCCCACACATCATCTAAGACAATAAGAACATTCTTATCAACAAGTAGCACTCTGAGTTTATTATGTATCATCTGCCTTTCAGCTACATGGCTCTCTGCTGATAGTTGTAATATTATAGAGTTGCCAATTTTATTGAGGTCAAGATTTTGGGACACATAGACCCACACCTTACAGTAGTCTACGAACTGGGAATCGTTGAAAACTAACTGAGCCAAGGTTGTCTTGCCAATACCTTCAAAGCCATATATTGGAAGGACAGTAAACTCTGGTGTTATACTCCCAGATAAAGTAGCCACTATTTTCTGTTTTTCTTCAGTTCTCCCGACGATCAGTGCTTCTTCCACATCTGATGCTGTTTCTCTTCTGTCAGTAACTTGCTGCATATTAGAGACATTGTCTGACGTGGAGCTGAAACATGGGTTTTGATATGCCATCTTGTACAGTTCTTTTGTCGATTTCTTCAATGCATCAACCATCATATTCTTGGGATCAATTGTGGGACAAGGGGGCACGGCTGTCAACTGCAAGAAAATAGTATTTGTAAGTACATGGAATTGATCGAACAGGTATCACTGTCATCATCTCTTGGAAACCTAAATAAGTTTGAGATTATTTATAACAAAATCAAAGTTAATAGATGATTTTTAATTAGACTCCAAGAAAGTGCAAACCTGCAGCTGATAAAAGGTTGTTGTGAAAATACACCTTGGAAAAAATGCAATATCCCCAAACATAAGAAGTTTGATCCTCCAAAATTTGAGAAAGCGACGGTAGGACAAATTAAACCCTTCAAAGAATACAACATCCTACAGTACAAATCGGCAACACAACAACCCAATTTTATTTTATTTTGAAAAAAGAACTTCACCATAACAACCAAAACACCTACCTACGAACACACTCGGCACATGGTAGCTAACTAACTAGAATTTTGTCTAAGCTTAATTACCTGGATTTTTGCCCCAGTTTCAGTAGCAGACTCATCTGCACTTTTTGTTGCACCAAGTCTATCCATTATATGCTGTGTATCTGGTCTTTTTGCTAGGTTAAAGTCGGTGCACTCTATTGCTATCTCAGCGCAAACTTGTACTTGTACCAGTTGTGTGTCTGCCTGTGATTGATCCAACCTACTTTTCCACTGCTCAAGTACCTGCGAAATTGCCCTCACGTCTTATGAAAAGGACCAACATATCTTTTAAGGAACACATGGAAGATCTGTGTATCTTCATGTAAAGCAGAGTGCCAAAATTCAAAGAAAGCGTTAAAAAAAAGG
This sequence comes from Triticum dicoccoides, assembly GCF_002162155.2. NCBI lineage: Eukaryota > Viridiplantae > Streptophyta > Magnoliopsida > Poales > Poaceae > Triticum > Triticum dicoccoides. The sequence goes on from NC_041388.1 coordinate 20,958,041, forward strand.
AGTCCTAAAATAATTGCAAAACGCTTATGCCACCCCCGAAGCAACAGGCCATTACAAAGATTAATAGTCGCATAGCAAGCTACAACCAAACACAGTGAGCTTAGCTAAAACGAACAACTCAAACCGGCAAAGGAGGAGCATTCATATTGGAAATGGTACGTATAGCGTCCCACTATGTAACTATATATCACTTAATTTGTACACCCTCCATTCACAAATATAAGATGTTTTGGACATTTCCATTTGGACTACATATGGACTGAAATGAGTGAATAAACACACTTAAATGCGTCTATATACATTCGAATCAGAAAAATGTTAGAACATCTTATAATAATGGACATCTAAGGACAATTTAGCACGCCGTACTATGGCAAAATGTTACAACTCAAATATTTGTCAGCCGGATTGTAATAGATTGTAACATGTAGCTGCATTGTGGCTGTTAGAGTTATAATATAAGTCATGTACCCCTTTGTATTTATCCCGTTGTATAAGGAGTTTCCTGCATATGTTCCACACCTGTACATGTATATATATATCGGCCTATGGCCTCATGGGAATACAAGTTGCTTATACCTAACATGGTATTAGAGCTAGGTCAATTTTTTTGCACGCTGCAACTCGTGCTATTGATCTCTTCTGGCTTATCTCGTTCCCGATCGAAGCCCTTCTCGATCTCCCGGAGATCTCCCGATCGAATCGCTCCCCAGCCGGCCCGATCGTCACCATCCCGCTCCTCGTTCTCCAGCTCGGATCGATCTCCAGCCCGACCGTCCTCGTTCTCCAGCTCGGCTCGTTCTCCAGATCGGATCCCTCGCAGTGGCAGGCTCGATCCCAGCCGGCCCCAACCGATGCAGCTCCCAGCCGGCCTGATCCCAGCCGGCCTGATCTGGTGTGGACACAGATCCCAGCCGGCCTGCTTGGGATCCCAGCCGGCCTGCTCTCCTGCTTCCGATTGATCTGGTGTGGACACAGATCCCAGCCGGCCTGCTTGGGATCCCAGCCGGCCTGCTCTCCTGCTTCTGGCCCCAATCAACGCAGCTCCCGCCGGCCCTTGCCCCTGCGGTTCTTCAGCCGCCGACTGCTAGCTGCCCCTTGATCGATCTCTGCTAAAAAAAATGTCTGCTGCATCGGACTATGTTGCTGTTCCTCGATGTCCGGTGATCTTTGATGGTACTAACTACACCGAGTTTACTGGCTTCATGCGCATTCACATGCGTGGCATCCGTCTTTGGGGTGTTCTTTCTGGCGAGGTCTGCTGTCCGCCACGTCCAGTTCCTCCGGTGGCCCCTACTCCGCCAACTCCATCGGTTCTTCCTACGGATGCTAATCAGGCCGCCAAGGATGCGGCTAAGGTTGCTGATGAGGCTGCTGATCGTGCTTATGATGAGAGGGTTTTGGCTTATGAGGAGGCTCTTCAGACGTATCATGGTGCTCTGTCTGTTTACACCCAGTGGCTTGATGATGATGCTCGTGCTGCAGCTGTTCTCACTGCTACTGTTCTGCCTCAGTTTGCTTCTGAATTTCTGGGTCTTTCTACTGTCTTCGAGATGTGGACCCGTCTTTGTGAGCGCTATCAGCCCTCTGGTGATGCCTTATACCTCTCTGTGATCCGTCAGGAGCATGCTCTTCAGCAGGGTGACTCTTCTGTTGATGACTTCTATGGACAGAGTTCTGCTATCTGGCGCCAGCTTGATTCTCTTCGTAGTGCTGGGTGTCGTACCTGCCCCTGTTGCCAGGCTGTCCAGGCCAATTTGGAGTTTCATCGCGTCTATGAGTTCTTGTCTCGGCTCCGTAAGGAGTTTGAGCCCCGGCATGCTCAGTTGTTTGCTCGTGGCCGTATTTCTCTCATGGAGGCGCTTTCTGAGATTCGTGCTGAGGAGACTCGCTTACGTGGTGCTGGTTTGCTGGAGGTTCCCTCTGTGCTTGCTACTCGTGCTCCTACGCCACTTGCTCCACCGACCCCTTCTCGCTCGAGTGCTCCGCCGCTCTTGCCCACTCCTTCTGGAGGCTCAGGTCGCCCCCGTCCACATTGCGCCTATTGCAACAATGATGGTCATCTTGAGTCTCAGTGCTACACGAAGAAGAAACACCTGCGCAAGGCTCGATCATCATCTTCCGGGACTTCGTCATCTACCTCGACAGCTTCAGCCATTGCTTTGACTGAGCAGGATATTCTGAGACTTAAGCGTCTGCTCGCGGCTTCAGGTTCTTCCTCGACGGGTACTGCCGGTTCTGTGACTGATGCTTCCCGCACTGAGCAATCACCCTCTACACAGTCAGGTACATCCCCCTGGGTTCTGGACTCTGGAGCTTCTTTTCATATGTCTTCTCATTCTTCCACTTTGTCCTCTCTTCGATCACTGGATTCTCCTATTCATGTCTTCACTGCTGATGGTACTCCACTTTCTGTTGCTAGTAGAGGCAATCTTACTACTCCTTCTTATTCTGTTCCTGATGTTGCTCATGTTCCTCGACTTACCATGAATTTGTTTTCTGCTGGTCAACTTACGGATTCTGGTTGTCGCGTCATCCTTGATGTTGACTCTTGTTCTGTCCAGGACCGTCACACGCACACTCTGGTTGGGGCTGGCCCTCGCCGCCGTGATTCTCAGGGTCTTTGGGAGTTGGACTGGCTTCATGTTCCTTCTGCTGCCACCACCATCGCCAGTTCTTCCGCTTCTGTCGCCTCCGTCACTGGTTCCTTCCAGCAGTGGCATCATCTACTTGGTCATCTGTGTGGTTCTCGGTTGTCTTCTTTAGTTCGTCGAGGCCTTCTGGGGTCTGTCTCAGGAGATGTCTCTTTAGAGTGTCAGGGTTGTCATCTTGGCAAGCAGATTCAGTTACCATATTCACATAGTGAGTCAGTGTCTAAGCGTCCTTTCGATTTAGTCCATTCTGATGTATGGGGTCCGGCCCCTTTCGCTTCGAAAGGTGGTCATAAATACTATATTATTTTCATAGATGATTTCTCTCGTTACACATGGCTTTATTTCATGACTTCTCATTCTGAGGTGTTGTCTATTTATAAGCGTTTTGCTGCCATGGTTCATACTCAGTTCTCTTCACCCATTCGTGTTTTTCGTGCTGACTCCGCTGGCGAGTATATCTCTAAGATGTTGCGTGGTGTTCTTGCTGAGCACGGGACTCTCTCTCAATTCTCTTGTCCTGGTGCTCATGCTTAGAATGGTGTGGCTGAGCGAAAGCATCAACATCTTCTTGAGACGGCTCATGCATTGATGATTGCTACCTCTCTCTCGCCTCATTTTTGGGCTGAGGCCATCTCCACATCCACCTATCTTATCAATATACAGCCTTCCGCTGCTCTACAGGGTGGTGTTCCTTTCGAGCGACTTTTTGATCATTCTCCCGATTATTCGATGCTTCGCTCGTTTGGTTGTGTTTGCTATGTTCTTCTTGCCCCTCGCGAACGCACCAAACTGACCGCTCAGTCTGTTGAGTGTGTCTTCTTAGGCTACAGTGATGAGCATAAGGGCTATCGTTGTTGGGATCCTATTGGTCGTCGGATGCGTATCTCTCGAGATGTGACTTTTGAAGAGTGTCGTCCCTTCTACCCACGCCCATCTTCCTTGACTTTTTCAGTGCAGGATATCTCTTTCCTCACTTTTCCTGACTCACCTATCACTCCCGCCAAGACTGTACCTCTCCGTTCCACTTCCTCTCCTTCTCCACATCTAGTTGATTTGCAGCCACCATCATCCCCGGTCTCCTCGCCTCGCATGTCACCGGGTTCTCCACCTTCATCTCCGGTGACTTCCTCCCCGGTCTCCTCTCCCAGCCTGTCACCGGATTCTACACCTTCATCTTCGGTGACTTCTTCGTCGCCACCCCCTGATTCTACCTTGCGATTCCTCCTTCTATTATTCCATCTTTTCCTCAGCATTACACTCGTCGTCCACGACCAGTTGATGCCTCTGTGGATGGGTCGTCATCTTCCTCTCAGCCTACTTATGGCTTGCATTCTCGTCCTCGTCCGCCTGTTGATCGCTTTGGATTTCCCACCGCTGGTGCTGCTGTTCTTGAGCCGACTTCTTACCGACAGGCTGTTGTTCATCCTGAATGGCAGTTTGCGATGGCAGAGGAGATTGCTGCTCTTGAACGCACTGGTACCTGGGATCTTGTTTCTCTTCCTCCCAGAGTCCGTCCGATCACTTGTAAGTGGGTCTGCAAGGTTAAGACTCGCTCCGATGGTTCTCTTGAGCGTCACAAAGCTCGTCTTGTGGCTCGTGGTTTTCAGCAGGAGCATGGTCATGATTATGACGAGACTTTTGCTCCTGTGGCTCATATGACCACTGTTCGTACACTTCTTGCCGTTGCCTCTGCACGCCACTGGTCTATATGTCAGCTTGATGTTAAGAATGCCTTTCTTAATGGTGAGCTGCATGAGGAAGTGTACATGCAGCCACCACCTGGGTATTCTGTTCCTGATGGCATGGTATGTCGTCTTCGTCACTCTCTCTATGGCCTTAAGCAAGCCCCCCGCGCCTGGTTTGAGCGCTTTGCTTCTGTGATCACTGCTGCTGGTTTTTTAGCCAGTGCTCATGATCCAGCATTGTTTATTCACCTTTCTCCTCATGGACGGACTCTTCTTCTTCTTTATGTTGATGACATGATCATCACGGGGGATGACCCCGAGTATATTGCCTTTGTAAAGGCCCGTCTTAGTGAGCAGTTTCTTATGTCTGATCTTGGACCTCTTCGCTACTTTCTTGGGATTGAAGTATCTTCTACCTCTGATGGCTTTTTTATCTCCCAGGAAAAGTATATCCAGGATCTTCTTGCTCGTGCTGCTCTTACTGACGAGCGCGTTGTTGAGACTCCTATGGAGCTCAATGTTCACCTCCGTGCTACTGATGGTGATCCTCTCCCTGATCCGACGCGTTATCGTCATCTTGTTGGCAGTCTTGTCTATCTAGCTGTCACTCGTCCGGACATCTCTTATCCGGTTCATATTCTGAGTCAGTTTGTCTCTGCCCCCACCTCGGTTCACTATAGTCATCTCCTTCGTGTTCTTCGATATCTTCGAGGCACGATCTCTCACCGTCTATTCTTTCCTCGCTCCAGTTCTTTACAGCTCCAGGCCTATTCGGATGCTACGTGGGCTAGTGATCCTTCCGATCGCCGTTCACTTTCTGCTTATTGTGTTTTTCTTGGTGGTTCTCTCATTACCTGGAAGACGAAGAAACAGCTTGCAGTTTCCCGTTCGAGTGCCGAGGCTGAGTTGCGAGCAATGGCTCTTTTGACGGCAGAGGTGACTTGGTTACGGTGGTTACTTCAGGATTTTGGTGTTTCTGTCACTACACCGACTCTGCTTTTATCTGACAGTACAGGTGCTATCAGCATTGCACGCGATCCTGTGAAGCATGAGCTCACCAAGCATATTGGTGTTGATGCGTTCTATGTGCGCGCTGCTGTGCAGGATCAGGTTATTGCTCTTCAGTATGTGCCTTCCGAGTTACAGTTGGCGGATTTCCTGACGAAGGCTCAGACTAGAGCACAACATGGCTTTTATCTCTCCAAACTCAGTGTTGTTCATCCACCATGAGTTTGAGGGGGGGTGTTAGAGTTATAATATAAGTCATGTACCCCTTTGTATTTATCCCGTTGTATAAGGGGTTTCCTGCATATGTTCCACACCTGTACATGTATATATATATCGGCCTATGGCCTCATGGGAATACAAGTTGCTTATTCCTAACAGTAGCAACTGGTGTCACTATTCCTACGTATCTAGAAATTTTAAGATTATCTTGATACCTGCAGAAAAGATGTTTGATTTTTTTCCACCTAACCTACAAGTTGCATTACTTTGTGATCAAATAATGATATTAAGCTATGCGTAAATAGAAGAATGGAATCTCTCAGGTAAGAAATGGAAGAATGGTATTACACAAAGTAATGTAACTCAGTAATCTTGAAATCAAGCCTTCATGTTGGTACGGACACGTCTTACATTGTCAATATCAGCATATCCCTTCTCTCCTGTTAGTATCTCTATGATTATCATGCCAAGACTATATATGTCTAACTTGAATGTGATGTGCCTGCGCGTATAGAATTCTGGTGCCACATATCCCCTGCATGAATATTTATATAATCTAACTGATTAATGGGAAAAGGGACCAATATCGATTAATTCATACATAACAAAAGCGATTTCAATTTTCATAGCAACCTTACATAGTTCCAATCAGTTTTGAAGCAATAGTCTGGCTTTGTTTTTCATCAAAGCACCTCGAGAGACCAAAATCAGCAATTTTAGGCATCATATTATCATCTAGCAATATGTTTGCAGGTTTAAGATCCAGGTGAACGATGTGTTTTTGGTGAAGATAATATAAACCATCACAAATTCCGTTGATAATTTGATAGCGCTTTCTCCATTCAAGTCCACAAGATGCATCTACAAAATGGCAGCGAAGAAAGCTGGTTTAGTGTTTGAGATACTTGATGAAGTCCTTAACCATTAAAGGCCAAATATATTGATGCTTCAACCAAATAGTTCCATATGATCATACCGGTGATTTGCTTATCAAGACTCCCTTTAGGTAGATATTCAAAGCAGAGTAACCTTTGTCGTACTTCTGCCAAGACAAGTTGTCCTTGGTAGTCTAGCATTTCGCCTTGTGTATCACAGCAATATCCCAGGAACCGCACTATATTTTTGTGCTTTGCCTTCATCAGACAACGAACCTCTTCGCTGAATTTCTTCTCATCAATATCAACCATTTCGATAAGCTTCTTCACAGCAATTGTGCCATTGCCAAGCATTCCCTATAACAGCAACATGTGTTGGCAGCGTCAACTCTCAAATAAATTGTGATCAAGACATGCGCAACTGAGAGTTACCATCTTCATACCTTATAAACCCTTGCGAAGCCACCATACCCAATTTCCTTGTCATCAGCGAAACCGCTAGTGATGTGCTCCAGAAGTGATAATGGTAGGGCCTTTGGTTCTGCGGTTTTATCATATAGCATACGCTCCAGTTCACTTGGGGTAATAGCTTGGCTATCCATTTGCAGTTAGTACAAACAAAGTACTGTTGAACCAAGACGAAATGCAACTGCATTATTTATGAAGCTATTAAACATGGCTCCAAGATTACTAAATGAAGATGAAAGGCAAGTAAATATCATATGACAATACACTTACAAAAAATACAATAAATACAACACCTTTAAGAAAACACTTCACAGTGTCAAACACATAATATTGTGTCACGTATGTATGGCGCATATACACCTGACCCGGCCGTGGCTATCATTAGGAGAGATAGAGCTTAGGTTGTAACCGAATGCCTCTTTGTAATCTCTCTCTCTTATCTCTTGTTCTCCAAGATGTAATCTTCTTATCTCTCTAGAAGATCTCCAACTACTTTGTATGCGCTGTTGCTAGGGAGGTGTGCCCCTGATTATATAACACGTAACGCGTCCCTCTGAACAAGGTAAGACGCTTCTGCCTATTCGCACATGGTAATCAGAGCTGCCTCTTCCAAACTCATCTAGGGTTCCAGTAGCAATAGCATCCATGTCTTCCTCCTCCGCCACCTTCCACTCAAGCCTAAACGGCCAGGTCACGGAGAAGCTCTCCCGCACAAATTATGTGCTATGGCGGACACAGATCACGCCCCAGCTGAGAGGGGCCGGTCTCTTTGGCTATGCGGACGGCACCATGCCGGAACCAGCTAGCCTTCTCGTCATCAAGGACAAGGATGGGAAGGAGACTTCTGAGCCCAACCCTCTCCACCCCATCTGGGTCAAGGAGGACCAGCAGGTGCTCGGCTTCCTGCTAAGCAACCTCTCAAAAGAGGTGCTCGTCACGGTGACCACGATCACCACCGCGCACGCGCTCTGGACGGTGCTGGCGGCGCTGGCGGGCATGTTTTCATCGCAGTCCTTGAGCCGCGTCAACAACATCCGCACCGCCCTCATCAATGCCTAAAAAGGTAATCAATCAGTCTCCGCCTACTTCGCCTATATGCGTGGCCTCGCCGATGAGCTCGCCTCGGCCGGCAAAGCCATCCAGGATGACGAGATGATCTCCTACATCATCCATGGGCTGGACATGGACTACCAGCCTCTTGTCTCGGCCCTCGACGCCCGCGTCACGCCCGTCTCCCTCGACGAACTCTTTGCCATGCTCAGCAACTTCGATCAGCGCGTGGCCCAGTTCCAGAACTCCGGTGGTGGCTTCAAGTCGTCTGCAAATGCGGCCACGCGTGGATGTGGCGGCTACTCCTCGCGCCACCGCGGTCCTCCTCGTCCCAAGGGCAAGCACGGCGGTCCCGGCAACTCCACCAACTCAAGCCCTCGCTCCGGGCGCCCCAACTCCACCAACACCAGGGGGCGCCGTGGTGGCTATGGCAAGTCCCGCTCCGATGCTGTCCGTTGTCAGATCTGCGGCAAGCCTGGCCACACGGCCAAGGACTGCTGGTACAGATTTGATGAGGACGATGCATCTTCTGAAGACGATGACAAGGTGGCCGCCGCCGCGGAGGGAGCCTATGGCATGGATACCAACTGGTATCTAGACAGCTGCGCCACCAACCATCTACGGGCGAGCTGGAGAAGGTGACTCTCCGCGAGAAGTATCAAGGGAAGGATCAGATCCACACCGCCAGCGGTGCAGGTATGAGGATCAGTCATATAGGTCATTCAGTTTTTCGTACCCCTTCCCGTAAGATCCATCTTCGTAAAATCTTGCATGTTCCTAGTGCCAACAAAAACCTTCTGTCTGTTCATCGCATCACCATTGACAATAATGTTTTCATTGAGTTTCATCCCTCTTTCTTCTTGATCAAGGATCATGCCACGAGGAAAACTCTCTATCGAGGTAGATGCGTTCGAGGACTTTACCCGTTGCTTCCGGAGTTTCGAAGAAACAATAAACAAGCTTGTGGTGCTATCAAGCTTTCGTCCACACGATGGCACGATCGTCTAGGACATGCCTCTTTTTCCTTAGTTGAACGTTTGCTTAGGAAGAATAAGCTCCCGTTTGTTGGTGAGCGTAATGTTGAAACTATTTGTGATTCATGCCAAAGAGCAAAATGTCATCAATTGCCTTATCCCATCTCTACAAGTGTCTCTACTAAACCTTTGCAATTAATATTTTCTGATGTTTGGGGTCCTGCCCCTAGCTCTGTTGGGAGACACACATACTATGTTAGTTTTATTGATGACTACAACAAGTTTTCTTGGATCTATCTTCTTAAGAAAAGATCTGAAGTGTTTCAAGTATTTAAAAACTTCCAAGCACTCGTTGAACGCCAGTTTGATAGCAAAATACTTGTTGTCCAATCCGACTGGGGAGGGGAATATGAGAAGCTCAATTCCTTCTTCCAAACACTTGGCATTTCCCATCATGTGTCATGCCCTCACGCTCACCAACAAAACGGCTCAGCGGAGCGCAAGCATAGGCACATAGTTGAAGTTGGTTTAGCTCTCCTAGCAGGTGCCTCTATGCCCCTCAAATTCTGGGATGAGGCCTTCCTCACTTCTGTACACATTATCAACATGCTTCCAAGTCGTGTCATAAACAATGAAACTCCCACCGAAAGACTCCATGTCAAACCAGATTATACATCGCTTCGTGTCTTTGGGTGCTCATGTTGGCCAAATCTCCGTCCTTACAACACTCGCAAACTAATGTTTCGCTCAAAACAGTGTGTTTTTCTTGGGTATAGTGCTCAACACAAGGGGGTTAAGTGTCTTGACGTCTCTACTGGTCGCGTCTATATTTTAAGAGATGTGGTTTTTGACGAGACTAAGTTTCCTTTCTCTGAACTTCATCCCAATGCCGGCGCATTACTCCGCAAAGAAATCCTTCTTTTATCTCCTAATCTTACCGGGCTTGCTCAAGGGGCACAAAACTGTGATGATTCTATGATGACTAACTCTCTTACTGCATTGCATGAGTTGTATGATGATGCAGGAGACCGTACAGAAAAAAATGGACGAGAAAATCCTGAAGAAATTGGTGCAGCCGGGCCTTATTTCATGTGTCCAGAATCTAGGAGCAAATCCTCCTCGGGATCGGGGCTGACAGGCGCTGCAGATCCGTCAGCCGAATCCCCCTCGGGATCTGCACCCACTGCAGGCCTGGGTCGATCCGCCCCGGAGTCCGTGCCAACAACTGCCTCAGGTGCGCCCGACCGAGCGACAGGAGCCGGTCCCGCACCTGGTCTGCGCCAACCAGCAGCTGGCGACCGCGTGATCGCCGTTCCGCGCCAATCCCCCACGCCCATGTGTCCGCCGCCTGTGAGCGCTCGCTTCCCGGTCCAACCGGTGTGCTACAAGCGGCGCGATCTGCGTCGACCGACCGGCGTGGGCTCCACCGCTGACGCACGGGGGGCTGAGCCTGGATCTTCTGCGCCTCGTCTGCACGTCAGTGGCTCATCTGCCGCCACAGAAGATCCAGCGCCTGATGCAGCTGATCCGGTGCCCGACGCAGCTACTGCAACCGCACCCTCCTTGGGATCGGTGCCTGGTGCAACTCCGTAGATGCCGTGGGATCCTCTACACCAGCACCGCGACGTACACGACTGCAGAAAGGGGTAATCCAACCTATTGATTATAAGCATATAACAAAATATGGTATGATCTGCTCCACAGGAGAACCAGGAGAACCATACACGCTTGAGGAAGCACTTGGTGATGAACATTGGAGAGAGGCCATGACAGAAGAATACATGGCCCTAAAAAGGAACAAAACATGGCATTTGGTCCCTCCACAGCAAGGTAAAAACATCATTGATTGCAAGTGGGTATTTAGGATCAAAAGGAAATCTGATGGAACCATTGATCGCTACAAAGCACGGCTTGTGGCAAAGGGTTTTAAACAACGGTATGGTATAGACTATGAGGACACCTTTAGTCCTGTTGTTAAAGCAGCCACCATCCGTCTTGTCTTGTCTATTGCAGTCTCCAGAGGTTGGAGTCTTAGACAACTAGATGTAAAGAACGCGTTTCTTCATGGTGTTCTGGAAGAGGAAGTGTACATGAAACAACCACCTGGGTTTGAAAGTAAGAATAAACCTCTTCATGTGTGCAAACTTGATAAAGCACTATATGGTTTGAAACAAGCTCCTAGAGCATGGTACTCACGTCTCAGTCACAAAATGCAGACACTTAGTTTTATACCTTCTAAGTCAGATACCTCACTGTTCATTTACAATAAGTGCAACACACATATATTTGTTCTCATATATGTTGATGATATTATTGTCACAAGTTCATCTGATGAGGCTATCTCAGGACTCTTGAAGGATCTTAGTGTAGAATTTGCTCTCACGGATCTTGGAGAGTTGCACTACTTTCTAGGGATAGAGGTGAAGAAGCATGAAGATGGCATTCATCTATCTCAAGAAAAGTATGCAACAGATTTGGTAAAAAAGGCTGGCTTGCAAGGTTGTAAACCCTCATCTACTCCATTGTCTAGTTCTGAAAAATTATCTCTCACAGAGGGGCAACCATTGAACTCAGATGACAGCACAAAGTACAGAAGTCTAGTAGGTGCACTTCAATATTTAACACTTACAAGACCTGATATTTCGTTTGCTGTCAATAAAGTCTGCCAGTTTCTTCATGCACCTACTACAGTTCATTGGACTGCTGCAAAGCGCATAGTCAGATATGTTAAGCACACCCTCAATGTTGGTCTTAATCTTAGTAAGTCATCATCTACACTTGTGAGTGCCTTCTTAGATTCAGATTGGGCAGGATGCCTGGATGATAGACGTTCAACTGGTGGCTTTGCAGTATTCTTTGGTCCTAACCTGATTTCATGGTGTGCAAGAAAACAGGCCACAGTCTCCAGATCCAGCACAGAGGCAGAGTACAAAGCATTAGCAAATGCTACAGCTGAGATTATATGGGTACAGTCCATGCTGAAAGAACTTGGTGTTAAAAGTGCAAAGGTTCCCTGTCTGTGGTGTGATAACTTGGGTGCTACATATCTGTCTGCTAACCCTGTTTTTCATGCCAGGACAAAACATATAGAGATTGACTTCCATTTTGTCAGAGAAAGAGTGGCTCAAAAGCAGCTTGACATTTGCTTTGTGCATTCTCAGGATCAAATTGCAGATCCTTTCATTTAAGACTTGGATTTTTTTGTTTAATTCCTTTTTAATTTCTTTAATGATTAATTGGAATTCCAATTAATTATTTTGGCTGACTGTTTTTACATAAATAATAAGTAAAAAAGAAGTAGGAACTAGAATGAACAGTGCAGTAGCAATAAATGCGAGAATATTGACTTCCATAACCTCTTTATTTTTTATTTGGAAAAAGGCTTTCGCCCCGCTTTATATATATAGAAATGACTGACCACAGCTCAGATACAAACACACACCATCACAAGACACGCACACATTCAAGGTTGGATACATAGGCGCTGAGCGCAACAACACTACCCCTAGTACTACAAGAGCAACCGGAGTCCTCAACCGTGGACACGCCAACGCAAAGAGAAGAAGCCGCATATGACGAACCGTGTGCTCCAAAGCGGCGCCTTCAGGAAGGTTGCGACACCAAAACACCGTCACCGCCCGACCCGAGGATCAGAGTTTCCCCTGAAGCAACACGACGGGCAATGAGAGCCGCGACGACGCCTTCAAGAAGGGAGCGAGCTTCGCCGCCACCAGTCCGTCCGAAGATAGAACATGTTTTCACCCCGGCTAACACTCACCACCACCGGACGCCACATCCCATTGACCACGCCGCCCACACGGCCATGGCCACCGCGCAGCACCTAACCATGAGCTCTACCCAAGAGCACCACGGAGCCACCACCAGGACACCACCAGACCCACCGCTACCCCAACCAAAGATACGAGCGGAAAGGAACCGCCTTTCGCACCCCTGGGCTGCCCCCAACGCCGAAACCCAGAGGCCGGCCAAAATTGGCCTCCATCGACCCGTCCTGCTGCCGAGCGCGAGACGAGCATGATCCTGCTGCCGGGCGTGAGACGAGCTCGGTCTTGCTGCCGGGGGCGAGACGAGGTCAGTCCTGCTGCCAGGCGCGAGACGAGGTCGGTCCTGCTGCCGAGCACGAGACGAGCGATGGACCGAAGTCGGGGGAGGGCCGAACCTTCAACGAAGGTAGCAACCAGCCGATGAGGAGAGGGCCGAAGGTCAAAATGGGCCGCCTACAAACAAGCCGGCGCCGGAAAGCCAGCCGCTGCCCCAGTCGACCCGCCGAGCTGCTATGGAGCCGACACGGTGAAGCCCCCTCGCCGCCGCCGCCCACAGCCGGGACCGCAGCCACGCCAGGCCGGGGCCCCAAACCTGCGCCGCCAGCTGGAAAAAAGGTGAAATCCAGCCGACACGCAACACCACCACTGTCGGTGTCAAAACCGGCGGATCTCGGGTAGGGGGTCCCGAACTGTGCGTCTAAGGCGGATGGTAACAGGAGGCAGGGGACACAATGTTTTACCCAGGTTCGGGCCCTCTTGATGGAGGTAAAACCCTACGTCCTGCTTGATTTATTCTTGATGATATGGGTATTACAAGAGTTGATCTACCACGAGATCGGAGAGGCTAAACCCTAGAAGCTAGCCTATGGTACGATTGTTGTTGTCCTACGGACTAAACCCTCCGGTTTATATAGACACCGGAGGGGGTTAGGGTTACATAGAGTCGGTTACAATGAGAGGAGATCTACATATCCGTATTGCCAAGCTTGCCTTCCACGCCAAGGAAAGTCCCATCCGGACACAGGACAAAGTATTCAATCTTGTACCTTCATAGTCCAACAGTCCGGACAAAGGTTATAGTCCGGCTGTCCGGACACCCCCTAATCCAGGACTCCCTTAGTAGCCCCTGAACCAGGCTTCAATGACGACGAGTCCGGCGCGCAGATTGTCTTCGGCATTGCAAGGCGGGTTCCTCCTCCGAATACTTCATAGAATATTTTGAACACGAGGATCGTGTCTGGCTCTGCAAAACAAGTTCCACATACCATCATAGAGAGAGAGTAACGTTTTCACAAATCTAATCTGCTGACGTATTCTGTAGCGTGACATCACACCATCGCCAAGCCTTCATTCGAATCATTTTTTACTGTCCCACCTCAGCGCGTTTTGCGAGGCGGTTTCCTTGACACGTCTTATCAAAGTAGAGATCGTGTCCCCTTATCACGGGATTCTCATCAATACGGGCGTGGGTAACCCAACCGTGCCATTGATTACAACGCTTGGGGGATAAGCGAGTTTTACCAGGCTGGTGGGGACGCATAGTTTCATCCGCCCATATAAAGGGACAAGGATTCACCTTTTCATCCACGCCTTCTTCCTCCTTTGCTCATCCATTTTCGCACACTCGAGCTCCAGCGCCCAAGTCCGCATTTCCCACCTCAACCCTCTCCAACCATGTCCGGAGAGGGAGGCAGGTGGATGGTCTCCTCCGTCACGAAGGGACACATCAAGAAGCTGAGGAGAGCCGGATACCTGCCCGACGACATCGCGCACCGGCTCCCAGATGAGGGGCAGCTCATCCCCACCCCAGGCCCCACGAGAGGGTAGTGTTCATTACCCATTTCCTCCGCGGACTGGGATTCCCTCTCCACCCATTCGTCTGGGGGCTCATGTTCTACTACGGCCTGGATTTCCATGATCTGGCCCCAAACTTCATCCTTAACATCTTGGCGTTTATCGTCGTGTGCGAGGCCTTCCTCCGCATCAAGCCCCACTTCGGCTTATGGCTGAAGACCTTTAATGTCAAGGCGAAGGTAGTGAGCGACCGCTAGGCGGAGTGCGGAGGCGCCATGGTGGGCAAGATGCCCAATGTCACATGGCTCGAGGGCTCCTTCGTGGAGACCATAAAGGGGTGGCAATCGGGGTGGTTCTATATCACCGAGCCGCGTGACCCCGAACGGGCAGCGGCCCCCGAGTTCCGATCTGGCATCCCCACGTGGCTCACCTCCTGGCAAGAGAAGGGCCTGTCCTGGGGTAGTTCGGGAGAGCTGACCAGACTCCAAACATGTATCCAAAACATGGTGAGCAAGAAGCTCAGACTCGTCAACGTAGTCCAGGTCATACTCATTCGCCGGATCCTCCTGTGTCAACGACGGGCTTTCAACTTGTGGGAGTTCGACCCGGCCCAACACCAAACTCTGAACAGGCTCTTCGACACAACACACGAGGATGCCTGGAAGATGCTATTCAAGGGCGCCGAGGTTCCCCCTCCCACTACCGAGAATCGCGGATTCTGCGCGAAGCGCCAAGCCAACGCGGTAAGCTGTTTTTACCTCTAACAGGATACTCATTTTTCATAGTTTGACTCTATGCGGGATCAAAGCTCCCGTACCTTTGACAGGACTGGTAGGAGATGGCCGGACAGATCGACTGTCCGGCTCCTTTGCCCGAAGGCCCAGTAGACGCCCGCTTGGTGGAGCTGCTGGTTCCGGCACCTTATGTGGTGCCGGAGAAGAAGGCCACGAGAACCCGAAAGTGTTCCCGGCGCCCGGTGGTGTCGGACTCGTCATCCGATGACTCCTAGGCGCATTCCTCCCACGAAGATGAGGAGGAGGAAAAAGAGGCTTCTTCCCCTCTAACAGGGGAAGAAAAGAAAAGGAAGGTCGCCCCAACGGGGGAGGCCGGAGGGTCCAAGAAGGGAAGGACCCTTCCTCCGGACTACTCCACCAACGCTGCCGACGGCGAAGAGGAGTGGCCGCCCAGGGCCAAGCCCCTGGCGAAGTCGTAAGTATTCGGACACCAGAGTGACTCGTAGTGTTCCTTTATTGCACAACTTCTCCTAACGCCGAATATAATCATGCAGACCGCCCCGAGCTCAAGTCGACATATCATCGAGTGGTTCCTTGGATTCGTCGGATGTGAATAGCTTTTCACTTCCGACCACTTCCACCCCTCGCCCTACGGACAACGCTGAGGTGTTGTCCCAAAAGGTTCCAAGCCAAGGGGAGGTGGTCCTGGAGGCGCCGCAAGGCGACCTTCTGGACTGCAGGCGAAAAGGGAGCAAGGCTCCCAAGGGCTCCAAGTCCGGCCCTGGGCCGAACACCGCACCGGAACCTTCAGTGGTTCCGGACTCCGACAGGCGGCCCCCCACTAAGAAGGGCAAGCCTACCACGCCGGTGACCTCCGTCCAACCGGATGCACCGGATAACTTGCTGGAGGTGCTTAACGGTGCCTCTATCGACGAGGAGCACCGCACTATTATGAGTGCGGTGATCCAGAAAGTTCAGTCCGCCAAAAGCGGGCTAACTGAAGTCTGTGCCAGCCTTCTAACAGGCTTTGAGTTATGTAAAAAATATATGAAAATATTACCGCATAGAAAATAGCCCCTGATGCTCTGTTTGGTGTTCACAAAGAAAAGCCGAATAGAGGATCTAATAATAAACACAAGAGTCTAACATAAGTATGTCAATATGGGTATGCAGGCTGCACTGCTGACCTCTGCCGCACTGACTGCGGAGGTCGATGCGTTGAAGCAGAGCCTCGAGCGGTCCGAGAAAGAGCTCGGCCTTACCAAGAAGCAGCTCGAGGAGAAAGAAGGTAAGTAATACCTTGTGTAAGTATATTGAAAAGATGTGGTTGCGAAAAATGACAGGATCATCGTGGCTATGGCAGGGGCCACAAATGAGGTGGCGACCCTGAAGCAAGCACTATCCGAGGCCGAAAGCAAAGCGGCCACGGAGTGTACCGAGCGAGGGAAACAGGAAGCGCGGGTGGAGGAGGTGCAGCAAGAGCTCCAGGCTCTCGTGAAAAAATACGAGAGTTTGGAGTTTGACTCGAAGACGCGAGAGTCCGAGCTCGCGCCGGCCCTTGAAAGCGCCAAGTCTGCCAAGGCCGAAACCCAAAAAGCCCTCAGGAAATTGAGGCGATGAAGAAGATAGCGGCGGGTAAGGCATTCATTATGCAAAGCAAGCACGTGAAAGTGAATTACTTGTTACTTACCCGAGTCCGGAGCTCTCCAGGAGCGTTCGCAGATTTGCCCCACAGCGTGTCAGATGCCGCCATCTACTACCGGGCCGAGGAAGGGAGCTCGACGGAGAAGGTGTTCTGGTCTCAGTATGCTGAGACCGGACACCCGGTGCCCTGGAGCGACCAGCTGAAGCAATTGGTCGAGCTCCATAAGGTGGCCGAATAGGCCATGAGGGGTCTTATAGTCCAGCTGTGGCCTGGAGAGGCCATGCCTGGGAGCTACTTTGGGCTGGTGAGGCGGCTGGCGGATGCCTGTCCGTGGCTTGAAGTCATCAAGCGCTCCGTCTGCATCGAGGGCACCCGCAGGGCGCTTGCCCGTGTTAAAGTACACTGGGGCAAGATGGATGCTGAGAAGCTGGTGAAGGACGGGCCACCGCAGGGGAAGGAGCATCGCAACCCCGAGATGTACTATGAGGGCTTCCTGAAGGGTGCCCGCCTTGTGGCGGATGAATGTTCCAAGGATATAATTTTTGAGTGAACTCGCATTTGTGATCCTGTACGCTGAAAACTTTTTCATATGCGCTATGCAACTCTTGTTTGAATTTAAAATATTACCTTCTATACGGCCGTTTATTAAATCTAAGAGATGGCGAGTCGTCGGTTTCTGCCCCCATGCCACGAGTGCTGGGGTGTTCGGGATAAACCTGAGCACTCTTTTTCCCATTCTTGGGTCCTTCGAGAGAGGTGCTTAGCACAACGAACAAGGCAATCATACTATAATGCGTTATCACTCTCACTTAGCCAGGAAATTCCATAATTTTAAATTTTGGTGAAGCCCCTAGTGTTTGGAAGACCGAGTTCGGGGCGCTATACACGCCTAGGCCGGACAAAGCCGGCTCCTCGCCCTAAGCGGCATAAGTCTTTAGGGACTCGAAACCTCTCGAACAGCGACCAGCTCTCCCCCTATCATGACAGTCAGTTTTAGCTTTCTCTACTGAGGTGCTTAGCCCAGCTGAACCGGGGCACAATCGCAATAGTTATCCCAGTGCTACCTTAGCCGATATAGCGGAACGTAAGGTACCAAAACATGGGAGCCGGGCAAACCCAACTATTGACCAAAGACATGATTCGGAGCTGATGCATATAATGCTATAAGTTCAGAGTGCCGCACTTGTGAAAGTGTTCGAACTTCTCACCCCGTGTTATGGGGTGCTTGAGCCCCTGGCGTATTGGTCGTACCAAAGTGTACGGGTGCTAAATGTCATGACTGAACATATATACATAAAAAGGAATGGATGGAGAATGCAATAATAGACTGAAGCTAAGCATTGTTTATTCGAAAAAGGTGCATTAAAGCAGAACGATACAAATAGTGCGATAAGCAAGAGGTGGGACTATTTGACATGTCCCCTCCAGGGGCGAGCTGTGGGATAGTATTTAAGACAGGTATTTTGCTCGTTATAGAGACCACCTGGGATTTCCACGGTGTGACATAGCTTTCTGCCTCCATGGTTGTTGTATCGTGTGTGCGGCAATTGTACTGCTGTACAGGTCTTCCGGAGAGTAAAGTCCTGAAAGTAAGAAAAAATGGTAAAATCGGCAGCCCCTAGTGTGGTTGAGCCGCGTTTTTGGGGCGTGCCGTGGTCGTGCCCCTCCCCCTATGCCCATGGTATTTTCATAGCATAATTATGTACGCGTAGCACGGATTTCGCCATTTCGCGAGGGCTGGAGTTGGGGCCGTATTGCTATTCTCGCTCGGAACGTGCCAGACGGTCTTATTGTAGGTTACTCCGGGCGCGTTTGACGGTGTCCGGACGTTTTATCGCCAGACTGGAGAATTGCCTTGAGAGGCTGCTTTGGACTTCCGCTGCGAGGGCCGCCGTGTGCTCCTCCATTCGGAGAGAGCGCTCGGTGTTTCCGTTGACTGTAATGACTCCCCGAGGTCCTGGCATCTTGAGCTTGAGGTATGCGTAGTGCGGCACCGCATTGAACTTTGCAAACGCGGTTCGCCCGGGTAGTGCATGGTAGCCACTGCGGAACGGGACTATATCGAAGATTAACTCCTCACTTCGGAAATTATTCGAGGATCCGAAGACCACTTCAAGTGTGACTGAGCCTGTGCAATGGGCCTCTACACCTGCTATGACGCCCTTAAAGGTCATTTTTGTGGGTTTAATCCTTGAGAGATATATGCCCATTTTGCGCACTGTGTCCTGATAAAGCAGGTTCAGGCTGCTACTGCCGTCCATAAGGACTCGAGTGAGGTGAAATCCGTCAATGATTGGGTCTAGAACCAATGCGGCAAATCCGCCATGGCGGATACTAGTGGGGTGGTCCCTGCGATTGAAAGTGATCAGGCACGAGGACCATGGGTTGAACTTTGGGGCGACTGGCTCCAACGCGTATACGTCCCTTAACGCACGCTTCCGCTCCCTCTTAGGGATGTGGGTTGTGTATATTATGTTCACCGTCTGCACTTGTGGGGGAAACCCCTTCCGTCCTCCGGTGTTCGGCGGTCGGGGCTCCTCCTCGTCGCCGCTATGTAGCCGCTTGTCTTTATTTTCGGCATTTAACTTGCCGGCCTGCTTGAACACCCAACAATCCCTGTTGGTGTGGTTGGCTGGCTTGTCAGGGGTGCCATGTATCTGACACAAGCGATCGAGTATACAGTCCAAACTGGACGGGCCCGGAGTGCTTCTTTTGAATGACTTTTTCCGTTGACCGGGCTTAGAGCCTCTGAATCCGGCATTAACTGTCGTATCCTCGGTATTGTCGCTGTTAATGCGGCGCTTGTGCTTGTTGCGACGTGACCTGCCACTGCTGTCCTTGGTATCCGAATTAACAGGGCTCTTTGACATGTTATTACTACGAGTTAGCCAGCTGTCTTCTCCCAAGCAAAAGCGGGTCATGAGTGTCGTGAGGGCTGCCATATATTTCGGCTTTTCCTGTCCAAGGTGCCGGGCAAGCCACTCGTCGCGGATGTTATGCTTGAAATCTGCTAGGCCTCTGTATCCGGACAGTCGACGATTTGATTTTTCTTAGTTAGGAACCGTGTCCAGAATTTCCTGGCCGATTCCTCTGGCTGTTGAATTATGTGGCTCAAGTCATCGGCATCTGGTGGTCGCACATAGGTGCCTTGGAAGTTGTCGAGGAATGCGGCTTCCAGGTCCTCCCAACAACCTATGGATTCTGCTGGCAAGCTGTTGAGCCAATGCCGGGCTGGTCCTTTAAGCTTGAGTGGGAGGTATTTGATGGCGTGTAGGTCGTCACCACGGGCCATGTGGATATGAAGGAGATAGTCCTCGATCCATACCGCGGGATCTGTCGTACCATCATATGATTCGATATTCACGGGTTTAAAACCCTCTGAGATTTGATGATCCATTACTTCATCTGTGAAGCATAACGGGTGTGCGGCGCCTCTGTATTGGGCTATATCACGACGCAGCTCGAATGAGTTTTGTCTGTTGTGTTTGGCCCGGCCGGATTTACTTTTGTTGTATCCAGCGTGACAGTTATTGTCTCGTGTCGTGGGGCGCCCACGTGATCCGTAGATCGATCTTGTTTGCCTTGCTTTGTCCTCCAATATATCTCGCAGGTCTAGCACGTTTCCCCGAGTCTTGGTATTTTTTGAGTGGCGCCGGGGTGCGGCTTGAGTTGTGGGCCGAGAGGCCTCTCTGTCGCGGCCACGAGGTGGCCGGTCAGCCGTGTCATACGTTGGGGACGTAGGTTTAGATGCTTCCTCCTCTAATCGGGGTAGCAACCTGCGTTTTGGGTAGCTTTTGGAGGGGCGTTCGAGTTCATATTCCTCGGCCGCAAGGACTTCAGTCCATCTGTCGGCTAGCAAGTCTTGATCAGCTCTAAGCTGCTGCTACTTTTTCTTAAGGCTATTTGTTGTGGCTATAAGCCGGCGCTTGAAGCGCTCTTGCTCAATGGGATCCTCAGGCACGACAAATTCGTTGTCGCCGAGGCTTGCCTCATCTTCGGAGGGAGGTATGTAATTATCACCATCTTCCTCTCTATCTACCGCTCTCTCATGAGGGCTGGCTTCTCCATCCTCCTGTGCTGAATCTTGCTGGAGGGGGTTGTCTTCGGCACTGTCCAGGGTGTTATTATCTTCTGTGCCTGAATCACCGTTTTTGCTTTGGCGGGACTTAGAGCGGCGCCACTGACGCTGATGCTTAGGTTGCTTCTTGGAGGGGTCATCCTCCGCTGTTCCGTCGCCATTGCCATCTTTGGGTGTGTCCACCATATATATGTCATACGACGAGGTGGCTTTCCAGTGCCCTATAGGCGCTGGTTCCTGTTCGTCTTCTACATCATCGTCTATACCGTCGATGTCTTTGGAGTCGAGGTCGAGCATGTCGGTCAAGTTATCGACAGTGGCTATGAAGTGGGTGGTGGGTGGGCGTTGAAGTTCTTCGTCGTCCGCATCCCAATCCTGCCGGTCATAATCCGGCCAGGACTCTCCTGACAAAGAGAGAGACCTTAGTGAATTCAGTATGTCGCCGAAGGGCGAGTGCTGAAAGATATCCGCGGAAGTGAACTCCATGATCGGCGCCCAATCGAATTCGATTGGCAGGCGCGCAGATGGTCCAGAGTCCAGAGGAGAGTCCGGCGATGGGGAGTCACGGGCCTCGCGAAGGATAAGGTTGGTGTTCGGTTCGATCTCTGTTGAGGCTGCTGCCTCCGCGGCAAGGTCTAACCACCCGCCCTCGGATGGCGCAGTTGGCTCCGAATTAAAGGTCGAAGCGGCTGTAGGTGCGGTCTCTAGGACACTGTCCGGTGGCAGGGCTAAATCATGCCCATCGTGATAGTGCGGCGCACTCGGCAGGGGCTCGAATCCGTCGAAGATCAAGTCTCCGCGGATATCGGCCGTGTAGTTTAGGCTTCCAAACCTGACCTGATTGCCAGGGGCGTAGCTTTCAATCTGCTCCAGATGGCCAAGCGAATTGGCCCGCAGTGCAAAGCCGCCGAATACAAAAATCTATCCGGAGAGAAAAGTCTCACCCTGGACTGCATCGCTAACGATGATCAAAGGAGCCATCAAGCCTGATGATGACGACACAGAGGAACTCTCAATTAAAGCACCAATGTCGGTGTCAAAACCGGCGGATCTCGGATAGGGGGTCCCGAACTGTGCGTCTAAGGCGGATGGTAACATGAGGCAGGGGACACGATATTTTACCCAGGTTCGGGCCCTCTTGATGGAGGTAAAACCCTACGCCCTGCTTGATTTATTCTTAATGATATGGTCATTACAAGAGTTGATCTACCACGAGATCGAAGAGGCTAAACCCTAGAAGCTAGCCTATGGTATGATTGTTGTTGTCCTACGGACTAAACCCTCTGGTTTATATAGACATCGGAGGGGGCTAGGGTTACACAGAGTCGGTTATAATGGGAGGAGATCTACATATCCATATTGCCAAGCTTGCCTTCCACGCCAAGGAAAGTCTCATCCGGACACAGGACGAAGTCTTCAATCTTGTATCTTCATAGTCCAACAGTCCGGACAAAGGTTATAGTCCGGCTGTCCGGACATCCCCTAATCCAGGACTCCCTCAACCACCGTCACCATGCCAATGACGACGAGCGCATCAGGCGCCGCGCGCCGCCGGCAGGCCCTTGCCGCCTCAGCCGCTCCTGGCCCGCGCCGCAAGCAGCCGCCACCGCGCAGATCTGGCCTGCCATCCCCGCCGCCACAGCAACCACCGCACGCCCCGCCACCAACCACGCCGCCCGAATCTCGACGGGAACACGGGAGCCCACCACGACCCCATGCGCCGCCGTGCCGCGACGCTGGGCGCCGCGCCGCGCCCATGCAGGAGGGGCTGCGTCGCGCCAACCCTAGCCTCCATGGGAACGCGATAGCCCCGCCGCCGCCGGCTCCGGTCGGGCTTTGCCCGTTCGAACCCCGAGGCGGCGGCGAGGGAGGCAGGGGAGGGAGGGAAAGGCGCTAGGAGCGCCGGATTTGGAGCCCCCCGGTCGCCGCATGGGTGCGACACGCGAGGGAGGAGGAGAGGAGGAGGGTCGGGGCCGCCATTGTGATGTCCCAAGCAGAGTTGGGGATCACACGATGAACTCACAAGTGAGTACAGGGGTTGACCGAAGAAGAACGAAGGAGTTGGCTGCTCAATTCATTTCTTTTCTATTCGATGGCTACTTCAGAACAGAGGGGTAGGCATATAAGCACCACACACACACAGAGGACACCTACTACTCAGTCCACCGTGGCAGCGGGTGGACCTGACCTGTCATACACCACGATGTATTAGATGGGGTGTGACAGCCATACCTGGTGGAGTCAAGACTTACATCACACCGGTCGCATTCTCATGCTTTGTTGAGCTGCTTCTGCTCTTCTTCAGCCAAGGCTTGGAGTTTCAATCGTGCAAGCCTGTCGGAGAACAGAAACATGTGGAACTGGATAACATGGTCGGGCAATCCGCACTCGTAACATGGAAGCCAAGAAGAGATGGTCGGAGATACCGCCATCACGCACTCGACGCAGATCGGGTTGCCTCCAGCCGCGTATCCCCCCGCCACCGCCGCCGCAGCCGCCTCCTGACCCCGCATACTCTCCCCATTTATACATTTTTTCTTTCTTTTCTTTTGATATATGAGGGGATATCTATCTTCTTTGTTGAGGGCCCGCGATGAGCAAGATGATGGGCCTACACGGCAATAACTAACTCTTGCTCGTCTGGGCTGCACAACTTTCGGCATGCATGAGGACCATCGATCAAATGCTTCTGGCTGA
Organism: Triticum dicoccoides; assembly: GCF_002162155.2. Lineage (NCBI taxonomy): Eukaryota > Viridiplantae > Streptophyta > Magnoliopsida > Poales > Poaceae > Triticum > Triticum dicoccoides. Next base: position 20,981,707 of record NC_041388.1, read on the forward strand.
AATCACTAATTAAATTAAGGGGTGTCCATAAAGGTCCTCCCATCTTAATAAGTGACATACGGCATGTGCGCCATCGTAACATGTGAGGTTTTTTTTTCCGTAGATTCGTCTATTCAAAATGTTTTATATTTTAAACTGTGTGTTCAAATTTTGAACCGTTTTCATTGATGGATTATCGCATTGCGATTTCTGAAACTAGATCTAAGGTTAATAGATTTTGATAAACTTTTTATCAAGAAAAAAACCATAAAAAAATGAGTCAGAAGCACCAATTTTTCCCATTCAGAGGGGCATAGTTGATAGTTGTGCCTCTTACGGGAAAAAAATATGCCTCCACGAGAAGCAAATATTTGCCTCTCGTGGAAGAAAATCTATGCCTCTCACGGAAGCAAAAAAGAACATGTTTTTTCCTTTTCGAAAGTTGTGCCTCTCGCAGAAACAAATCTGTGCCTCCACGAGAAGCAAATTTGTGCCTCGCACAAAAGCGGATAGAAAGAAAACATGTTTTTCCCTTTTCTGAGTGCACCTCGCAGAAGCAAAGTTGTGCCTCCACGAGAAGCACATCAGTGCCTCTCGTGGAAGCAAAAACAATGTGTTTTCCCTTTTTCCGCGTGCCTCTCACGAAAGCAAATCTTTCTCTCCATGAGAAGCAAATTTGTGCCCCTCACAAAAGAAACACATTTTTTCTTCCAGCCTCTCATGGAAAATTTAGGAAAAACCGTTCAAAATTCAAAAAGCCAAAAACCCATGAAAAAACTCATCTAAAACCTGAAAACACGTAAAAAAAATCCCGAGGAAGCGCCTAGCACGAGACACGTGACGTTGGCTGAGAGCACACCAATTCAGCCCACTATAAGTGACCCTTGCGAGGCTCCCGCAAAAGGTACCCTTGGTTAGTTGCTAATGCTTCTCGCCCGTTGCGCCAATGGAAAAATGGTAAGTGGCGCACCCCCACCCCCCGCCACACAAACAGGTTTCATACGTGGCTGGGCTCATCAGGGTAGAGTTTTTTAACACCAGGTTTGTTTCATGTTTTTCTGGTTTTTGCCTTTTTCCTTCTTTTCATTTATTGTTTCCTTTTTCATTTTCGTTTTTTATTAGTTTTTAAACATTTTTCAAACTCATGATTTTTCACAATTCATGATCTTCTTCAAATCCATGAACTTTAACAAATTTCGTGAAGTTTTCAAATCTGCAAACCTTTTCAAATTCATGAACTACTTTTAAAAATTCTCAAACTTTTTCCAAACTCATGTACTTGCCTTTTCAAATGCATGAACTTTTTTCAAATTTCATAAACTTTTTCAAAGTCGTGAGTTTTTTAAGAAAATATGAACTTTTTTATTATTATTTAAACCCACGATTTGTTTGTTGCAAAATCATTAACTTTTTTCAAATTCATAAATATTTTTCAAATTTTTTCGAACCGGGCATGCCCCCTTTCCATTGCAAATGAACGGAAATACAAAGTACCGAGAACAGCAGGAGGAAAGGAAAGAGGTACAGCGAGTTCGAGCACTGCCAGGAAATCCACTGCGTTCGCTCGTCATCGTAACGAACGCTATGGGGCGAAAACCTGACAGCACCATAGTTCATCCAACACTAAGAAGTCTATTACAACCAGGCGCACAGAAGGCAAAAGTACGAAAAGCTAGAACTTTGGCCCAAACAAAAGCAAGATCTCGGAGAGCCATGCTTGCGATCATTCTCCCTTGATTGGCCTCCTCACCGCTTCACACATTTTCATCAGCCGCATTGTGCTCGCCCTGACCATCTCCGCCCCGCTCCGCAGCTCCTTGAGCCCCTCTTCCTTTTGCAAACCTACCCAGTACAACAAAAAGGAAACCATGGAGAAAACAATCTCGAAAGGAGTTTCAATCTGTTTTTTCTCAAACGTAGCTCGGTTTCGAGCAAGCCAGATCGCCCAACAAACAGCAGCGAGACCCACAGTATAGTACCTTCCTCCAGCAGGGAGGAAAGTGTTGCACCAAGAGAAATATTGCTAGTAATTGTTCGGGCACAGGTCAGTTCCCAGAACCATTCCAACACATCTCCAAATTACTCTAGCAACCGGGCAGGTAAAAAATAGATGGTTGGAGGACTCAACCTCATTGCAAAACAAGCACCTGGGGTTCCCAGGCCATCTCCTTTTTTGCATAACTTGCCTGGTAAGAACAGCATCCTGGGACAACTGCCACATAAAGATTTTGATTTTTAGAGGAATTTTGGCCTTCCAAATCCATCTGTAGTGACAGCCACTAAGAGGGTTTTCCAACCATTTATACATGGATTTGGTAGAGAATCTACCATTCCCATTGAGCCCCAATACACCCGATCCCCCTCAGGACTAAGTTGCAGTTTGTTAATGCTGTTTCTCATTTCCTCCCATTGTTTCTGGAGGTCAGGAGTGAGCCTTCTCCTGAAGAAGGTGTTGATTTCCACATTTTTGAACTCAGCAACAGTGCAATCTTGGTTAGTGCAAATATCCAAAAGCAAAGGATATCTCTCCTGGAAAGGGCTTGATCCATTGATGGGGTCTTTCCATACCCTAGTGAGGTTCCCAGATCCCATATTAATTCTCCTACCAGCCATATAATTTTTTTTTATTTTAAGGAGAGCTTTCCAGCACGGCGAATCAGTGAATCTGGGTTCAACCGTAGCCACAGTTTTGTTTTTCAAATATCGCGCACGCACAATGTCTTGCCAAAGCCCATTTTTGGTCTCTAGTTTCCACCACCACTTGACCATCAAACTAATGTTTTGTTTCCGAAGATCTTTAACTCCCAGGCCTCCTTTCTCTCTTGATCTACAGATTCTGCCCCACCTGACAAGGTGATATCGTTTCTTCTTGTTACACCCTTGCCAAAAGAATTTTCTTCTGTGCTTGTCAAGTTTTTCAATGAAAGTCTTGCTCATTAACCACATAGACATATGATACAGTGAAATTTGTGTCACAACCGAATCCAATAGGGTAAGTCTTCCCCCCATGGAGGCAGCATTGCCGATCCAAGCCTCAAACCTCTTGAGGTATTTAGCCACAATGAAATCCCAGTCTGAGTCTCTAAGGGCAGTATAGCTAACGGGCATACCAAGGTATTTAAAAGGAAAACTGCCCACGTCACAGTTAAACAACTCAGCGTAGTATTTAACAGTGTTGTCATCCCCACCCACGGTAAAGATCTCGCTCTTTTGGTAATTCACTTTAAGCCCAGACATAAGCTCAAAAGTGTAAAGCAGTAACTTCAGGTTCACTGCCTTATCCACATCATGATCCAAGCAGATAATAGTATCATCCGCGTATTGGAGCACCGCAACTCCATTTGTAATGAGATCAGGCGCCAGACCCACCAGCATTTTATTTTTTTGAGCATTAGTGATCATTTTGGCAAGGCAGTCAGCAGCCAAATTAAACAGGAAAGGGGAGTGGGGGTCCCTTTGTCGAACCCCTTTGGCACTATGGAAATATGGGCCAACCTCATTATTTAGCTTTATACTCACTGTCCCATTAAGCAAGATTTGTTTAATCCACCCACACCAGGTTTCATTGAAATCTCGCAGTTTGTGGCATTCTAGGAGAAAATCCCAGTTTACCTTATCGTAGGCTTTTTCAAAATCAAGCTTCAGGACGACCCCCACCCTTTTTTTCACATGAGTATAGTTTAAAATCTCATGTAGGGAGAGCACGCCATCCATAATGCTCCTCCCTTTAACAAAAGCATTTTGGGTTGAGCTAATTAACTTGTTAGCATACCTCTCAACACGACGATCCAGCACTTTGGTAATCAACTTATACGGGCATCTCAGGAGACATATAGGCCTAAATTGCTGAATTTTATCAGCATCAGCAGTTTTGGGTAAAAGGGTTATCACTCCATAGTTGAGGCGTTGGAAATCAAGTGTCCCTTTATGAAAATGCTCAAAAAGCCTCATGATATCTTCTTTAACTATGTCCCAACACACCTTATAGAATTCTACAGGGATGTTATCCGGACCAGGAGCTCTATTATGTGCCATAGAAAACAAAGCTTCCTTAACTTCTGTCTCAGTGAACTCACGACATAAATCTGCATTATCGTCAGCACTAAGTTTTTCCTCATCAGCCCAAGTGTCAGGTCTTAGGTGGAACAAATTACCCGGCTCAGGCCCAAATAGATTTTTGTAAAAATCTGTAGCATGAGCAATAAGCTTATCCGTACCTTAAATTTCAATTCCCCCAGCCTTCAGGGAGTGAATTGTGTTTTTTCTTTTCCGCCCGTTGGCGATTTTATGATAGTAATCAGTGTTTAGGTCCCATTTTAAAAGCCAACGCTCATGAGATTGTTGAAGCCAAAAGATCTCCTCATTCACCAGCAGCTCATGTAGCTCAATGCCGACATCCACCTTAATGCCATACAGCTCAGGGGACAGGGGGCCATTTTCTTCTAGTTCTTCTAGCATGGCCAGTTCCATCCTAAGTTCTTCCTTCCTTTTCTTATCGTGGCCATATTTATCCGAACCCCAACCTTTGAAGTAAGTCTTGAATCTTTTCATTTTAACTAGGAGACTTAGGAAAAAATCTGCTGTTAAGCTACCTAGACCTGTGACTAGGAGCCAGAAAAAACATAGCTCTAATGAAGAACTTGTCTGTAGCCCTGCAAAGCCTCCTGGCAGGGCTACTCGATCTCAGTTCCACAAAAAGCGTTCCAAATGAGAGGTCTCATTTGGAATTGTAGAGGGGCAGGCAAGAAAGGAATGGCCACCTGCCTCTCAGACTTGATTAGTGACCATTCCCTGGATTTCGTTGGGTTGCAGGAAACTATGAAGAAAAAACATTACTCCTAAATGCATTAGGAGGATTGATCCCTTTGGTCTGTTCCATTGGGAATGGATTCCATCTATGAGAAAATCTGGGGGCATCCTAGGCGGTGTGAGACATGATACTTTTGATAGCGTCTCCTGTAGCAAAGGCAAATATATTCTGCAAATGGTTATACGTGACAAGAAGAGGAAAGTTGCCTGGGGCCTGTTGGTAGTTTACGGGTCTGCTCATGAGGAGTACAAAGAGGAGTTCCTAGTTGAGCTTGCTGCCATGTGTAGTAATATGAAGGTCCCCTACATTGTAGGCGGTGACTTTAATATCCTGCGCAGCTGTGATGAGAAAAATAAGAAAATGAGTAATAGTAGATCCACTGATCTCTTTAACTCTATTATCAATGCCCTGGCCCTTAGAGAGATTTACACTAGCGGGGGGAAGTATACCTGGACAAACAACCAAGCCCATCCCACTCTAGAAAAACTTGACCGGATTTTGATGTCTGAGGACTGGGAAAGTCTATTTCCTTTAGTATCTGTTAGAAAATTGGTCCGGGAACTTTCAGATCACAACCCCCTGCTGCTGTCCAGTGGGGAGGGAGGGCGTGAAGCTCCTAAACCCCATGAGTTTCGTTTCAATTTTGCCTGGATCAAAAATGAAAAGTTCCTGCCCACTGTTGCTAAGATTTGGGCAAGAAAAGTTTTCTCATCTGATCCTATTGACATCTTGAATATTTTTCAAATACATGAACATTTTTAAAATTTGATACATTTTCCAATTTCATGAACTTTTCAACTTCATGAAATTTATTTTCAATATCACAAAAAAATTCTTTTTAATTTCATGATTTTTTTAAAAGAACTGGGATTTTTTTATGTTAACGGTTGGTCGGTCAATCGTTGACTGAGGGAACAAAGCAAGGGAGCAAGGAGCGATCGTGCACGTTAGCGCTCGAGCAAGCACGTCGACCGTGTTGATGGGCCGGCCAACGCGGGCGAGCGCCTGAGCGCCCTTTCGCTCGCGTGGCGCTCAAAGCGCTGAGTAGGAGGCCTCATACTTGCTTGTGGGGCATTAATCGATTGCCTTCATGCAGGATGGTTGAAAACACAAATTCTCACATTTTTTTAGGAAAAGCCTTCACGGTGGATTATATTAAACTGGGCATTGTTTCTCAAAAAATAAATAAACTGGGCATTGCGAATACATCATTCGCCAAAATATTAGCCAAAAAAGGAGGATCAGCACTTGTTAAAGAGTAGCAAAAGGCCCCGTGTATTACAATGAGAGATTTTGCTTTGCCATGGAGCAAACTTATAAAGGCATAATTACATACCCTCTTCCACTTTTCTCCTCCAAACTATAAGTCGTAACATACCATATACTGCCAAAACTTCCGAGTTGTCGTAAAATTAATTTTTTTTTGCGGGTAATCGTAAAATTAAATTGATGTTCTCTGGTGCTGAGGCCACTTATTAATTATCCTAGCTAAAAACAGCAGAGTGCGGTGACGTTCTAAGAATCATAGAAATAAAAATCAAGAAAATGCATGATGTCTAATTATTTTAATTTTCATGTAGGACTGCCATATACTGAATATTTATTTGATATACGACACCAATATTGCAGATTATCTGTTGCCGGTCCAAGAACCCATAGAATACCAAAATTTTATAAACGAACAAAAATGACTAACTTTCAAAATGACATTGAGATCAAATCTTTCCTATTTGGTAGTTCATCTTCAAACACTTCAGGTGACAAATATAGGCGGCGACAATTTTAGCGTTGTGGCACCTTATAAATTGTCAGTTAGTCTGACAAATACAGTACAACAGTAGCACCACAAACATTGGTCTTTATCACAATTGCATGAATCAACTTGATTGAAAAATATAAGTCATAGCAGAATCAAACTCTATGCGAATAATTGATGTTTGTATAGGAACCGAGCCCTGGTGGTCAGATGCAGCAACTATCGAGAATTACAAGAGACGACCCCTGGCTCTAGCATCGCCCGAGAGAGCGACCCCAAACCCTAGCCGCCGCCTCCTCTCCTCCATCCTCCCATTAGTAGAAAAAGGGTCAAACGTGAAGCACATTAGTGCCTTTGAATTTGAGCCGGCACTAATGTGTACATTAGTGCCGGTTCCAACAACTAGCCGGGCCGCTGTCATTAGTACCGGTTCGTGGCGAACCTTTAGCACCGGTTCGTGCCATGAACCGGTACTAAAGTGAGTGGTGGCAGGATGTTGTCAGTCCGGGGCCCCTCCAGCACCTTTAGTATCGGGTCGTATCATGAACCGGTACTAAAGGTCGTCCTACATAGACCCTTCGTCCACCCGAGCTCGCTCTGTTCTTCCCCTTTCCCCTCTCCTCTCTCTGTTCTTTTCCCTCTTCCTCTCAAGCTCATCACATATTTTGCCCAAGATTTGAAGGCCCCCATCCATTCAAATGATCACAAAGGTTAGCAACTCTTTCCTTTCATCTCTCATTGCTAGATTAGCTCGTGCAATGCTTTATATAGTGATTGATTTTTGAGTTTAGTAATTTGGGAGGAATTATATATATGTGCTAGTATTTGATTTATATGCAATTTGAGGTAAAAAATAACACTTAGTTTTGCATATGTAGGTGTGGTTTACTTAGTACCTTCTAAATCTCCGTCGTAACCACCGTCGATCGCTCGCAACGTCCCGTCGCCGGCACCACCTTGTGGTGAGCCTCTTGTTCATGAAGTTTTATATAAAAAATGATGTTTGTGTGATTTGGATATATAGTTACTCGTATAATTATCTTACCCATACGTTGTTTGTTATGCATAGTGCCATGGTTTTGATATCCGTCCCCGCCGGCCCTCGTCCGGGTTATGATTCGGATGTGGTATATTCTCTTTTAAAACTATTCATTGCATTTCGTGTTTATGGCAAATTATGCCCATCAAGTTGACATAGATATTTGTGTGTAGGAGGTAGTTGAACCCGAAATTCCAACCGACCCTATTGTCGAGAGGTTAAATTTAGTTGAAAGAGAAAACGAGGATTTGAAGGAAAAATCGAAAAGAATTGAGGAGGAGAAGATGGAATTCGAGTTGCATGTTGCCGATGTCGTCGATGATCAAAAGATTAAGATGGAGAAAATGCACTTGAAGATTAGAAAGATTAGAAAATGTGCCATTCATAGTGAGGTTTGGTATCATTATGCTGTTGGATCAATTGTTACCTTAGTTGCGATCTTGATCGCATTTGTTGTTGCATTTAAATTCTTTAGATAGAGAGTTATTTGTTTGTTGCATTGAAGTATTGTATGCTCTTTATGTATGAACTTTATGTATAAACTTTATGTATTGTATTAATTTGATGTTTTCGGTGCTGTGTATTGAAGATGAGCCGGCAATGGATGTACGATGACCGATGCTCTCCCGAGTTCATTAATGGCGTGCGTACTTTTCTGCTTGCGGCTGAGGCAAACAAGCGAGCGGATGGTTTTATGTATTGTCCATGTGCTGGTTGTAAGAATGGTCGCAATTACTCTACGTCAAGAACCATTCACGTCCACCTGTTTGAGTCCGGTTTCATGCCCCACTATAATGTTTGGACCAAGCATGGAGAAAGAGGGGTTATGATGGAAGACAATGAAGAAGAAGAGGACGACGACAGCTATCCTGGCCATGGGTTCCCTGAATACGATGATACAACAATGAGGGAAGAAGATGAGCTGGTAATGCGGGAAGAAGCTGAGCCGGTAATGCGGGAAGAAGCTGAAGAAGAGGCATCGGATGAGCCCGTTGATGATCTAGGGCGGGCCATTGCCGATGCAAAGAGAAACTGCGCAAGTGATTTGGAGAAGAAGAAGTTGCAACACATGTTAGAGGATCACAAAAAATTGTTGTACCCAAATTGCGAAGAAGACAAGAAAAAGCTGGGCACCACACTAGAATTGCTGCAATGGAAGGCAGGGAATGGTGTATTTGACAAGGGATTTGGAAAGTTGCTGGTAATGGTAAAGGATATGCTTCCAAAGGACAACAAATTGCCCGAGAGTACGTACCAAGCAAAGAAGGCTGTCTGCCCTCTAGGGTTAGAGGTGCAGAAGATACATGCATGCCCTAATGATTGCATCCTCTACCACGGTGAGTACGAGGATTTGAACGCTTGCCCGGTATGCGGTGCATTGCGCTATAAGATCAGCCGCGATGACCCTGGTAATGTCGAGGGCGAGCGCCCTAGGAAGAAGATTCCTGCCAAGGTGATGTGGTATGCTCCTATAATACCACGGTTGAAACGTTTGTTCCAAAACAAAGAGCATGTCAAGGCGATGCGATGGCACAGAGAAGACCGTTGGAAAGACGGAAAGTTGAGAGTACCCGCTGACGGGTCGCAGCGGAGAAAAATCGAAAGAAAGTACAGGAAGGAGTTTGCAGATGACGCAAGGAACGTATGGTTTGGTCTAAGCGCAGATGGCATTAATCCTTTTGGGGAGCAGAGCAGCAACCATAGCACCTGGCCTATGACTCTATGTTTGTATAACCTTCCTCCTTGGTTGTGCATGAAGCAGAAGTTCATTATGATGCCAGTGCTCATCCAAGGCCCTAAGCAACCTGGCAACGACAATGATGTGTACCTAAGGCCATTAGTTGAAGAACTATTACAACTATGGAATAGAACAGGTGTACGTGCGTGGGATGAGCACATGGGGGAAGAATTTGACCTAAAGGCGTTGCTGTTCGTGACCATCAATGATTGGCCTGCTCTCAGTAACCTTTTAGGACAGACAAACAAGGGATACCGCGCATGCACGCACTGTTTGGACGATACCGACAGTATATATTTGGCTAATTGTAAGAAGAATGTGTACCTGGGACATCGTCGATTTCTTCCAAGCAGGTATCCCGTAAGAAAGAAAGGCAAGCATTTCAAAGGTGAGGCGGATCACCAGATGAAGTCTCGCCACCGTACTGGTGCTGATGTACATGATATGGTCAAGGATTTGAAGGTGGTCTTTGGAAAGGGTCCTGGTGGACAACCTGTTCCGAATGACACTGACGGACGCGCACCCATGTGGAAGAAGAAATCTATATTTTGGGACCTGCCCTATTGGAAAGACCTAGAGGTCCGCTCCGCAATCGACGTGATGCACGTGATGAAGAATCTTTGTGTGACCCTGCTTGGCTTCTTGGGCGTGTATGGGAAGACAAAAGATACACCTGAGGCACGGGAGGACCAGCAACGTATGCACGGAAAAGACGTCATACATCAGGGTCATGCAAGCTACGCTCTTACCAAAGAAGAGAAGGAAATCTTCTTTGAATGCCTGCTTAGTATTAAGGTACCGTCTGGCTTCTCGTCGAATATAAAGGGAATAATAAACATGGCAGAGAAAAAGTTTCAGAATCTAAAGTCTCATGACTGCCACGTGATTATGACGCAACTACTTCCGGTTGCATTGAGGGGGCTTCTACCGGAAAACGTTCGATTAGCCATTGTGAAGCTATGTGCATTTCTCAATGCAATCTCTCAGAAGGTAATCGATCCAGAAATCATACCAAGGTTAGAGAATGATTTGGTGCAATGTCTTGTCAGTTTCGAGTTGGTGTTCCCACCATCCTTCTTCAACATCATGACGCACGTCCTAGTTCACATATGCGAAGAGATTAACGTTTTGGGTCCTGTATTTCTACACAATATGTTCTCCTTTGAGAGGTTCATGGGAGTCTTAAAGAAATATGTTCATAACCGTGCTAGGCCAGAAGAAAGCATCTCCAAGGGCCATGAAAATGAGGAGGTCATTGAGTTTTGTATTGACTTTATTCCTGACCTTAAGCCGATTGGTGTTCCTGAATCGCGGCATAAGGGCAGACTGGATGGAAAAGGCACGCTAGGAGGGGAACAAATAATATGTATGGACGGACATTCTCTCACTGAAGCACACTACACAGTTCTACAGAATTCCGCCTTGGTGGCTCCGTATATGGATGAACACAAGAATTTGCTACGCTCCAAACACCCGGAGCGGTCTGATGACTGGATTACACGTGAACAAACTAGGAGTTTCGCCAGCTGGCTGCAGACACGTACCATGCATGACACCTCTATTGAAGATGACATGTACTTGCTGTCCCAGTTACCATCTTCGAATATAATGACTTTCAAAGGGTACGAGATAAATGGTAATACATTTTACACGATCGCCCAAGATAAGAAACAGTGGTGTCCGCTTTGATGCAGAAACCAAGACAGGAAAGGAAACATATTATGGTTATATACAGGACATATGGGAACTTGACTATCGACGTGGTTTGAAGGTCCCTTTGTTTCGGTGCAAATGGGTCAATATGACACGAGGCGGGGTAACGGAAGACCCGCAGTACGGAATGACAATAGTGGATCTCAACAATCTTGCGTATGCAGACGAACCATTCGTCCTAGCCAATGATGTGGCACGGGTTTTCTATGTGAAGGACATGTCTACCAAGCCAAGAAAAAGAAAAGATAAGGAAGCGAATGCATCGTACGATGAGCCAAAGCGGCACATAGTTCTTTCTGGGAAGAGAAACATCGTGGGAGTGGATGAAAAGACAGACATGTCAGAAGATTATGAAAAATTTGATGAAATTGCTCCATTCACAGTGAATATTGACCCGAGCATCCCGTTAAATGATGAAGATTTTCCATGATTACGGCGCAAAGGGACACACGCGAAGAAAAAGTTTCACACCCAAAGATCTGGGATGTGATCGGCTTCACTATCATCACTTTCTTCTGTGTTTCATATCCAGGAGGGAATCTCTGTAATAGTTAGGGTAGTTATGTGTTTTGGCATTTGAAACGCGAAGAAATTTGACGTGCAAACAAATTCTTTCATGCCTTTACTGATTTTTTAAGCTAAATGACCCCGAAATTGAAAAGCATTTCAAATGAACTCAGAAAAGGTTGAAAGTTGACATGGTATCATAATTTCACCCACATAGCATGTGCAAAAAAGTAGAGAGGGTTACCGCAAAAACTGGATGCACTTTGTGTACTAAATGGACAATCTCTTTCGAAGTATTAGGGTTTCGGACGAAAACTCATCCATTACAAAAGGCATTTCATTTTTTTAAATAACCTATGCATTACCAAATTGAATATAATGATAAAATACACTAATATTAAACATTAGAAAAAAGAATCACTGAAAAATCTATTCTCAAAGTTAAGTTATTCACAAACTAGTGATTCACACAAATTTCAAATAAATCAAAATTTAAACTATTCAAATTTGTAAACTACCGGTACTAATAGAAAGTTTGTAATTTTTTGTACCTAAAGCAAAAATATTCACAAAGAAACTCTAAATACAGCAAAAAAAACAACTCAAACAAAAATAAATAAAGCAAAAAAAATAAGAAAAAAAGCCCACCTACTGCGTCACAGCGGCCTGCATACGACTAGAAACCCAACCTGTTGTTGGGCCAGGATGCAGGCCCGCAAAGGCCCAGTAGGCCCACAGGGCAACACAGAACATTTAGGCCTAGTAGGCCTGCTTTGGAGAGGAGCTCGAGGGAGCTACCACACTAGGGTTTATAAACCAGTGCGGACGCCCCTCGGCTAGCGAGGTGGGACTAAACGTTTCGCACCGCACCTGCGCCAGCGCACCCCCTTTAGTGCCGGGTGGTAGCACCAACCGGTACTAAAGGGGGGCCTTTAGTACCGGTTGGAGCCACCACCCGGCACTAAAGGGGGTGCGGTTCCCGCCGCTTGGCCTGGCCAAAACAGGCCTTTAGTATCGGTTGGTGGCTCCAACCGGTACTAAAGGTCCATCCTATATAACTAAACACTTCAAAAATTTCACTTTCTCCTTTGCTTCTTCCCCGTCGCCCGCCGCCCCCGTCTCCATAACCCTCGTCGCCGCCCCCGTCCCCGTCGTCACCGCCCCGTCGTCCCCGTCCCTGTCGTCACCGCCGCGCCGTCCCGGCCCGTCCCACATCGTCCCCGTCCCCGTCATCGCCGCCCCGTCGTCGCCGCCCCGGCCTGTCCCCATCGTCGCCGCCCCGTCCCTGTCCCCGTCGTCGCCATCCCCATCGTCGCCGCGCCCGTCGCCGTCCCCGTCGCCTCTCGCCTCGCCGGTGAGCGCACACACACACACATACAGGATTGTTACAAATTTTTCTTTTTTTAGTTATAGAAATAGTTAGTTATATAACATTGTTAGAAATGTTAGAATCTCTACTCCTAATGGAGCAGTTGGTGAATAGTCCGCGCGGTTTATTTTCGCTGGTTTATTTTCGTCATCCTCCCACCTCCGGTTTTTTTTCGTCATCCTCCCACCCCACCTCTCTACTCCTAATGGAGCAGTTGGTGAATAGTCCACGCGGTTTATTTTCGCTGGTTTATTTTCGTCATCCTCCCACCTCAGGTTTTTTTCGTCATCCTCCCACCCCACCCCATCCCATGCAGCCACCCAAAAAACCCGCGCCCAACAAAAAAAACTTCATCGACCATATAAAAAATAAATCGCAATCAATCAAGTATTGATGATCAGATTAGTTACCACATAAAAAATAAATCGCAATCAATCAAATATTGATGGGATATTTCCTTATATTGATGTGATTTTCCCTTTCTTATTATCAATCATCTCTACTGCCTAAAAAATGCGTAGCTTTCCTTTTCCTGCCAACCCATCAGATTAGTTACCATATAAAAAATAAATCGCAATCAATTAAGTATTGATGATCAGATTAGTTAATAAATCGCAATCAATCAAATATTGATGGGATATTTCCTTATATTGATGTGATTTTCCCTTTCTTATCATCAATCATCTCTACTGCCTAAAAAAATGCGTAGCTTTCCTTTTCCTGCCAACCGACCGCGTCCCGTCTCCCTACATCCGCCCTCGTTGCTCTGCCTCCCGCATGAAAAAATCCCTCTCGTTTGACCTCCCCCAAACCCCGCACGATGGAAAAACCAAGCCGCCTGCTTCCCCTCCTCTCGACCGCTCCATACGTCCAGATCACGGCCCCATCCCCATCCTCCTCTCACGTCACGGCGGCCGATGGACTGCCGCCACCACCCTCCTACTCTCTCACCGCCGCCATCCTCCTGCTCGCTCACCGCCGCCGTCGCCACCAATCCCGGCGAAGGCGCCGTTGCTGCTATGTCGCCTCCTTTCCCCATCCAAGCCCGACCATGGCAACGGCGCCCTCTCATGTGTCCCGAGGTGAGGTTTGGGGAGGCGCGGCCACAATCCAGTAGGGATCGCAACGCGGACCCGTTCGCTAGGATGGGTGTTGCCTCCGTTGCGAATGGGATCGAAGGGAGGGACTACTTCGTCGTCAAGGTCGGCGAGGCAGCGGCCGATTGGGAGCCCGGTTGTGAACATGGGAGTTCGTCCCCATGGAGGCGGCGGCCGTGGAGATTGGATGTGAAGCAACCCCACTTGCCGGTGGTGGAGGCTTGCCATCCATGTGATCCTTTCTTCTCCCGGTATCCCCATTCCTTGCCTCCCATTACAAAAGCGAGCATAAATGAGAGCAGGGGCTGATTTTCATCACTTCATTTCTCATATTTTTAGTTGCTTTTTTGAGATTATACAAGATGCTCCCGATCTGTTTTGTCAAATTACTTGGATCGTCTTATGGAATTGACAGCCATCGTATTTTTCACCTCATGTTATTTCTTAAACCTTGTCCCACTAGGCATCCACTACATGTTTGGTAATGACGTGATGTTGAGGCGGCTAGGAGAAGCGGGAGAGGGGGAGAGAGAGTGAGGGAGAGGGAGGGAGAGTGTGTGTGCGAGGATTTGATGGTAAAAAAGGTCGCCAATGTCATAATATTGAACTTTTTAAGTTAATGTGGCCCCGTTGCAACGCACGGGCGTTCTTCTAGTTGTTAGAAATGTTTCTGTTTTTTAGTTATAGAAATAGTTATAAAATAGTTAGAATTGTTAGAAATTTTTCTGTTTTTTAGTTATAGAAATAGTTATAAAAAAGTTAGAAATTTTTCTTTTTTTAGTTATAGAAATATTAGGAATGTTATACAAATGTGAGTTATATATATAGAAATGTTATAATATTTTTTCTGTTTTTTAGTTATAGAAATATTAGAAATGTTATAGAAATGTTAGTTATATAGCATTGTTAGAAATGTTATAGGAATGTTAGTTATATAGAAATGTTAGTTATCAAAATCCAATCATTAAAAAAATGTTACTTTTTGCGGGCATATAGCTAGTATTTGTTCTCGACGATGCCCGGCCCGCATCCTCGCCGTCGACCCGTCCGCGACGACGTCCGGCTGACCCATGTCCGGGACTGGGCTCCGTCGGGCCGGCACTGGGAGGTGCTGCCTGGAGGGGCGCGCCGCTTGATGAGGAACCCGGCCCCGGGTCTTGTCGTCGACCCTGATCTCGTTTGGTGGCGTTCACGTGGGCCAGTGTTGGTGCGGAGGGAGCCGGCCCTGCCAGAGGTGGTACATCGCCGTGTCAGGGAGGAGGACGAGCACGTCCATCGCTACATGGTTGCGTTAGAGGGCGGCAGGTTCTCCAATACCTGGCAGTTTCTTCAGGGATCTCACTTCAGCTATGATCCTGTGAGGGTTCCTTCTCTTTGGGTGTCCACCGCCCGCGCCGCAGGAACGACGAGTGTCCTAGATTCTTCTGTAGTATTCGATCTTTATTAGCTACCTAGCCAGTGATGTACTCGATATATAATATTCGAGACAATGTATTCGAGATTATATATTATTCGAGACGATGTATTTGAGATTATATCTATTATTCGAGACGATGTATTCGAGATTATATCTATTATTCGAGACGATGTATTCGAGATTATATCTATTATTTGAGATGATGTATTCGAGATTATATCTATTATTCGAGACGATGTATTCGAGATTATATCTATTATTCAAGACGATGTATTCGAGATTATATCTATTATTCGAGATGACGTATTCGAGATTAATTCAATGATGCTTATTATGTACTATGATTGATTCAGTTTTTCCTTATTAATTGATTGCATCCATTCATTGTAATTTGAATATATTTCTTTTGGATTAGTTAAACAAAACCTATGGCGGACAATACCGGCATAGAGGGAGAAGAGGCCCTGTTCAATATCATACGCAATCCTCGCGGGCCAGATGATGATCAGAATGAAGAAGATTATGACGGCTCCGAATATCTAAACAACACCGGGGAGGGTGATATGATATTCGATCGCGACGACCGAATTGATGAAGTCGTGAACTATGAACATGACGAAGAAAATGTTGATCTTGAAACAACAAAGACCGGCGAGGTATATATATTTATATAAGCAGGCATTTGGTGATCATCACATGTTTTAAATGACTTGAAGATATATTAAGGAATCGATCTTTCTTCTTTCAGCCATCCGGATCAAGCAAATCTTCAGGCAACAGGACGAAACAAGGCCCGAACAAAAAGTTGAAGGAGGGCGTAAAGTACAATATCGAGGCAATCAGACCTAATGGCGAACCATTCGCGCCTAAGAAGATTGCGGACAAGTTCGTTCGTCAGTGCGGAGTTCTTGTGAAGGATCAACTCCCGATCTCCCTTCAAGAATGGAGAGAGCCATCAAAGCCACGTCCAGGAGTTACTTTTGTCGACGACAGACAAAAACAATTGCTTTGGGAAACGCTCATGGAAAATTTCACCCTACCAGATCATTTCACAAATGCAGATGTGGAGAAAGTCAAGGACGCTACTCTTAGGAAGATGGCGGTTGCATTCAAGAACCACAAGATTCGTGAATGGGCCAAGTACTTCAACGGAGGAAGGAAGACTCCAGTATTCGAGGGAACACTAGAGAACCAAAGTGCTCATTGGGACGATTTTGTAAAAATTCAAGGATTCGGAATTATCTAAGGAACGGTCGAGAATAAACAAGGCCAATGCCGCAAAAAAGGATAAGTTCCATAAGCTGGGGCCAGATGGCTATGCGGTGGGATTGCCTAAGTGGGATAAGTCTGAGAAAGAGATGCTGGATGCAGGTGTCACTCCAAAAACATTGCTCTAGCCCCCTAGGTGCCGGACTTGGTTCTATGCGCATGGGGGGGAGTTGGACCCGAAGATAGGCAAAGTTTCCAAGAAGGCATGTCTGGACGGAGCCGAAGATAAGCTACTTGTTGCAATAGAAGAGGCTCGATCCGGGTTGTTCGAGCCCAACAGAGAGAACGACGAGCTTACGCGTGCCCTGGGAAATCCTGAACACCCGGGAAGAACACGAGGCATGGGCGCTATTCCGTGGTATGAGGGGTTTTCGAACTGGAACGCAGACTACAGAACCCATGCGAGAAACAAGATTGCGGAGGAGAAGAAGAGGAAGATGGAGGAGGAGCAGAGGAAGCTAGACTATGAACGCCTTCAAGGCCTAGAATCAGCGCACGGGGACTTGGCAATCAAATTCCAGCGGCAGCAGGAGCAGATCGACTCACTTAGCCAGCAAAGGGGGTCTCAGCAGCTAGCGGATGATCCACCAATGGATAGCACCGTCCCATCCATGCCGAGAAGCAGCGTGGGTTCCGCCCCGGGCGACGCATTGCTGGATAGCTACCCAGTGGATGACATCATGGAGAACACTAACTGCGAACTACACTTCAAAATGAAGAACATATCCATGAAGGTGGCGGGCGCCCTTGCTTTTACAAATCCCCCGAGGCAACCTTCCATTGCAACCCGATTCCAGCGGGCTATGCTCGTATCTTGGTTGATGAGGTGGTGGACCAATATTCGGGGCTAGAGCTTGACATTCCTGGAGGTGACGATGAGCACACACTAGGAGATGCCAACTGTCGGTGTCAAAACCGGCGGATCTCGGGTAGGGGGTCCCGAACTGTGCATCTAGGCCGGATGGTAACAGGAGGCAAGGGACACGAAGTTTTACCCAGGTTTGGGCCCTCTCGATGGAGGCAAAACCCTACGTCCTGCTTGATTAATATTGATGATATGGGTAGTATAAGAGTAGATCTACCACGAGATCAGAGAGGCTAAACCCTAGAAGCTAGCCTATGGTATGATTGTTGATGTGTATGTTGTATATTCTATCGACTAGCCTGGCCCTGGTTTATATAATGCACCAGAGGCCTAGGTTAACAAGAGTCCTAGCCGAATACGCCGGTGGGGAGAAGTCCTTGTCTTGATCGCCAAGTCTTTGTGGAATCTTCCTTGTATGCGGCAGCTGTCCGAACTGGCCCATGAGTATACGGCCATGGGGGGCCTCGGCCCAATCTAATAGATCGGGAGACGACGTGGTGAGTACCCCGTAGTCCAGGACACCGTAAGTAGCCCCCTGAACCGGTCTTCAAGTTAGGGACGCTCCTTGATTCTTCCGAACTGTTCTTCATCTTCGGTCGTCGATCTTGAAAATTGGTTCAACAAATCTTCTCATCTTCGATCTTGAGGATCGCCGAAATGCATTCGACGAGTTTATACGCCGGGTATCCGAGGAGCCCCTTTAAGTTTCCGGCCTTTATCAATGCCTTATTATTTTTATGCCACACCTCGGGTTTGAAGTTGTTCCCGGGAGGCAGTGTCCTCTTGCATCCGAGCTCTAACGCCGGACTGTATTCGAGGTATCTTTTGCAGCCGAGCACCAATGCTGGACCGCTTCCCAGCTCTAACGCCGGAATATATCTGAGCTCCAACGCCGGACTATGTCCGAGCTCCAATGCCGGACTATATCCGAGGTTTCATATCACCTTGGTTCAAAAAAGTTTAAAGGAGTTCAGCCGAGCTTAACGCCGGAAATGCCCTCTACGGAGCCAGCCACTAGCGCCCGAGCTTTATGCCGGACTGCTTCCGAGGTGGTGCACCACCCCGAATGTGGGCCGATTTTTGTGAATATTTTTTGTTGGTGCAATTTATTCTCTGCCGAGATATATAGCCAGTAGCCCTCAAGGTGTGTATCGGTCTAAAACCTGAGATGCACATGAAGGATGACATAAGACCGCTGATCCTAGTAGCCGCTGAGACTCAGGTTGATTTGCAAAATCGGCCTGAGGATCAAGTCCAAGCTCGACCGAATACTTTGGGACACTAAAAGCAGCGTGCTCAGTCCTTGAGACTCAGGTTGGGTGCGGCCGACCAACCTGAGGATCAAAATCTCCTCGGAAACTATATTGCACATAAAATTTTCTACATTGGACAAGCAATGCAGTCGCCCCCGAGACACTAGTCGGGTGGCAACACCAGATCAGGGGATCGATGTGCCCCTTTAATATTTGTAAATAATAAGCCCGAAGCCCAGTAGCCCCCGAGCCTTAATGCGGGCACGGGTGGCCGAATTAAGGATCAAGATCCATAGTAAAATCACAAATTATGTGTAATGACTCTATGTATCCAAGTACTTTACGTCATTAATGCTCAGATCCGCATTGTACAAAACTTTGTTAACCGACCATTGGCTTCCACCTCCTCGGCCAGTAGCCGAGGAGTGTTTGTCCTACTTTAGAAAACCTTTATGAGGGAAAAGATTTACAACAAACAAGGCAATCTGGCCATACGGTTTTATAAACAAAGGTACGGAGAGAGTTATATTACTGTTTAACAGAAGAAATATCTTCCAAAGAAAATAGTCCCGCTATCGGTTCCTTTCTTTGGGTTGTCATGCTAAGCATGATAATTAAACCTTAGCTCTAATGTAAGAGCAAAATATTGAGGATTTAGTTTGGGAGGCCAGTTAATAGCCCCCGGTAGTGTTTGGCGATAGTCGGGGTCAAGCCGTAAACACTTCGGCCAATGTTATGAATGACCCGTCATTTAACATAGTCATCGGATCGCTGACCAGTTTACGCTTATTGTGACAGTCAGTTTTCGGCTGTCTCCACTGAGGTGCTTAACCATGTGAGCTAGAAGCACAATCGCAGTGGTTCTCCCTTTGCACGCCTAGCCGAACAAAACGGAACGTAGGAAGCAAGTGCAGGAGCCGGGTAACCCAACTATTGACCGAAGACACAATTCGAAACCAATGCATATATAGCAATATCTGAGAATGTTTTTGCCGAATCCCTAAAGGTGTCTGGCGTTGCACTACGAGACTAATGCTGGAAAAGCACAAATAGTTTAAAAGTGCCAAAAAGATTGGAAAACCAATAAACGTGAGTAAAAACATGACGTCCGAACAAGATCAAGTGTTCGGTGCCAATTCGAAAATTGGTCTTAGAAAAAAGAAGTGCTTCTGTCGTGCTTTAACATGATACATCCTATCTCAAGACTTCGAGCGGGTCAGCCTACGGCTTCAACCTCCTATCCCGAGGGCGGAGTACTTCTCATTAGGCCAGTTTAGCAAACTAAATACTGGGATTAATAGTACTTCACCAACCATCGTATCATCCTATGGAGAAAGGATTGCATCATCTTTCGAAGGCCACCGACACCGCGTCATCCGACTCCTCGTCGCAGTCCGCCACCGAGTCAGCAGACTCCCGCTCCTCCAAGTCCACGAACGCGTCAGGCCACTCCTCCTCCAAGTCCAGCACAGTGTCAGGCCACTCCTCCTCCAAGTCCGGCAAAGCGTCAGGCCACTCCTCCTCCAAGTCTGGCACAGCTTCAGGCCACTCCTCCTCCAAGACTGGCACAGCTTCAGGCCACTCCTCCTCCTCCAACTCAGCCACGTCAGCCGTCTTCGCCGCCTCAGCAATCACGGAAGAGAGCCGCCTCAGCTATGGTGCGTAGCGATACAAGTCGAGGTAGTACTGCAGGTACAGGCGGAGGCAAGCGATTTCAATATGGTCCAAGCCTCGCGCCTCTTCCGCAGAGGCCTTACGACAAGTCCGAGGAGGAAAACATAGCCATATCGAAGGCCGAGGTGGAAGCCCATTTTGCACCGAAACCGCCACCGCCACCAAGGGAGAAAGTGCCTGTGGAAAAGATTGACCACTTCATTCGTATGGCTAAACCACCAGCTCCCAAGCCTGTTGACACAGACTATGAGCGCCACCTCAGGAAGTTAAATTGAGCACGTCTACAGAAAGAGGCGAGCTCGAGCTCAAGCAAATCAGCTGGCAAAAGGAGCGGTAAAACCGTTCCCCAGCTGGGAGAACAGGCTGCGCAATCAATCCCCCCGCTTGTTGTGCCAACAACACATGAGAGTAGGCGCGCCCAATATTATTGTGGGCAAACCATTAACGTTCCCGGGGTGGGCAATGTGGTAATAACTGAGGAGCATATTGCGCAGGCTAAATCGATCGGGATCACTGTTGGACAACTCCTCGATATCGAGCCCCTGTCTCCGACTAGAGAGGAGGAAATTGTTGGGGAACGTTGCAGAAAACAAAAATTTTCCTATGGTTTCACCAAGATCCATCTATGAGTTCATCTAGCAACGAGTGATCGGATTGCATCTACATACCTTTGTAGATCGCGAGCGGAAGCGTTCAAGAGAACGGAGATGAGGGAGTCGTACTCGACATGATCCAAATCACCGGAGATCCTAGCGCCGAACGGACGGCACGTCCGCGTTCAACACACGTACGGTCAGCGTGACATCTCCTCCTTCTTGATCCAGCAAGCGGGGAAGGAGAGGTTGATGAAGATCCAGCAGCACGATGGCGTGGTGGTGGATGCAGGAGTCACCGCAGCAGGGCTTCGCCGTTCTACTGCAAGAGGGAGAGGTGTAGCAGGGGAGAGGGAGGCGCCAAGAGTCAAGGGTGCGGCTGCCCCTCCCTCCCCCCCTTTTATATAGGCTCCCCAAGGGGGGGCGCCGGCCCTAGGAGATGGGATCTCCTAGGGGGGGCGGCGGCCAAGGGTGGAGTGGCCCCCAAGGCAAGTGGGGCGCCCCCCTAGGGTTTCCAACCCTAGGCGCAGGGGGTGGGCCAAGGGGGGCGCACCAGCCCACTATGGGCTGGTTCCCCTCCACACTTCAGCCCATGGGGCCCTCCGGGATGGGTGGCCCCACCTGGTGGACCCCTAGGACCCATCCGGTGGTCCCGGTACAATACCGGTGACCCCCGAAACTCTCCCGATGGCCGAAACTGCACTTCCTATATATAATTCTTCACCTCCGGACCATTCCAGAACTCCTCGTGACGTCCGGGATCTCATCTGGGACTCCGAACAACTTTCGGGTTACTGCATGTTCATATCTCTACAACCCTAGCGTCACCGAACCTTAAGTGTGTAGACCCTACGGGTTCGGGAGACATGTAGACATGACCGAGATGGCTCTCCGGTCAATAACCAATAGCGGGATCTGGATACCCATGTTGGCTCCCACATGCTCCTCGATGATCTCATCGGATGAACCATGATGTCGAGGATTCAAGCAACCCCGTATACAATTCCCTTTGTCAATCGGTACGTTACTTGCCCGAGATTCGATCGTCGGTATCCCAATACCTCGTTCAATCTCTTTACCGGCAAGTCACTTTACTCGTACCGTAATGCATGATCCTGTGACCAGACACTTGGTCACTTTGAGCTCATTATGATGATGCATTACCGAGTGGGCCCAGAGATACCTCTCCATCATACGGAGTGACAAATCCCAGTCTCGATTCGTGCCAACCCAACAGACACTTTCGGAGATACCTGTAATGTACCTTTATAGTCACCCAGTTACGTTGTGACGTTTGGCACACCCAAAGCACTGCTACAGTATCCGGGAGTTACACGATCTCACGGTCTAAGGAAAAGATACTTGACATTGGAAAAACTCTAGCAAACGAACTATATGATCTTGTGCTATGTTTAGGATTGGGTCCTGTCCATCACATCATTCGCCTAATGATGTGATCTCGTTATCAATGACATCCAATGTCCATAGTCAGGAAACCATGACTATCTGTTGATCAACGAGCTAGTCAACTAGTGGCTTACTAGGGACATGTTGGTGTCTATGAATTCACACATGTATTACGATTTCCGGATAACACAATTATAGCATGAATAAAAGACAATTATCATGAACAAGGAAATATAATAATAATGCTTTTATTATTGCCTCTAGGGCATATTTCCAACAGTCTCCCACTTGCACTAGAGTTAATAATCTAGTTACATTGTGATGAATCGAACACCCATGGAATTCTGGTGTTGATCATGTTTTGCTCTAGGGAGAGGTTTAGTCAATGGATCTGCTACATTCAGGTCCGTATGTACTTTACAAATATCTATGTCTCCATCTTGAACATTTTCACGAATAGAGTTGAAGCGACGCTTGATGTGCCTGGTCTTCTTGTGAAACCTGGGCTCCTTGGCAAGTGCAATAGCTCCAGTGTTGTCACAGAAGAGTTTGATCGGCCCTGACGCATTGGGTATGACCCTAGGTCGGTGATGAACTCCTTCACCCAAATTGCTTCATGTGCTGCCTCCGAGGCTGCCATGTACTCCGCTTCACATGTAGATCCCGCCACGACTCTCTGCTTTCAACTGCACCAGCTTACTGCCCCACCATTCAAAATATGCACGTATCCGATTTGTGACTTAGAGTCATCCAGATCTGTGTCGAAGCTAGCGTCGACGTAACCCTTTACGACGAGCTCTTCGTCACCTCCATAAACGAGAAACATGTCCTTAGTCCTTTTCAGGTACTTTAGGATATTCTTGACCGCTGTCCAGTGTTCCTTGCCGGGATTACTTTGGTACCTTCCTACCAAACTTACGGCAAGGTTTAGATCAGGTCTGGTACACAGCATGGCATACATAATAGACCCTATGGCTGAGGCATAGGGGATGACACTCATCTCTTCTATATCTTCTACCGTGGTCGAACATTGAGCTGAGCTCAATTTCACACCTTGCAACACAGGCAAGAACCCCTTCTTAGACTGATCCATATTGAACTTCTTCAATATCTTATCAAGGTATGTGCTTTGTGAAAGACCTATGAGGCGTCTTGATCTATCTCTATAGATCTTGATGCCTAATATGTAAGAAGCTTCTCCAAGGTCCTTCATTGAAAAACTCTTATTCAAGTAGGCCTTAATGCTGTCCAAGAGTTCTATATCATTTCCCATCAAAAGTATGTCATCTACATATAATATGAGAAATGCTACAGAGCTCCCACTCACTTTCTTGTAAACGCAGGCTTCTCCATAAGTCTGCGTAAACCCAAACGCTTTGATCATCTCATCAAAGCGAATGTTCCAACTCCGAGATGCTTGCACCAGCCCATAAATCGAGTGTTGGAGCTTGCACACCTTGTCAGCATTCTTAGGATCGACAAAACCGTCCGGCTGCATCATATACAATTCTTCCTTAAGGAAACCATTAAGGAATGCCGTTTTGACGTCCATTTGCCATATCTCATAATCATAGAATGCGGCAATTGCTAACATGATTCGGACGGACTTCAGCTTCGCTATGGGTGAGAAAGTCTCATCGTAGTCAACCCCTTGAACTTGTCGATAACCCTTAGCGACAAGCCTAGCTTTATAGATGGTCAAATTACCATCCGCGTCTGTCTTCTTCTTAAAGATACATTTATTTTCTATGGCTCGCCGATCATCGGGCAAGTCAGTCAAAGTCCATACTTTGTTTTCATACATGGATCCTATCTCGGATTTCATGGCTTCCAGCCATTTGTCGGAGTCCGGGCCCGCCATTGCTTCTTCATAGTTCGAAGGTTCGCCGTTGTCTAACAACATGATTTCCAAGACAGGGTTATCGTACCATTCTGGTGAGGAACGTGTCCTTGTGGACCTACGAAGTTCAGTAGCAACTTGATCTGAAGTTTCATGATCATCATCATTAACTTCCTCTTTAGTCGGTGCAGGCACCTCAGGAACATTTTCTTGAGTTGCGCCACTTTCCGGTTCAAGAGGTAATACTTCATCAAGTTCTACTTTCCTCCCACTTACTTCTTTCGAGAGAAACTCTTTCTCTAGAAAGGATCCATTCTTGGCAACAAAGATTTTGCCTTCGGATCTGAGGTAGAAGGTATACCCAATAGTTTCTTTAGGGTATCCTATGAAGACACATTTTTCCGACTTGGGTTCGAGCTTTTCAGGTTGAAGTTTCTTCACATAAGCATCGCATCCAGGGCCGGTCTTGGTATTTTGGGGGCCTGGGGCGAAACTAAAACTCAGGGGCCTCTTTATACTAGAGGGAAGCATGTGCTTCGTGTGTATACAGTATAGACTGTGCGATGACATCTTGCGGTTAATTCGTGAGTAAATTTTCAAAAGGAAGATAGTTCTTTTAGAAGGATGGATTAGACAATGCATGAAGACGAAAATAGGACGTGTATAATATAGATACAGTAACTTTCTAATTTCAAAACAATCAAGAGCACTTTAACTTGCAATGATTTGAGTGAATACACATACAATCACATAAGACAATTTGTATGAGTTCTGAACTCAAATCAAGTGGAAAAAAATGTGTGAGAAAAATCCTACAAAACTTCCTATGAAGATATTTCAATCAAATCTAAGAACTTTCAACTTTGAAAATCTATCATGGTACCATCAACTAAAATCCAAGCGTTTCATCATTAGTTTAATTGTTTCTGACTGAAGTGGTTGAATTTGTAAGTACATCGACTAACTTGTATACCTCGGCTGAATTTCTGAATATCATATGACATACCTCGGTTTCGCGTCCGTTGCTCGGTGATCCAGCGCTGGCGCGATGTGGAGTGGACTGTCATCTAGCAGAGGCACTCGTTGATGCAGTCTGGTTGTGCGTTCGCCTATGCGCCCGGCGCGTGGAGGCCGGAGTCCAGAGAGCGGAGTTCGTCGGCGTCGGCGCGTGGTGGATCAAAGCCACAGGGCCCAGCGGCAGAGCAGAATAGGGAATTAGGGATTGTAGCGTCAAATGAAATTGTAGCGATTGAAACTAGGAAGAGAAAGGAGCGCTCGATGTCCTAGAGTCGTGGGCTATCTATGTGCTTTTTTTCCTTTTGAGCCGAGAGTTCGCATGCAGCGTGGCTGGGCCATGGGCTAGCGCATACATACCTGGGAAGGGGGCCCCTAGATAGTGGGGGCCC
>NC_041388.1:21007611-21015115 GCF_002162155.2 Triticum dicoccoides
CCCAAACTTTTAGAAACGACAGCTTAGGTTTCTTCCCAAACCATAATTCATACGGTGTCGTCTCAACGGATTTCGACGGAGCCCTATTTAAAGTGAATGCGGCAGTCTCTAAAGCATAGCCCCAAAATGATAGCGGTAAATCGGTAAGAGACATCATAGATCGCACCATATCTAATAGAGTGCGATTACGACGTTCGGACACACCATTACGCTGAGGTGTTCCAAGCGGCGTGAGTTGTGAAACTATTCCACATTTTCTTAAGTGTATGCCGAATTCGTGACTCAAGTATTCTCCCCCATGATCTGATCGCAAGAACTTGATTTTCCTGTCACGTTGATTCTCAACCTCACTCTGAAATTCCTTGAACCTTTCAAAGGTCTCAGACTTGTGTTTCATTAAATAGACATACCCATATCTACTCAAGTCATCAGTGAGGGTGAGAACATAACGATAGCCACCGCGAGCTTCAACACTCATTGGACCGCACACATCAGTATGTATGATTTCTAATAAGTTGGTTGCTCGCTCCATTGTTCCTGAGAACGGAGTCTTGGTCATTTTACCCATGAGGCATGGTTCGCACGTGTCAAATGATTCATAATCAAGAGACTCTAAAAGTCCATCTACATGGAGCTTCTTCATGCGTTTGACACCTATGTGACCAAGGCGGCAGTGCCACAAGTATGTGGGACTATAATTATCAACTTTACATCTTTTGGTATTCACACTATGAATATGTGTAGCATTACGCTCGAGATTCATTAAGAATAAACCATTCACCATTATTCTCGGATTTAAATGAGTAGCCATCTCGAATTAAACGAGATCCCGATACAATGTTCATGCTCAAAGCTGGCACTAAATAACAATTATTGAGGTTTAAAACTAATCCCGTAGGTAAATGTAGAGGTAGCGTGCCGACGGCGATCACATCGACCTTGGAACCATTCCCGACGCGCATCGTCACCTCGTCCTTCGCTAGTCTCCGCTTATTCCGCAGCTCCTGCTTTGAGTTACAAATGTGAGCAACTGCATCGGTATCAAATACCCAGGAGCTACTATGAGTACTGGTAAGGTACACATCAATTACATGTATATCACATATACCTTTCGTGATGCCGGCCTTCTTGTCCGCTAAGTATTTGGGGAAGTTCCGCTTCCAGTGACCACTTCCCTTGCAATAAAAACACTCAGTCTCGGGCTTGTGTCCATTCTTTGGCTTCTTCCCGGCAGCTTGCTTACCGGGCGCGGCAACTCCCTTGCCGTCCTTCTTGAAGTTCTTCTTACCCTTGCCTTTCTTGAACTTAGTGGTTTTATTCACCATCAACACTTGATGTTCATTTTTGACTTCTACCTCTGCTGATTTTAGCATAGCAAATACTTCAGGAATGGTATTTTCCATCCCCTGCATATTGAAGTTCATCACAAAGCTCTTGTAGCTCGGTGGAAGCGACTGAAGGATTCTGTCAATGACCGCGTCATCCGGGAGATTAACTCCCAGCTGAGTCAAGCAGTTATGTAACCCAGACATAGTGAGTATGTGCTCACTGAAAGAACTGTTTTCCTCCATCTTACAGCTGAAGAACTTGTCGGAGACTTCATATCTCTCGACCCGGGCATGAGCTTGAAAAACCATTTTCAGCTCTTCGAACATCTCATATGCTCCGTGTCTCTCAAAACGCTTTTGGAGCCCCGGTTCTAAGCTGTAAAGCATGCCGCACTGAACGAGGGAGTAATCATCGGAATGTGTCTGCCAAGCGTTCATAATGTCTTGTTCTGCAGGGAGAACATGTGCTTCACCTAGCGGTGCTTGTAGGACATAATCTTTCTTGGCAGCTATGAAGATGATCCTCAGGTTCCGGACCCAGTCCGTATAGTTGCTGCCATCATCTTTCAGCTTGGTTTTCTCTAGGAACGCGTTGAAATTGAGGACAATGTTGGCCATTTGATCTACAAGACATGTTGTAAAGGTTTTTAGACTAAGTTCATGATAATTAAGTTCATCTAATCAAATTATTCAATGAACTCCCACTCAGATAGACATTCCTCCATTCATCTAAGTATAACATGATCCGAGTCAACTAGGCCATGTCCGATCATCACGTGAGACGGACTAGTCAACGTCGGTGAACATCTTCATGTTGATCGTATCTTCTATACGACTCACGCTCGACCTTTCGGTCTTCTGTGTTCCGAGGCCATGTCTGTACATGCTAGGCTCGTCAAGTCAACCTAAGTGTTTGCATGTGTAAATCTGTCTTACACCCGTTGTATGTGAACGTTGGAATCTATCACACCCGATCATCATGTGGTGCTTCGAAACAACGAACTGTCGCAACGGTGCACAGTTAGGAGGAACACTTTCTTGAAATTATTATGAGGGATCATCTTATTTACTACCGTCATTCTAAGTAAACAAGATGTAAAAACATGATAAACATCACATGCAATCAAATAATAATAGTGACATGATATGGCCAATATCACATAGCTCCTTTGATCTCCATCTTGGGGCTCCATGATCATCGTGTCACCGGCATGACACCATGATCTCCATCATCATGATCTCCATCATCGTGTCTCCATGAAGTTGCTCGCCAACTATTACTTCTACTACTATGGCTAACACGTTTAGCAATAAAGTAAAGTAATTTACATGGCGTTTCTCAATGACACGCAGGTCATACAAAAAATAAAGACAACTCCTATGGCTCCTGCCGGTTGTCATACTCATCGACATGCAAGTTGTGATTCCTATTATAAGAACATGATCTCATACATCACATATATATCATTCATCATTCATCACAACTTTGGCCATATCACATCACAGAACACTTGCTGCAAAAACAAGTTAGACGTCCTCTAATTGTTGTTGCAAGTTTTACGTGGCTGCAATAGGGTTCTAGCAAGAACATTTTCTTACCTATGTGAAAGCCACAACGTGATTTGTCAACTTCTATTTACCCTTCATAAGGACCCTTTTCATCGAATCCGCTCCAACTAAAGTGGGAGAGACAGACACCCGCCGCCAGCCACCTTATGCAACTAGTGCATGTTAGTCGGTGGAACCGGTCTCATGTAAGCGTACGTGTAAGGTTGGTCCGGGCCGCTTCATCCCACAATACCGTTGAAGCAAAATAAGACTAGTAGCAGCAAGAAAGTTGACAACATCTACGCCCACAACAAATTGTGTTCTAGTCGTGCAAAGAGAACTACGCATAGACCTAGCTCATGATGCCACTGTTGGGGAACGTTCCAGAAAACAAAAAAATTCCTACGATTTCACCAAGATCCATCTATGAGTTCATCTAGCAACGAGTGATCGGATTGCATCTACATACCTTTGTAGATCGCGAGCAGAAGCGTTCAAGAGAACGGGGATGAGGGAGTCGTACTCGACGTGATCCAAATCGCCGGAGATCCTAGCGCCGAACGGATGGCACCTCCGCGTTCAACACACGTATGGTCAGCGTGACGTCTCCTCCTTCTTGATCCAGCAAGCGGGGAAGGAGAGGTTGATGAATATCCAGCAGCACGACGGCGTGGTGGTGGATGCAGGAGTCAACGCAGCAGGGCTTCGCCGTTCTACTGCAAGAGGGAGAGGTGTAGCAGGGGAGAGGGGGGCGCGAAGAGTCAAGGGTGTGGCTGCCCCTCCCTCCCCCCTTTTATATAGGCTCCCCAAGGGGGGGCGCCGGCCCTAGGAGATGGGATCTCCTAGGGGGGGCGGCGGCCAAGGGTGGAGTGGCCCCCAAGGCAAGTGGGGCGCCCCCCACCCTAGGGTTTCCAACCCTAGGCACAGGGGGTGGGCCAAGGGGGGTGCACCAGCCCACTATGGGTTGGTTCCCCTCCCCACTTCAGCCCATGGGGCCCTCCGGGATGGGTTGCCCCACCCGGTGGACCCCCGGGACCCATCCGGTGGTCCCGGTACAATACCCACTACAAGAAATATGTCAACTTGTGACCACCATTATTGGTCACTGAATGGTCACAAAGTTCCATTTGTGACCTTTTTGTGACCAAAAACATAAGGTCAAAAGCTGGCCGTCGTAAACTGGCTATAGCGACCTTTCTTCTGGAATGGTCGCAAACGTTTATGACCAAAATAAGCCTATTGTTCTGTTTTGGTCACTAGCAACCACCCGAGTCCACGTAGGCATCCAGCATGGCAAGCTGATGTGGCACAAGATTCAGCCCGGTCCAATTCAGTTTTCTACATGGGCCGAGCCCATTAATTCGGCCTTTTTAGTTATCATTTTTTTGTCATTCCGGTCTGCTACATGGGCCTGGCCTAATATTTCAGCCTTTTTTGTTTTTGGGTCAAGGCCTTTCTGGCTCAACTGTTCATATTTTTTTAGGAGATGGGTCCAGTACTCAAATGGGTCCCGATTGTCATGTTCTAATATGTGGGTCCATGTTTTCTATTCATCGGTAAATAAATAACCAATATTCAAATCAAAACAACCAGAAAGCACAGATAATACTTCAAATATCAGCCAAAATAAGTCTGTTACATCATATAACTTAGATACAATGGTAATCACAGCCACAAGCTCTACAAGTCTCTACAAGTGTAATCGCAACCATAAGCTCTACAAGTGCCCTTTGACAGCTTTGAGTAGCCCTTCGGTTTCTATCAGTCCCGATTTGAGGAACACACCAGGCTTCAGGGTCTTCTCATAGTGTCGACCAAAGATCTCACCCTTCATCGGCATCAGAGTGATGCACCTGAACATGGCAGGGAAAAGGATTACCTGCCAAAAGCCAAATTTATACAAGATATCAGCCTTTCAGTGGTGCAGAATATCAGAGAACCATGCTTCAGCATTACAGGGCATGGAAACGTAAAATGCAATTTTTTCACAAAGGGCGTACAATCGCAAATTTACTATCCACAACATTAAATTGGAAAAAACAAATGAAACAGTGAAGTGCATGTCAGCCTTAGTGTTTCTATTTCCTACAAATGACTGAGACCATGGTGTTTCAACCTTTTGTAGAACACTATTCTATAACAATATATATTGAGCATGCTACAGCAGAAGCTTGAATTTATGGTTTCTATACTTCTACATTATAAATCCTCAGTAATATAGACCTTTTTGCTACATACTGTACATGGCAATAGGAGAAAAATTCTAATAAATTCATTACACGCTTGCCAATAAAAATGACAAGTTAACTACACACCAGGGAACATAAACTTGAGAGGTTGAGATCAAGGCCTATCAACTACATCATATATATGCATTAAAAAAGAAGGCCATATGGACGACCAATGCATCATAATTATCAGTTTTAAACACTACAGGACCATAAAGTAGGTGCTACTTCAAGTTTTAGAACTCAACCATTCATCAGTAATAGTAGCAATTTAATCTTACTAAAGATAGGCACTACAGCCAGAACTTACACGCAAAGATCCTGGAATTTTATGCACAACACCGGCAGATTAGCTATATGAACACAATACCAGAATTTTATGCATCATGAATGAAGAAATCAAAATAGGATGCTTCACTTTACTTATGTGCGGAGGATAAGCAAAAGTAGCAGCACATGCTTTTCCTATTTGCTTTGCTTTCCTATTAGCATCTCCGGTCAATCAAACAGGATGCAGCAAGTGATTACATTAACCCCGATTCAAATATTTGAAGTACTGGACAATCATTTCATGCAGCCATTCATAAACATACTACTACAAGGGAATTACAACTTTTATTTTAAGCATAATGTTTAAGTACGTAAACTTTCCTCAAGAGTCCCTACACACTACTACTCAACTACTATACATGCATAGTACTCTGTCAGTAAGCAGCAGAGGAGATTGAAACGTAAGGACCATGTGTGTGTGTGTGTAGAAAACACACACAATAAACACTGAACATCACTAGTCACCCTACACACAGCAAGCTTCAGATGTTCAGAATAGATCAACATGTTGAGCAGTTAGGGAATCACGAGAAGGAAGTAGGAGGGTGGATCACGATGGTCTCACCTTGTTGCCGTCGTCCTCATCCAACCCCGGCGACCAAGTACACATCCAAGCCAGTTCACGAATCCATGGGTGCTAGCTTGCCTACCAGCACCAGCATTGTGCCCCTGGATGCCACAAAAACAACCTGACTTGTAAGCATAGATAGAGAAGAACAAAAGCGAAACAATACACTAATGCTACAGTGCCTCCGAGTATAATCTTAATATAGCCAGCAACACTTAAAAGAAATAATATCTATAGAAGATTCCATACAAAGTAGAACAGTTGTACTTGGCAATGCACACATAGCTACTGGTAACTGGTTATTTTGGTTCATTGTCATCAAATTAAAAAAGAACCAAAGGAACATACAAAGAGTACAAGAACAAACAAAGCTCATTTTCTGATTTCATTTTAGCTAACAGAATGTTGTGACAGCAAATGTGAAATGCTTGACGATGTACATGAATTCACATTTAGAAGGAAAGAAATGTACTATAGAAGTTTCCATATCTGAAAATAATGTTGTGACAGCAATGTACTGGTCAACTAGTTCAATTAGGAGCAACAATACATATTTCCCTAAACCTAACATTTCCATAGTGTGTAATCCAATTGGGTAGATCGATCTTCGGGGTTGCTGACTTGCACAAAGAGGAAGAAGAGGGGGGAGAGAGAGAGCTACCTTCCATTGCATGGCATCAGTCAAGGTCAGAGCCCTCCTCTCCCTCAGCTTCTACATCGGCCAAGAATGTCCTCCTCTCTGGCATGTCCATGGCCCTGCAGCCTCTCCATGGCCTGGCCCCTTCAACTGCATCTGCGTGCACATCACACATCAGTTCGGGGGAAGAAGGAAGAAGCAGAGGAGGGAGAAAGAGAGAAGGCACTCACGCGTCAGATGATTTGCCGACTTCGGGCGGCGGTGCAGGTACACCCTTCCACGGGAGCCGACGAGGGAGGCGGGTCAGTCACCTTCTCCGCATGGCGACTACCTGGTGGGCATCTCGGTGGGCATCCTGACAGGGCCCTTGACCCGGAGCAGCTTGTCCTTGGCGCCCCTCACCAGATCGGAGCACACTATGGCCGGCACACACGGAACACGCACGCGTCAGTCAGATCGACGAGATCAACGAGACTAGATGAGGAGGAAGAAGAAGGGGATCCACCCATCATCATCACCCGACGCTGGACTGGGCGACGTAGTAGAAGCCCGTGGCGCAGCCGCGGAGGCAGATGAGGCTGCGCGACGAGGCGCGAATCCAGCTCGATGACGGTGTGGATCCAGAAGGCCCGCTGTGGCGGTGGCGGATCTGGCCGCCGCCGGACCTTCTCTGACTCGAGGGAGGAAGGTGTAGTCGTGGGAGGGAGGGAGGAAGGCGCTGGATCGAATCGAGGCACGCCCGCGCCGGCACGCACGCATGCCGGATCGGGACTAGTGGATATCGGGGATGAAGGCGAGGGGAGGGGGATGGCGGAGATGAGGTCGGCGGTGGGTGGGGGCGGCAGTGGTGGGCGGCAGTGGTGGG
>NC_041388.1:21015323-21039069 GCF_002162155.2 Triticum dicoccoides
GACGAAGGCGAGGAGGAGCGGCTTGAGGTGGGAGGGGAGGTCGCGGCGGGGTCGGCCGCTGTAGGCGGTGGCGGCGGTGAGAGGGGAGAGGGGTTCGACGGGAGGGGTTAGGGTTTGGGCTGCGGGTCGTGGGGGGAGGAGTGGTGTGCGGGGGAGAGGAGGAGAGGGGGGAGGAGTGGTGTGCGGGGGAGAGGGTGGCATTCGGCCACTGATAGGTGGGCCCGCGAGGAATTAGGCCCACATGTCAGCGCTCTCAACGGCATGTGGTGTTCGTGAGGGGAGCTGCTTCCGGGTAGGTGTGGGCAGGGGAGAGGGTGAGGGGTGTGGGCCGTTGGATCTGCTAGTATCCGACGGTCTCTAATGCTTGATCCGCGTGACATACCCATAGACCAATCAGAACGAAGTGCATGCTTTAATGACGTTATGACCATCTAAAATGGTCGTAATTGATTAACAATAGGCGCTACCAACGCAGCACCACGGCGCCCGGCGAAGCTCCATTGCAGTGTGAGCTCCAACGCAGCACCACGACGCCCGGTGGTAAGTTTCCTTCTCTTTTTATGACAATGTTTGTTAAGTTTCCAAATAATTAGTAGTGTTGTTCCTTGAATAGGAAAAAGACAAATTTCCGCCGATTCAACTGGAAGCGGGTCAAATTTGAACTGCAGCTGCCACATAGTTTGCTTTTTATTTTTTCTAAAAATCATTTTTAGGTACAAAAGTATCTATTTAATCAGAGAAACACCAAGAAAATTCCAAGATTCAACCACTAGCTAGGAATGGTCATTCCCGTCGTTTTGACCGCATTTTAAAACGGGCATAAAAAATTCAAAAAAATCAAAAAATTGGGAAACCATCGCATTGTGTCATTATATGTGGCCAAGTTCCCAGGAAAAATAACAAACTTGTAATACGGCAATTATTTTAAAAAAGTGTTCTCAAAAACGAGCTATCACGTGTGGAGATCAATGGCTTTCAAGCCAAATGATCAATCTTATGGCCACATTCATGGCATAGTTTGTTCAAATGATCTCATATTGTGCACAAGGGTGCATATTGGAATGGCAAACAATGTTTCCTAAGCAAGTTTTCATTTTCTTCGGACGAAAAAACCATTTTCCATTTTTCGAGTGCCCGAAAGGAGGTTTTTTTTGTGAAGGACCTCCAAAATAATTGTTGTAAAATTGGACCAAATCATTTTTGTAAAATACGAGGACATATTTAATTCACAATTGACAAAATGGTTGGGTCTAAAAAGTTTTGATCCACCTCTCGTGAAAAAGACAAATTTCCGTCGATTCAGTTGGAAGCGGGTCAAATTTGAACTGCAGGTGCCTCATAGTTTGCTATTTATTTTTTCCAAAAATCATTTCTAGGTACATAAGTATCTATTTAATCAGAGAAACACCAAAAAAATTCCAAGATTCAACCACTAGCTAGGAACGGTCATTCCAGCCGTTTTGACCATATTTTGAAACAGGCATAAAAAATTCAAAAAAAAATCAAAAAATTGGGAAACCTTCACATTGTGTCATCATATGTGGCCAAGTTCCTAGGAAAAATAACAAACTTGTAATAGGGCAATTATTATAAAAAAGTGTTCTTAGAAACAAGTTATCATGTGTGGAGATCAATGGCTTTCAAGCCAAATGATCAATCTTATGGCCACATTCATGGCATAGTTTGTTCAAATGATCTGATATTGTGCACAAGAGTGCATATTAGAATGGCAAACAATGTTGTCTAAGGAAGTTTTCATTTTCGTTGGACGAAAAAACCATTTTCCATTTTTCGAGGGCCCGAAAGGAGGTTTTTTTGTGAAGGAACTACCAAATAATTGTTGCAAAATTGGACCAAATCATTTTTATAAAATACTAGGCCATATTTAGTGCACAATTGACAAAATGGTTGGGTGTAAAAAGTTTTGATCCACATCTCGTGAAAAAGACAAATTTCCGTCGATTTAGTTGGAAGTGGATCAAATTTGAACTGCAGGTGCCTCATAGTTTACTATTTATTTTTTCCAAAAATCATTTCTAGGTACATAAGTATCTATTTAATCAGAGAAACACCAAAAAAATTCTAAGATTCAACCACTAGCTAGGAACGATCATTCCCGCCGTTTTGACCGCATTTTAAAATGGGCATAAAAAATTCAAAAAAAATCAAAAAATTGGGAAACCTTCGCATTGTGTCATCATACGTGGCCAAGTTCCCAGGAAAAATAACAAACTTGTAATACGGCAATTATTTTAAAAAAGTGTTCTCAAAAACGAGCTATCACGTGTGGAGATCAATGGCTTTCAAGCCAAATGATCAATCTTATGGCCACATTCATGGCATAGTTTGTTCAAATGATCTCATATTGTGCACAAGGGTGCATATTGGAATGACAAACAATATTGCCTAAGGAAGTTTTCATTTTCTTTGGATGAAAAAACCATTTTCCATTTTTCGAGTGCCCAAAAGGAGGTTTTTTTGTGAAGGACCTCCCAAATAATTGTTGCAAAATTGGACCAAATCATTTTTCTAAAATACTAGGAAATATTTAATGCACAATTAACAAAATGGTTGGGTGTAAAAAGTTTTGATCCACCTCTCATGAAAAAGACAAATTTCCGCCGATTCAGCAGGAAGCGGGTCAAATTTGAACTGCAGCTGTCTCATAGTTTGCTATTTATTTTTTTCAAAAATCATTTCTAGATACATAAGGACCTATTTAATTATAAATACATGGTTTGGTGGCGATACGTCGAGGTTTGGGCGGTGGCCGAGGGCCCCAACTCTAGAGCGCGTAAACTCGCATGCCCGCCGCGTGGTCACCGCGTGACCCTGGCATTGCCATGTATTCTGGGCGGCATACGCATGTCTAGTGGGTTGGGCACTCCCTAGGTAGGTGCTAGGAAGAAAATTACAACATAAGATTCTCACGAGGAGATCGATCGATGCTCAAACATGAATAAGCAGCCAAGTGTTTGATTAGCGGTACGGGAAATGCACATGGCCAATGGGCGTGAGTTTTGGCCGAGGATGATCATCTACTAAGGAGAATGTATTCACAAATTTTCATCTCAAAAGGAGGAGCCTAGGTGGTACTTGCTTTGCAAACTACCACACTGGACAAAAATATGCATGTTGAAGCTGGGCTCAAAATAATCAATGGATTGAGCTGAAATTTGGTGGAGGATGGTTATTTGGGCATAGGAAAGCATTGTAGAAAATTGATATCATTTTGACATGCCAAAGTAGTACTTCCTTCACAATTCTCTTCTATGGACAAAAACTTGGGAAAACTAGTGAGAGAGATTGGATGAATGAAATGAGCTAAGAATTGGTGTAGGTAAGTTACATAGGTATGGTCATGCGCTGGTAAATTTTCAAATCATTTGGGTAAGCCTAGGTAGTACTTACTTCACAAAGCTTCTCTCGAGGTAGAAACTTTGGAAATTTCCTGAGAAATATTTACTAGGAAAATTGAGCTGAATATTATCATGTGGCAATGATTTGGGTATGGAAGAGTGCCCGAAAAGTTTGAGGGTAATAGGAGGGGTATATATAACACTTGCTTTGCAACGTGCCAATTTGGCCATAAAATATAAATTGAACCTGGGCTCACATAGATGACTTGACTGAGCTGCAATTTGGAGGAGGGTGATAATTTGGGCATATGAAGGAACTGTATAAATTTCATGTCATTTAGAGATATAAAAAAGGTACTTCCTTCACAATGCTTCTAGGTGGACAAAAACTTTGGAAATTTGCCGAGGAAGATTTGCTAGGCAAATGGAGCTGAATTTTGTCATGCGGTAATGATTTGGATAGGAAAGAGTGCCCAAAAATTCCGAGGGCAATCAAGAATATATAAATAGCACTTCCTTCATAAAGTGTTGTTGTGAAAGAATTGGAAAATGAATATTGTTGAATTAGTTTTGAACTAGGCAAGGAATGATTTTTACATATTTGATGAAGATATGCCCCAAAGAATTTATGAGATTTTTTTGGGAATTTTGGAAATGATAGAAATATAGGTTGCTTCACAACCTAGGTCAAAAACTGCCACATGGACATGACACATAGGCAAAACTGATGAGATGGCGCCTAGTCATCACAACCCACCACAATCTACAAGGCTATGACCATCTATATTGGTCATTAACAACTAGAAATAAGGCAGCGGACTAGCACTGTTTGCTTTGTGACCATTTCGTGTAAGGAAATTACGACCTTTCTGACCAAAATGGTCGCAATGGTTTAGGGTTTGGAGCCCCCTGAACAGCTTTTGACCAATTGGTCTAAAATGGTCATAAATTTATGACCAATTCTTCGAGGGTCACTGACAGAAGGTCATAAATTGACATATTTCTTGTAGTGACCGGTGACCCCCGAAACTCTCTCGATGGCCAAAACTGCACTTCCTATATATAATTTTTCACCTCCGGACCATTCCGGAACTCCTCGTGACGTCCGGGATCTCATCCGGGACTCCGAACAACTTTCAGGTTACTGCATATTCATATCTCTACAACCCTAGCTTCACCGAACCTTAAGTGTGTAGACCCTACGGGTTCGGGAGACAAGTAGACATGACCGAGATGGCTCTCCGGTCAATAACCAACAGCGGGATCTGGATACCCATGTTGGCTCCCACATGCTCCTCGATGATCTCATCGGATGAACCACGATGTCGAGGATTCAAGCAACCCTGTATACAATTCCCTTTGTCAATCGGTATGTTACTTTCCCGAGATTCGATCGTCGGTATCCCAATACCTCGTTCAATCTCGTTACCGGCAAGTCACTTTACTCATACCGTAATGCATGATCCCGTGACCAGACACTTGGTCACTTTGAGCTCATTATGATGATGCATTACCGAGTGGGCCCAGAGATACCTCGCCGTCATACGGAGTGACAAATCCCAATCTCGATTCGTGCCAACCCAACAGACACTTTCGGAGATACCTGTAATGTACCTTTATAGTCATCCAGTTATGTTGTGACGTTTGGCACACCCAAAGCACTCCTACGGTATCCGGGAGTTACACGATCTCATGGTCTAAGGAAAAGATACTTGACATTGGAAAAACTCTAGCAAACGAACTATACGATCTTGTGCTATGTTTAGGATTGGGTCTTGTCCATCACATCATTCTCCTAATGATGTGATCTCGTTATCAATGACATCCAATGTCCATAGTCAGGAAACCATGAATATCTGTTGATCAACGAGCTAGTCAACTAGAGGCTTACTAGGGACATGTTGGTGTCTATGAATTCACACATGTATTACGATTTCCGGATAACACAATTATAGAATGAATAAAAGAAAATTATCATGAAAAAGGAAATATAACAATAATGCTTTTATTATTGCCTCTAGGGCATATTTCCAACAGAAATAAAACGAAAATATGCCCGGGCCAACCTTTGGTCGAGCCAGAGGAGGTCAATAAGCTCCCAACGAGAATGTATGAATTGCATCAATGGTACATGGACATTACCAAGATTTCCAATCGAGAGTCCCTCATGGTGAATGTCAACGAGGAGCATTACTACCATAAGAAAGCTGTGACCGTTGAGTATTCAGAACTTTTTCAGCTATACAATAAAGACGCACTCGACAAATCTATCGTCAGTTGCTATTGTCTGTAAGTGATTCCTTTCTGTAATTTAAGTCTCAAGCTAGCTGATCATTTTGATCAATCATTACCTGTAATTATCCTCACTATATTCTTTTCTGTGGTATTATGCAGGATGAAGATTTATGAAATGAAAAAAGGTGGACGCTATGGCATTGGGTTCGTTGACCCAAATACCATTAATGAATACACATGGAATTTAGATCCATATCACGCAAAATATGTAGAGGAGAGCATGCTACAGTTCTTCAAGGAACTCAAATACAATGAAGATATACTACTTCCTTACAACTTCCAGTGAGTCACA
The DNA here is from genome assembly GCF_002162155.2 of Triticum dicoccoides. Taxonomy (NCBI): domain Eukaryota; kingdom Viridiplantae; phylum Streptophyta; class Magnoliopsida; order Poales; family Poaceae; genus Triticum; species Triticum dicoccoides. The sequence continues at coordinate 21,021,270 of NC_041388.1, forward strand.
CTATCTTGTACTACAAATTCTGTTTTTCCCTACTAGCTATAGCTACATGTTTTTGCTTACATATGCCCGCTTAATTAAGACATGCAAACGTGTGTGCATGCAGATATCACTGGATCTTGTTAATCATTAAAGTTGATGAAGGAACAGTTGAAGTACTAGACTCGCTACTTAAGAAAGCAAGTGACTACAGCATCATGAACGGGATAGTCAACAGGTAATTTCAATCATTATTAACTATATCTCGGCCTATTTAATTAGTTCGTCAATTCCTGATAACAACTATTTAATAACCCATTTATTCATTTTCTTTGTCGGCGGGCAGGGCTTGGGCAAAGTTCATCAGGGTCACTCCAGGCCCATGGAAACAAAGTCTCAAATGGTATCGACCCAAGGTAAGTAATTAAGTAGTACTAGCTAGCTGCCATCTCTTTAATTATCATGCTTGATTAATTATTATGTGATCAAAATTCCATTCTCGTAAAGGCCCTGAGGCAGGCGCCGGGGAATGATCTATGTGCATACTATGTTTGCGAGAGCATTCGCATGATGGCGTCCGAAAGGAGCAAATCTCAAAGACAGGAGTGGGTACGATATCGATTGTCAGAACACTATTCACAATTTTTACACCATTATCGATATCTAGTCACACAACTAATACACACGCATATTGATCTCCTTCTTAACAGTTCAAAGAGGTGCAGGACAAGCTCCTAGCAGTTCAAAGAGGTGCGGGACAAGCTCCTAGCATAGGACCGCATAGAAGCAATTCAAGAGGAAATAGCGGGATTTTTGCTCGACCAGGTCATAGATCCCAAAGGAGAATACTATTACCCGCTACCGCCCCCATGAGCCACTTCCAATTGTTATCGTGCTCCGAAGGCACCAATTAGCTAGGCTAATGCCACTGGCTTCGAAGGCACCAATTAGGAGAAATTGTACATATATATATATATATATATATATATATATATATATGTGTGTGTGTGTGTGTGTGTGTGTGTGTGTGTGTGTGTGTGTGTGTGAATTTATTAATGGTGGTTGTGAGACATTCGATGATATATATATTATGATTGGTTCTACTAGAAATTCTATTTGTATATATGCATAACGTGTACAATATGTAGTATCATAAAATACCAGCAAACGAAAAAGAATTAAATGCAAAACACAAAATTAAATGAAAAAGAAATCATAAACCCAAAACCCCCCAACATTTTAATACCGGTTGGTGACACCAACCGGTACTAAAGGGCTCCCTACCCCGAAGCTGGCTCGTGTCACGTGGTTGCCCTTTAGCACTGGTTCGTGCTGAACCAGTACTAAAGGGGGGGGGGGGGCTTTAGTGCCTACAATTTAGTGCCGGTTACCGAACCGGCACTAAAGGCCCTTACGAACCGGTGCTATTGCCCGGTTCTGCACTAGTGTCCTCCCTCCCCGCCGCCACCCAAGGAGCCTGTCGGCTGCCGCACGTCTTCCGGTTGGCGAGGATTTGCTGCCTCGTGCCGGCGTGAGGTGCTTTGGAAGCCAGGGCGACAGCCTTGGGTGGAGATGGTGGCGCCGATCTCTCCGGTAGATGACGTGCGCGGGTGTTAGCCGTCCCTCCCGGTCGCGTGGGTGGCGTGAGGGCGGGAGGTCTTGCTGCAGCAGCAGGCTGCTCTTCTTCCTCCCGGGCTCTTCCCCTTGCGGTGGTCTCCTCTCGCCGATCTAGTGGCTAGCTCGTCAGATCTGGGCTTCGAGGATGGGGTAGTGGAGACTTGGAACGGGGGAAACCCCTGATCGATTTCGCGTCGACCTAGGCGCCAGCGGCACTCCGGTGTCGTTCTCCCTCTTGAGGATGGTTTGGCCGGACGATGGAGGCGCTCTGGCGTCTCAGCCCTTCCTAGAGGCGACGTCCAAGGGGGGTTTGGGGGTTGTGGACCTGGTGTGTGGTGATGGGTGGTGGGTGGCGGCACCAGTGCTAGGTTTCCTGGTTGTCGGCGTTGGTGGTGACGTGTGGGTTCTTCTGCATCCTTCAGTGGCTCCTCCCCTTGTTTGTTGGTTGGTCGCTGACCGCCAGTGGGTAGTGGAGTTGATGGTTTCCTTCACGCGGTCTGGATCTTCATGTTCACGGCTTTTGCTGTCGCTGGGTGGCCTCGGCTTGCCGTTCTAGCTCTGCAAGATCTCCGGCGGCTTGATCCCAGTCCTTCTTGCTGCCCTATTCTCTGCTGCTCTTGGTTGTAGTGAATTTGACATGTATTTTCCAGTTTTTGGTCAAGTCTTTGCCTAGTTCAGCACCATTGTATCCTAGCCGGTAGATGACTTCATTAATTTGAAGTTGGGCCTTGTACCTTTTATCTAAAAGATGCAACAGCTATATGCGGATTGCATGGTCTGGAAAATAGAAATCAGAAACGTTGAGTTTAAACATAGTCCATGAACTGAAACTGTTGTGGCGCATGAGATTGCTAGGATATTATTTACTTTGTGACTGGGTCGATGAGCCCCCTAGCTTTCTCTTAAACCATCTTGCAAACAATGTAACTATTATTTGAAATTAAGGAAATAATAAAGTGCATCACAACTTCCCGTAAAAAATTCTAGTAGCTTCTGCATCCTTGTCAAACAATTAGCTTTCAATGGTATAAAAAATATAACTTATAATTTCATATCACCTACTCTCTTTGTTCAGGTGCATTAGTCATCTTAGGTTGTGCACCGTAAGCAAGGCGGAGGGGAAAACGAGAGAACTTAATGTTCATTTGCTACTCCCTCTGTAAAAAAATATAAGAGCATTTAGAATACTAAAGTAGTGATCTAAATGCTCTTATATTTGTTTACAGAGGGAGTAACTAATAACATTGCATGCAATGAACTGACCAGTGAGTGTCCTGTTTGGTAGTCTCAAGTCATTACAAATATACACGTCTCACATCTCTTATTGGTTGATTCCTTTATTTATGTCAAGAAAGAAGAAAGAAGATGAGAGTTAATGCACCGCGCCTAAGTGTTTTGGGATTACTTGATTTTCGTAAGGTGAGTTATACACCTAGCCGGAGGGAGTATCTAAATAAGGGAACACAAGGGTAACACACAAATAGTCCATCCAAGGATAAAGTTTCTATCAAGACACATGATATTTCAGCAACGGAAACTAAATCGACAAGTACATTAGGCTGCAACAACAAATATCGCATTAATAGTTCAACACTAGGGACTAAATCGAGGACTACACTAGGCTGCAAACAAGTCACAGTAGTTCAACGTTCAGAGACCAAACCAACAAGAACACACTAGGCTGCAATAACAAGTCAGATGACAGTTTAACAATAGAAACTAAACTGATAACTACACTAGGCTGCAACAACAGTAAACTCCACTGTGCATGCAGCTGCCCAAGGATGTTGACATTTTCCATTTGCCGCCGACGCGCTATCTCCTGCTCTGCACAGCAGTCAACTCTGGATTAAAAATTGGTAGCAGCAAGTAATTTCCCCTCTCAAACTGTATATTCCAGAATTGTTCAATTACTACTTACCATTTACAGCTTGCTGCTCTTAGATGGGCAGGACTGAGCCTTCAGGCATAACTGAGCCTTCAGGCATAACTGGGCCTTCAGGCGGGACTGGTCCTTCAGGTGGGATTGGATTCCCATCTACTCCCTCCGTTCCGAATTACTTGTGTTAGATTTGTCTAGATACGGATGTATCTAGCACTAAAATGAGTCTAGATACATCCGTATCTAGACAAATCCAAGACAAGTAATTCGGAACAGGGGGAGTAATACATAGGAAACACTACCCAATGCGCTATACATATAGAGTGAGAAAAATGTAAGGAAAATGAGTTTGTGGCCAAATTTACTGAAACCAAAAGTAGAACTAATATGTAAAGCTATAACTAGCTGGGTACGGAGTGTTGATTTTGTACTTGAAACTATTGAAGTCATATCTATGTAACCCATTCGCATTTCAGTATTTTGAGTAAGTAGTACAACATATATGTAACACTATATTCATGTGTGTATCACACTGTACCTCCTGATCTTTGCCCCCCTGAAAAAAGCTTGACGCAGGAAACTCACGGGCCATGCCTCCGTGTCTTGATAGGATATCCCGACAAGATGGCCTCTTTTGTTGAATATAGGTGATCCGAAACGAGCAAATGAATGAAAAGGAATATTGAATATGAATTTGCTCCATAGGCCTTCTTCCCCATGGCTGCCCAAAACAAACAAACAAACACAATACATGAGAGCTCTCCAATCTGACCAAAATGCAAGATGATACTAAGAAGTTTGATGATATAGTATAGTAAAGCTTACACGATGTATCCTGGACAATAAGCCGTTGGCGTGAAGAAAGCCTCTTGCGGAAACATAAAAGCATACACATTCTCCAATTTTCCAACAGATCTAGTCTCAAATTTGACTGGTTGCACATAGCCATTTGCTTGCACCTGAAGAACCAGTGCGCAGAATTCTTGTTCCAAGAACTTCTTAGATGGAACCACCGGCACATCCTCGTATCCCCCAGCAATCGGCAGATTCACGACGAAAGGGCAGTTCTTCTGTCGGAAGAAGGTGGGATCCACCTCCTTGCTCTCTGTGTGCACGTCGCCTCCTCTAAGCAAGGTTGTAATAATGGTGGCTTTGGCTGCTTGGCGGCAAAATCCTGTCTTAACCAAACTGTTCAGAACAGAGCAACAGTGCTTCAGTTCAGGTGTCATTAATTTTTAAAAATAATACATTTTTTATTAAATTTCATAAATATTACGTACGCCGTAATTATACCTCCCTTATATATATATATATATATATATATATATATATATATATATATATATATATATATATACATACATACTAGTAAGTGTGCCGTGCGTTGCTATTCTGTTGCCGTGTCCTCATGTGAATGTGTGTGTTGTCTGAGTCGAGCTGGTGTTTAGAAGAAAAAAAAGGAGCCTTCATACCTACCACGCTCAAATGGCATGCAATCATGCATGTACATGCAAATTGAAAGCTTAATGAGTGATATTAAATAATGAGTTCCCCTAAAAAGATATTAAATAATGAGTGTGATTTTTGTATCCTTTATATTTGATTAATAGATGGAAATGTGTATTTCATTAGGTGATTTGTTAACAATTGTCAGGACCCCGATTTCAAGTCACACCGATCTAGTCTGTAACACCTCATATCACTTTACGGCCCCACGCATGGTATTCCCACGGATGTCGCCTTACCATGGCCCGAGACCGTTTAATTTGCGTCTTTTGGCTCACGTATATGATAGTGTCGCTAGCATCCATATGACAGAGAATCCGGACTGACATAGCTAGTCGTGAACCCAAAGCGGTTGGCCCCAGTCAGCCTACTGCTGACCGATTGGATCCAATGGGCTTACTGCTGGCCAATTGGGCCCCAGTCAGCCTACTGCCGGTTGAGTGGATCCAGTCGGCCCACTGCTGGCCGATTGGCCCCAGTCGGCTCACTGCTGACCTATTGGCACCTAGTCTGCTTCCTCTAGACCGACAGGTGCATGCACCCATTTATCTGTTGAATAGTTATTTGAAAAATGTTGAAGAAGTATTTGAAAAAACATTGATTATACATATAAAAATGTTAATCAAGCATTTAAAAAATATTGAACAAATATTTGAAAACTGTTGAATAGGTATTTGAAAACTGTTGAAGAAGTATTTTAGAAAATGTTGATCATGTATATAAAAATGTTAATCAAGCATTTGCAGAAAATGTTTAACAAGTATTTGAAAAAATATTAATGATGTACATACAAATGTTGAACGAGTATTTGTAAAAATGTTGATCATGTATATAAAAATATTGAACAATTATTTGAAAATATGTTGAACAAGTATTGAAAAAATGCCACACCATCAGCTTCCAGTTACTGGTTAGAAAAGGGATCGCGACCAACTGGAGGTGACTGAGCTGGTCTTCTCCATTATTTCTTTCTTTTTTCTTTTCTTTCTATATTATTTTTTCAAAGACTTGTTCAATTTTTTAAATAATTGTTCAAAAAAAATTATATACTTGTTCAAATTTTTTCAAATACTTGTTCAATATTCAATATTTTTATATACATGATCAAAAAATTTACAAATACTTGTTCAACATTTTTATATACATGATCAATATTTTTTAAAACATTTGTTCAAGATTTTTTCAAGTACTTGTTCAAAACAATTTGCAAATGCTTGATTAACACTTTTATATACATGATCAACATTTTTAAAATACTTCTTCAACATTTTTCAAATACCTATTGACCAGTTTTCAAATATTTGTTCAACATTTTTCATATACTTGTTCGACATTTTTTTCAAATGCTTGATTAACATTTTTATATGCATGATCATTATTTTTTCAAATACTTCTTCAACATTTTTTAAATACTTATTCAACAGATAAATGGGTGCATGCACCTGTTGGCCTAGAGGAAGCAGACTGGGTGTCAATCGGCCAGCAGTGGGCCGACTTGGGGCCAATCGGCCAGTAGTAGGCCGACTGGATCTAATCGGTCAACAGTAGGCTGACTGGGTAATATTTTTATAAAATATAATTACCACGTATTATTTTTAAAATTTAATTTAAAATGTATTATTTTAAAAAATATCCATTCTGTCCCGCTGCTTCGGTGCTTCAGTTGAGGTGACAGATGAAGCACAAATTTTTAGTGCTTCACTTCAATCGATGTTGCAATGATGTACACGCCTTTTCAGAAAACAAAGTTCAATCCATGTTGTATTCGTATTGTTCAAGTGTTCAATGGCTAATTTCAACCGATATAGCGATCAACAGCCACCCCACTCCACTCCTGCGATGTGCCTCGCATGTGCGTCATGGGAGCCCTAGATCGGCCGCCTCCCCCTCCCCTCGCTTCCTCCCCCTTGCCGTCGCCGGAGGGCCTCCAATGGGCGAAGCCCGTGCCACGCGGGCGACGACAAGGATGGCCGGATCCACCGACTACTTGGCTGGGAGGCGGTGGTGCGTCATCACAGTGTTGGTCTGGGAGGGTCGGCGCCTTGCCCCTCCTCGCGTCGTGGGATGTGTTGTGATGGAGCCTGCTTCTACCCACCTTGGGGTCAAGCGGGGCATGTTAACCTGGTGGGGGTCGCGGCCACGGGGATGTGGCCGCCACCTTCTTCCCGAGGGGGGTTCGGCCTAGGTGCCGGCGTCCTCCTCTGTCGGACATGTGCCGGGGGATCCTACTGTTGGGTTTCGTAGTAATTTCAAAATTTTCCTACGCACACTCAAGATCATGGTGATGCATAGCAACGAGCGGGGAGAGTGTTGTCTACGTACCCACGCAGACCGACTGCGGAAGTGTTGACGCAACGTAGAGGAAGTAGTCGTACGTCTTCCCGATCCGACCGATCCAAGCACCGTTACTCCGGCACCTCCGAGTTCTTAGCACACGTACAACTCGATGACGATCCCCGGGCTCCGATCCAGCAAAGCTTCGGGGATGAGTTCCGTCAGCACGACGGCGTGGTGACGATGATGATGTTCTACCGCCGCAGGGCTTCGCCTAAGCACTACAACGATATGATCGAGGTGGAATATGGTGGCAGGGGGCACCGCACACGGCTAAGGAACGATCACGTGGATCAACTTGTGTGTCTAGAGGTGCCCCCTGCCCCCGTATATAAAGGATCCAAGGGGGGTGCGGCCGGCCCTATGGTGGCGCGCAGGAGGAGTCCTACTCCTACCGGGAGTAGGACTCCCCCCAAACCTTGTCCAACTAGGAGAGGTGGAGGGAGAATAGGAAAGGGGGGGCGCCGCCCCTCCCTCCTTGTCCAATTCGGACTAGGGGGAGAGGGGGCGCGCGGCCTGCCCTGGCAGCCCCTTCCTCTTCTCCACATTAGGCCCATGAGGCCCATTAACCCCCCGGGGGGTTCCGGTAACCCCCCGGTGCTCCGGTTTTATCCGATACTTCTCCGGAACCCTTCCGGTGTCCAATATAGTCATCCAATATATCAATCTTTATGTCTCGACCATTTCGAGACTCCTCGTCATGTCCATGATCACATCCAGGACTCCAAACTAACTTCGGTACATCAAAATGCATAAACTCATAATAACTGTCATCGTAACGTTAAGCGTGCGGACCCTACGGTTCGAGAACAATGTAGACATGACTGAGACACATCTCCGGTCAATAACCAATAGCGGGACCTGGATGCCCATATTGGTCCTACATATTCTATGAAGATCTTTATCGGTCAGACCGCATAACAACATACGTTGTTCCCTTTGTCATCGATATGTTACTTGCCCGAGATTCGATCGTCGGTATCCAATACCTAGTTCAATCTCGTTACCGGCAAGTCTCTTTACTCGTTCCGTAATACATCATCTCGCAACTATCTCATTAGTTGCAATGCTTGCAAGGCTTATGTGATGTGCATTACCGAGAGGGCCCAGAGATACCTCTCCGACAATCGGAGTGACAAATCCTAATCTCGAAATACGCCAACCCAACATCTACCTTTGGAGACACCTGTAGAGCTCCTTTATAATCACCCATTTACGTTGTGGCGTTTGGTAGCACACAAAGTGTTCCTCCGGCAAACGGGATTTGCATAATCTCATAGTCATAGGAACATGTATAAGTCATGAAGAAAACAATAGCAACATACTAAACGATCGGGTGCTAAGCTAATGGAATGGGTCATGTCAATCAGATCATTCACCTAATGATGTGATCCCGTTAATCAAATAACAACTCTTTGTTTATGGTTAGGAAACATAACCATCTTTGATTAACGAGCTAGTCAAGTAGAGGCATACTAGTGACACTCTGTTTGTCTATGTATTCACACATGTATTATGTTTCCGGTTAATACAATTCTAGCATGAATAATAAACATTTATCATGATATAAGGAAATAAATAATAACTTTATTATTGCCTCTAGGGCATATTTCCTTCAGTCACCCACTTGCACTAGAGTCAATAATCTAGATTACACAGTAATGATTCTAACACCCATGGAGCCTTGGTGCTGATCATGTTTTGCTCGTGGAAGAGGCTTAGTCAATGGGTCTGCAACATTCAGATCCGTAGGTATCTTGCAAATCTCTATGTCTCCCACCTGGACTAGATCCCGGATGGAATTGAAGCGTCTCTTGATGTGCTTGGTTCTCTTGTGAAATCTGGATTCCTTTGCCAAGGCAATTGCACCAGTATTGTCACAAAAGATTTTCATTGGACCCGATGCACTAGGTATGACACCTAGATCGGATATGAACTCCTTCATCCAGACTCCTTCATTTGCTTCTTCTGAAGCAGCTATGTACTCTGCTTCACATGTAGATCCCGCTATGACGCTTTGTTTAGAACTGCACCAACTGACAGCTCCACCGTTTAATGTAAACACATATCCGGTTTGCGATTTAGAATCGTCCGGATCAGTGTCAAAGCTTGCATCAACGTAACCTTTTACGATGAGCTCTTTGTCACCTCCATATACGAGAAACATATCCTTCGTCCTTTTCAGGTATTTCAGGATGTTCTTGACCGTTGTCCAGTGATCCACTCCTGGATTACTTTGGTACCTCCCTGCTAAACTTATAGCAAGGAACACATCAGGTCTGGTACACAGCATCGCATACATGATAGAGCCTATGGCTGAAGCATAGGGAACATCTTTCATTTTCTCTCTATCTTCTGCAGTGGTCGGGCATTGAGTCTGATTCAACTTCACACCTTGTAACACAGGCAAGAACCCTTTCTTTGCTTGATCCATTTTGAACTTTTTCAAAATCTTGTCAAGGTATGTGCTTTGTGAAAGTCCAATTAAGCGTCTTGATCTATCTCTATAGATCTTTATGCCTAATATGTAAGCAGCTTCACCGAGGTCTTTCATTGAAAAACTCTTATTCAAGTATCCCTTTATGCTATTCAAAAATTCTATATCATTTCCAATCAACAATATGTCATCCACATATAATATCAGAAATGCTACAGAGCTCCCACTCACTTTCTTGTAAATACAGGCTTCTCCGAAAGTCTGTATAAAACCAAATGCTTTGATCACACTATCAAATCGTTTATTCCAACTCCGAGAGGCTTGCACCAGTCCATAAATGGATCGCTGGAGCTTGCACACTTTGTTAGCTCCCTTTGGATCGACAAAACCTTCCGGTTGCATCATATACAACTCTTCTTCCAGACTCCATTCAGGAATGCAGTTTTGACATCCATCTGCCAAATTTCATAATCATAAAATGCGGCAATTGCTAACATGATTCGGACAGACTTAAGCATCGCTACGGGTGAGAAGGTCTCATCGTAGTCAACCCCTTGAACTTGTCGAAAACCTTTTGCGACAAGTCGAGCTTTGTAGACAGTAATATTACCGTCAGCGTTAGTCTTCTTCTTAAAGATCCATTTATTCTCAATTGCTTGCCGATCATCGGGCAAGTCAACCAAAGTCCATACTTTGTTCTCATACATGGATCCCATCTCAGATTTCATGGCTTCAAGCCATTTTGCGGAATCTGGGCTCACCATCGCTTCTTCATAGTTCGTAGGTTCATCATGATCTAGTAGCATGACTTCCAGAATAGGATTACCGTACCACTCTAGCGCGGATCTTACTCTGGTTGATCTACGAGGTTCAGTAGTATCTTGATCTGAAGTTTCATGATCATCATCATTAGCTTCCTCACTAACTGGTGTAGGTGTCACTGAAACAGTTTTCTGTGATGCACTACTTTCCAATAAGGGAGTAGGTACAGTTACCTCGTCAAGTTCTACTTTCCTCCCACTCACTTCTTTCGAGAGAAACTCCTTCTCTAGAAAGTTTCCGAATTTAGCAACAAAAGTCTTGCCTTAGGCTCTGTGATAGAAGGTGTATCCAATAGTTTCCTTTGGATAATCTATGAAGACACATTTCTCCGATTTGGGTTCGAGCTTATCAGGTTGAAGCTTTTTCACATAAGCATCGCAGCCCCAAACTTTCAAAAACGACAACTATGGTTTCTTGCCAAACCACAGTTCATAAGGCGTCGTCTCAACGGATTTTGATGGTGCCCTATTTAACGTGAATGCGGTCGTCTCTAGAGCGTATCCCCAAAACGATAGCGGTAAATCAGTAAGAGACATCATAGATCGCACCATATCTAGTAAAGTACGATTACGACGTTCGGACACACCATTTCGATGTGGTGTTCCGGGTGGCGTGAGTTGCGAAACTATTCCACAATTTTTCAAATGTACACCAAACTCGTAACTTAAATATTCTCCTCCACGATCAGATCGTAGAAACTTTATTTTCTTGTTACGATGATTTTCTACTTCACTCTGAAATTCTTTGAACTTTTCAAATGTTTCAGACTTATGTTTCATCAAGTAGATATACCCATATCTGCTTAAGTCATCTGTGAAGGTGAGAAAATAACGATATCCGCCACGAGCCTCAATATTCATCGGACCACATACATCTGTATGTATGATTTCCAACAAATCTGTTGCTCTCTCCATAGTACCGGAGAACGGTGTTTTAGTCATCTTGCCCATGAGGCACGGTTCGCAAGTACCAAGTGATTCATAATCAAGTGGTTCCAAAAGTCCATCAGTATATAGTTTCTTCATGCGCTTTACACCGATATGACCTAAACGGCAGTGCCACAAATAAGTTGCACTATCATTATCAACTCTGCATCTTTTGGCTTCTACATTATGAATATGTGTATCACTACTATTGAGATTCAACAAGAATAGACCACTCTTCAAGGGTGCATGACCATAAAAGATATTACTCATATAAATAGAACAATCATTATTCTCTGATTTAAATGAATAACCGTCTCGCATTAAACAAGATCCAGATATAATGTTCATGCTCAACGCTGGCACCAAATAACAATTATTTAGGTCTAATATTAATCCCGAAGGTAGATGTAGAGGTAGCGTGCCGACCGCGATCACATCGACTTTGGAACCGTTTCCCACGCGCATCGTCACCTCGTCCTTAGCCAATCTTCGCTTAATCCATAGTCCCTGTTTCGAGTTGCAAATATTAGCAACAGAACCAGTATCAAATACCCAGGTGCTACTACGAGCATTAGTAAGGTACACATCAATAACATGTATATCACATATACCTTTGTTCACCTTGCCATCCTTCTTATCCGCCAAATACTTGGGGCAGTTCCGCTTCCAGTGACCAGTCTGCTTGCAGTAGAAGCACTCAGTTTTAGGCTTAGGTCCAGACTTGGGTTTCTTCTCTTGAGCAGCAACTTGTTTGCTGTTCTTCTTGAAGTTCCCCTTCTTCTTCCCTTTGCCCTTTTTCTTGAAACTAGTGGTCTTGTTGACCATCAACACTTGATGCTCCTTCTTGATTTCTACCTCCGCAGCTTTCAGCATTGCGAAGAGCTCGGGAATAGTCTTGTTCATCCCTTGCATATTATAGTTCATCACGAAGCTCTTGTAGCTTGGTGGCAGTGATTGGAGAATTCTGTCAATGACGCAATCATCTAGAAGATTAACTCCCAATTGAATCAAGTGATTATTATACCCAGCCATTTTGAGTATATGCTCACTGACAGAACTGTTCTCCTCCATCTTGCAGCTATAGAACTTATTGGAGACTTCATATCTCTCAATCCGGGCATTTGCTTGAAATATTAACTTCAACTCCTGGAACATCTCATATGCTCCATGACGTTCAAAACGTCGTTGAAGTCCCGATTCTAAGACGTAAAGCACGACACACTAAACTATCGAGTAGTCATCAGCTTTGCTCTGCCAGACGTTCATAACATCTGGTGTTGCTCCAGCAGCAGGCCTGGCACCCAGCGGTGCTTCCAGGACGTAATTCTTTTGTGCAGCAATGAGGATAATCCTCAAGTTACGGACCCGGTCCGTGTAATTGCTACCATCATCTTTCAACTTTGCTTTCTCAAGGAACGCATTAAAATTCAATGGAACAACAGCACGAGCCATCTATCTACAATCAAACATAAACAAGCAAGATACTATCATGTACTAAGTTCATAATAAATTTAAGTTCAATTAATCAAATTATTTAAGAACTCCCACTTAGATAGACATCCCTCTAATCCTCTAAGTGATCACGTGATCCAAATCAACTAAACCATGTCCGATCATCACGTGAGATGGAGTAGTTTCATTGGTGAACATCATTATGTTGATCATATCTACTATATGATTCACGCTCGACCTTTCGGTCTCCGTGTTCCGAGGCCATATCTGTATATGCTTGGCTCGTCAAGTATAACCTGAGTATTCCGCGTGTGCAACTGTTTTGCACCGGTTGTATTTGAACGTAGAACCTATCACACCCGATCATCATGTGGTGTCTCAGCACGAAGAACTTTTGCAACGATGCATATTCAGGGAGAACACTTCTTGATAATTTAGTGAGAGATCATCTTATAATGCTACCGTCAATCAAAGCAAGATAAGATGCATAAAAGATAAACATCACATGCAATCAATATAAGTGATGTGATATGGCCATCATCATCTTGTGCCTGTGATCTCCATCTCCGAAGCACCGTCATGATCACCATCGTCACCGGCGCGACACCTTGATCTCAATCGTAGCATCGTTGTCGTCTCGCCAATCTTATGCTTCCACGACTATCGCTACCGCTTAGTGATAAAGTAAAGCATTACATCGCGATTGCATTGCATACAATAAAGCGACAACCATATGGCTCCTGCTAGTTGCCGATAACTCGGTTACAAAACATGATCATCTCATACAATAAAATTTAGCATCATGTCTTGGCCATATCACATCACAACATGCCCTGCAAAAACAAGTTAGACGTCCTCTACTTTGTTGTTGCAAGTTTTACGTGGCTGCTACGGGCTTAAGCAAGAACCAATCTCACCTACGCATCAAAACCACAACGATAGTTTGTCAAGTAGACTCCATTTTAACCTTCGCAAGGACCGGGCGTAGCCATACTCGGTTCAACTAAAGTTGGAGAAACGGACACCCGCAAGCCACCTTTGTGCAAAGCACGTCGGGGGAACCGGTCTCGCGTAAGTGTACGCGTAATGTTGGTCCGGGCCGCTTCATCAAACAATACCGCCGAACCAAAGTATGACATGCTGGTAGGCAGTATGACTTATATCGCCCACAACTCACTTGTGTTCTACTCGTGCAAATAACATCAAACCATAAAACCTAGGCTCGGATGCCACTGTTGGGTTTTGTAGTAATTTCAAAATTTTCCTACACCCACTCAAGATCATGGTGATGCATAGCAACGAGCGGGAAGAGTGTTGTCTATGTACCCACGCAGACCGACTGCGGAAGCGTTGACGCAACATAGAGGAAGTAGTCATACGTCTTCCCGATCCGACCGATCCAAGCACCGTTACTCCGGCACCTCCGAGTTATTAGCACACGTACAACTCGATGACGATCCCCAGGCTCCGATCCAGCAAAGCTTCGGGGATGAGTTCCGTCAGCACGACGGTGTGGTGATGATGATGATGTTCTACCGACGCAGGGCTTCGCCTAAGCACTACAACGATATGATCGAGGTGGAATATGGTGGCAGGGGGCACCGCACACGGCTAAGGAACGATCACGTGGATCAACTTGTGTGTCTAGAGGTGCCCCCCTGCCCCCGTATATAAAGGATCCAAGGGGGGGTGCGGCCGGCCCTATGGTGGCGCGCAGGAGGAGTCCTACTCCTACCGGGAGTAGGACTCCCCCCCAAACCTTGTCCAACTAGGAGAGGTGGAGGGTGAATAGGAAAGGGGGGCGCCGCCCCTCCCTTCTTGTCCAATTCGGACTAGGGGGAGAGGGGGCGCGCGGCCTGCCCTGGCAGCCCCTTCCTCTTCTCCACATTAGGCCCATGAGGCCCATTAACCCCCCGGGGGGTTCCGGTAACCCCCCGGTGCTCCGGTTTTATCCGATACTTCTCCGGAACCCTTCCGGTGTCCGAGTATAGTCATCCAATATATCAATCTTTATGTCTCGACCATTTCGAGACTCCTCGTCATGTCCATGATCACATCCGGGACTCTGAACTAACTTCGGTACATCAAAATGCATAAACTCATAATAACTGTCATCGTAACGTTAAGCGTGCGGACCCTACGGTTCGAGAACAATGTAGACATGACTGAGCCACATCTCCGTTCAATAACCAATAGTGGGACCTGGATGCCCATATTGGCTCCTACATATTCTACGAAGATCTTTATCGGTCAGACCGCATAACAACATACGTTGTTCCCTTTGTCATCGGTATGTTACTTTCCCGAGATTCGATCGTTGGTATCCAATACCTAGTTCAATCTCGTTACCGGCAACTCTCTTTACTCATTCCGTAATACATCATCTCGCAACTATCTCATTAGTTGCAATGCTTGCAAGGCTTATGTGATGTGCATTACCGAGAGGGCCCAGAGATACCTCTCCGACAATCGGAGTGACAAATCCTAATCTCGAAATACGCCAACCCAACATCTACCTTCGGAGACACCTGTAGAGCTCCTTTATAATAACCCATTTACGTTGTGACGTTTGGTAGCACACAAAGTGTTCCTCCGGCAAACGGGAGTTGCATAATCTCATAGTCATAGGAACATGTATAAGTCATGAAGAAAGCAATAGCAACATACTAAACGATCGGGTGCTAAGCTAATGGAATGGGTCATGTCAATCAGATCATTCACCTAATGATGTGATCCCATTAATCAAATAACAACTCTTTGTTTATGGTTAGGAAACATAACCATCTTTGATTAACGAGCTAGTCAAGTAGAGGCATACTAGTGACACTCTGTTTGTCTATATATTCACACATGTATTATGTTTCCGGTTAATACAATTCTAGCATGAATAATAAACATTTATCATGATATAAGGAAATAAATAATAACTTTATTATTGCCTCTAGGGCATATTTCCTTCACCTACCCGAGGACCAACTACCCTGTTCTCGG
Source organism: Triticum dicoccoides (assembly GCF_002162155.2). Lineage (NCBI taxonomy): Eukaryota > Viridiplantae > Streptophyta > Magnoliopsida > Poales > Poaceae > Triticum > Triticum dicoccoides. The sequence goes on from NC_041388.1 coordinate 21,037,213, forward strand.
CATTTGGGGTCACTAGTAGAAAAAGGGTCAAATGTGAAGCACATTAGTGCCGGTTTGAATTTGAGTCGGCACTAATGTGACCATTAGTGCCGGTTCCAACGGCTAGTTGGGCGGGCATCATTAGTACCGGTTCGTGGGCAACCTTTAGTACCGGTTCATGCCAAGAACTGGTACTAATGAGGCTGTGTCAGGCTATGGTCAGGCTGGGGCCCCCACGAAGACCTTTAGTACCGGTTAATGCCATGAACCGGTACTAGTGTTTCTTAGTAAACTCATTTTTAGTCCCACCTCGCCAAGAGAGAGGCAGTATGAGCGGTTTATAAGCCGTGAGTGCACAGACAATGACGAAGAGTTGCAATGCTCACCTGCATGTTGATTAGCTTCAAGCCTTGCGGAATAGCATAGATTGCACTGAGCTATGTGCAGTGCAGTCTACACTATTCTGAAAGGCTTGAAGCAAATTAACTAGCATTGCACCTTTTTTTATTTTTAATAACTTATTTGAACTCCGAACTTCTTTTGTGTTCAGTATGCAGCATTCAAAGCGACGTCATCAATTTCCAACATGTTCTGACATCATTTGTTGTTTTTCAGTCATTTACCTAATTGTTTAGAGAGCTAAATGACCGTGAAATTGAAAATCACTACAAAATGAATCCTGAAAATGTTGAAACTTGGCATGGTATCATCATATCACCCGCATAGCATGCGCGAAAGAGTAGAGAGGGTCACGGCAAAAACTGGACGCACTTCGTGTACAAACTGGACAAACTCTTTCGGAGTATCAGGGTTTCGGACGAGAACTCATCTGTTACACGGCCACTTCAATGTTTTTTAAACTTATTTGAACTCAGGACTTCTTTTGTGTTCAGTATGCAGCATTCAAAGCGACGTCATCAATTTCCAACATGTTCTGACATCATTTGTTGTTTTTCGGTCATTTACCTAATTGTTTAGAGAGCTAAATGACCGTGAAATTGAAAATCACTACAAAATGAATCCTGAAAATGTTGAAACTTGGCATGGTATCATCATTTCACCCGCATAGCGTGTGCGAAAGAGTAGAGAGGGTCACGGCAAAAACTGGACGCACTTCGTGTACAAACTGGAAATAGAAGAAAATAAATAGAAGAAAAGAAATAATGCAGAAAATAAAAAAACTATACAAAAAAATTACTCAAAAATAAATAGAAGAAAACAAATAATGCAGAAAAGAAAAAAACTATATAAAAAACTACTCAAAAATAAATATAAAAAAATAAATAATGCAGAAAAGAAAAAACTATATAAAAAATTTGTTGGCGCGCTGCCCAGTGGGCCTGCCAGACCTAGGATGTGCAAATGCAGGCCCAGAAGGGCCAGCAGGCTCATAGGGCAGTGCGCCCTAGTTAATTATGCCCAGAAGCCTGCTATATAAAGAAGCTCGAAGGAGCAGCCGCGGCTAGGTTTATAAACCAGTGCGGCTGCCCTTCGCTCGGCGAGGTGGGACTAAACATTATGCACCGCCGGTGGCAGCGCACAACCTTTAGTACCGGTTGGTGGCTCCAATCGGTACTAAAGGGGGAGGGTCTTTAGTACCGGTTCGTGGCACGAACCGGTACTAAAGGGGCCGTTTCCCGCCCCTTGGCCTGGCGAAAATTGGCCTTTAGTACCGGTTGGTGACTCCAACCGGCACTAAAGACCCCTCATATATATATGGAACCTACGAAAAAATTATTTTCATTGACCACCAGTAGTTCTTCTCGATCCAACTTCTTCGCCACGCCCGTCGCCCCATCGCGCGCCGCCCTCGCCGCCCCCGCCGCCCGTCGTCGCCGTCACCGCCGTCACCCCCGCCACCCGTCGTCACCGTCACCG
>NC_041388.1:21039095-21039610 GCF_002162155.2 Triticum dicoccoides
TCACCGTCACCGCCGTCGCCCCCGCCGCGCCCATACGTCGCCGCCACCTCTCGCCCTCCGCGCCCATCCCCATCGTCCCCCGCGGCCGCCCGTACGCCGCCGCCCCCCGGTCGTGCACACACACACATACACACACACACACCACACACACATACATACACACACATTGTTTTTACTTATTTTCTATTTTCTGTTGTTTAGATTAATGTTAGATAAATTACGTAGATAATAATGTTAGAATGTTAATGTTAGATGAATTATATGGAAAAGATGTTAAATATTAATGTCAAATATATTTTACATTAATTAGAACAAGTTGAATTAGTATAGCTAGATATTAATTAGGTATATATATGAGATTTGAACTAGTTGAATTAATATAACTAGTTTATTTTTAGTATGAAAATTAATAGAACAAGTTTATTTTTAGTAAGAAAATTTAGGTATATGAGATTTGATGATCTAATCAAAATATTACTATATAGAACTACCTAGTTTATTTTAGTAAGAAATTA
>NC_041388.1:21039659-21047180 GCF_002162155.2 Triticum dicoccoides
TTTTTAGTAAATGCTTAGTTGAATTAATAGAACTAGTTTATTTAGTTGAATTAATAGAACTAGTAAGTGTTTAATGTTTCACATATATATATGAACATATATGTTAGATATTAGATATAAATTATATGTTAGATATGTATTTAATTTAGTTATATGAGATTTCATTATCTAATTAACATTTTATTGTATAGAACCAGCTACCTTATTTTTAGTAAGAAAACTAATAGAACTAGTTTAGTTGAATTAATTAGATGAAATAGTTAGTTGAATTAGTTCAATTAATTAGGTATATTCTTCCTAAGTGCTTAGTTGAATTAGTTCAATGAATTAGTTGAACTAGTTGAATTAACAGAATTAGTTGAATTAATAGAACTAATAAGTGTTTAATGTTTCACCTATGAACATAGGAATGTCGTCTGACGACGAACACGATTTCATTATATGCGAATACTGCAAAGACCAGCGCGGCCTGTGCGGCAGAAATTTTCTAGTTAATGATAGACGCTTCAGTATCAAGCTGGATGAGAACTTCAAAGTGGATATAGTAAGTCACAACGACAAGTCTTTTTTCGTAATTAAGCATGACTTACGCTTCATTTGCTTCACCTTTTAATTTTAATTTTTCACTATTCTACTAGTGTATCCCCTGCCATGCAAGAATTTTCGTCTTGGATAAGATAGGTTTTAGTCCTAACGAAACTATGGAGGTAAAAAGAGTTTACTTGAAGACCGAGCATGGTTATACCTTCAACGTCAAATTATACAATGCAGACACATACACCTATTTTGAATGCAAAACTTGGCAAGCACTATGCAAGTCTTATGCATTTGAGCCTGATATGGTTATCACCTTTGATATTCATCCGGAAGATGATATTGAAGGTAATAGAGACATCTGGGTCGATATGCAGACGCCTCCAGTTCTACCATTATGTGAGTTTCTCAACCATATTTATGTCTTCGATATGAGATTATTTGAACCAGTTGAATAATTAATAGATCTCAATTTATATTGACAGCTTACTTCCAATCAAGCAAACATGTCTGGCGCTTGGTAGACAGGACCATCCACTGTCCCGGGGCTGAACTAAACTGCGAGGAGACAAGTCATTATGTTTCATGGCTTGAGGATCTTGATGTTGTCAAGACAAATTTCTTTCCTGCACTTAGAAATATTAGTACTCAAAACGTGCGACCAATAGTGTTCATACTGAACTACGGTCACATATATTTAGGAAAGATGGTAAGATTTCTACTATTTCTCCTCAGTGCATCTTTTGCATACATTATTTTTTAAGCTAAACTTCATTGCGAAGTATGTTACTATACGATGTTCTTCAACAGGGACTCCCGATGAATGTTGTGCCTGATTGGATCGAGACTAAAGGTACCATGAATATTGTTAGCTTAAGGCCAAGATATCCTACAATGCACTTTAGTGCATTCCGGATTTCTAATAGCGAGGAATGCTTAATAGTAAAAGACTGGAGCAAAATTGTGAACGATCACAGAGAAGTACTAGGGGGCAGCAATCAGAAGCGCAACCCACGATTAGGAGGCAGGTTCATCTGCATGCTCCAATATGATGAATCAGCAAAGCTATACATGTTCTATGCTATTTTACCTGAGAGAGAGAGCAGCAGGAGTGATTAATTAGCTAGTTCATGCTCTTAGTACTTGTCCTCTCATGTCCGTGTTCTTCGTCCTGAACTTAATCTCAAAGAGTGATTTGCTTTTGTGGTGTTATGAACGCTTATAATATCATTACCATGTTGAACTCGATGATATCTTTGCTATGAAAACCATTGGTGATGATATATATGATGCAAGAGTTTTTATATTAATTAATATGATGATGATGATGATGAGTTATTATATCATTTATGAAAGAAATTGCATATTAGTTTCAACTGGATGGATTCTAGCTAAGTGATCAAGTATATGCCATATCCATATTACCTCGATCACTTAAGTAGGTGATCAATTATATATAATATGGATATGACATATACTTGATGACTTAGCTAGGATCCACACGCATACTGTCAAACTAATCACCTAATGATTTAACAACTCATTATAATGTAAAACAATCACTAAATTAAATTGAAAACAAAAAATTAAAGTAAAAATAAAAAATAAAACCAAAACACACCAAAACATTTAGTACCGGTTGGTGTTTCCAACCGGTACTAATGTCCTATGCGCCCACGAAGCTGGCTCGTGCCACATGGTTGCCCTTTAGCACCGGTTCATGCTGAACCGGTACTAAAGGGGGGGCTTTAGTGCCTACAATTTAGTGCCGGTTACCGAACCGGCACTAAAGGCCCTTACGAACCGGTGCTATTTCCCGGTTCTGCACTAGTGGGTCATGTGTCGGGTTGTTGACCGTGACCAGGAGGTCTGGGTTGTCGGCATCCGCTCGTCCGGTCGTGGTTCCGTAGCTGGTATGGGCCCAAACCGGCTTTGGCCGGGTGGCTGTACAAGGACTGGTGGAGCCCTCGGGGCTTCAGGGTGGATTCGTTCTTCCTCGACATGGTGGTCTTGTTACAATGCCTTGGGGAGGACGGTGCAGCGAAAGCTGCACAATGCCTTGGCCGTTGCTGGCAACGATGACGTATGCGGACACCGTTCTCCTCCTTGAAGTGTTGCTTCCCGTCCATCCTCCCCAGGACATCCGACATCGTCGACGTTGTTGCGTCCTCCGTCCATGGCGTTTTCTTCGGTTGTGCTCATCTAAATTCGGTACCAAGGTTCCCCTATGGGCTTCTTGTCACCGTAAATTTACCCCGATGTGACCTTGGCCTCTTTTAAACAGCAGTCGCCTTGGTGTGCGAGGTCATCCTAGGACCAGGGGGTTGCTGGGATCGATGTCATATGGGTAGGATGTCGAAGGTATTCTTTAGTCAAGTTGCATCGGGTGTGATTATTTGTGCAGTGATGCTCTCTCGACTTGGTTGGTGGGGCACCGGTGAATGTCGTGCTTGATCTTGTTAGGACGACGATGATGACGTCTGCGGATGCCAATCCCCTCCTCGGAGGCATCGTTTATTGGACCTTCCTCCGTCAAACTGAGGGTTTCCTGTTCACCTGGCTCGTCATGTGTATTGTGCCTTGGAGTGTCAGCTTGGTTGGTGAGGCATGTTGAGGAGGTCTGAGAAGACTTGGGCTTATTGACAGGAACTAGCAAGCTTCCTTAGTTTTGTGCTTAGTTTGGCTTAGCTTAGTCCATGTTTTTTGTTCTTGTTGTAACTATTGGTGCTTTCCTTGTATAGCAGGTATCCTCGGCTGGGTTGTGCGCGTTTGTATACTTCATTTGTAATGGTTGTGGCTTTATTTATAAAGTGGGATAGAAGACTTTTTCGGTAACAGATATAGCGCATGGAGAATGTAGAGTGCTCGTATGATACTAGCAGCACATGTGTATTTGGTTATCTGCATCAATTTTGGCATCTTTGCATCTAAAATGGAGGCCCGGCGTGAAGTCAGAGGCCCTCAACATATTAAGTGACGATGAGGAAAACAAGATCTAGTTGTTGTTGTTGTTGTTGTTGTTCTTCTTCTTCTTCTTCTTCTTCTTCTTATTATTATTATTATTATTATTATTATTATTAGTATTATTTATTATTATTATTATTATTATTATTATTATTATTATTATTATTATTATTATTATTATTATTATTATTATTATTATTATTATTATTATTATTATAGCTTGATCAACAACAGGTAGGAAGTACTTTATCCTTAGCAACTCTTGTGCAGATTGCGAAGCAACTAACGCATCATCAGGCTTCTCATCAAATTGTTTTTTCTTTTAACTTCATGCTTTTTCCAAAGTACAGGGTCAGTATCTATTTCCCTTGCTATTTCATGCTTTTTCCAAAATGCAGGGTCAGTATTTTTACGTGCCTTTTGGATAGACGCCCTCTTAGGACCATTCTCTACCAAACTATCGATCAAGGTCATCCCAATTTAATGGGGTCTTGCGAGGAATAGAGAGTTGGCCTTCACGCGGACGTGTGGGAGGCCCCCCAACGTGTTCTGGACCACGAGAATGACAAGTTGGGGCTCGCTTTCCTCCCTAAAGAAATTAATGATGCCTTGATGGGCATGAAATCGGACACGGCTCTAGGTCCGGATGGATGGCCGGTGGCTATGTTCAAGCGTTTCTGGCCTATTCTCAGAGGCCCCATCTTCGAGATCTGCAACAGTTTGATGGGTGGGATGGTAGATATAACATGTCTTAATTTTGGAGTCCTATCGCTTATTCCTAAGGTTCCCGGGGCCGATAACATTAGACAATTCCGCCCAATTGCACTCATCAACGTACCTTTTAAAATTTGTGCGAAAGCTTGTTCCACGCGCCTAGGTCCGATTGCCCATCGCTCGATTCATCGTAACCAATCTGCTTTCATTCATGGTCGCAACATACTGGAGGGTCCGCTAGCCCTCCAGGAAATTGTTCATGAGCTCAAACGCACGAAGGAACCGACCATTCTCCTGAAGCTAGACTTCGAAAGGCATACGACCGGGTAAAATGGGATTTCTCGCGTCAGGTGCTCCTTAGCCGTGGCTTTTCGGCTGTTTGGGTTCATCGAGTAATGCAGTTGGTCTCGAGTGGCCAGACCATAGTCTCGGTGAACGGAGAAGTAGGGCACTTCTTCCAGAACAAACGCGGGCTTAGGCAGGGTGACCCGATGTCTCCGCTTTTGTTCAACTTCGTGGTGGATGCGCTGTCTGCTATGCTACGGAAAGCGACCGCCGCTGGCCATATCAAAGGGTTGGTTGGTCACCTTATTCCCGGGGGAGTAACTCATTTGCATTATGCGGATGACACGCTACTGATGTTTCAGCCTGATCAACATAGCATTGCAACTGTCAAAGCGATCCTCCTTGGTTTTGAGCTCATGTCTGGGCTCAAGATCCACTTCCACAAATGTGAAGTGCTCTCCATGGGGCTAGAGCCGGATGACGAGGACATGTATTAGGGGTTGGGTAACAGGCTTGACCTAAAGGCCCTACCCATGGACACCGTATACTTTGTACTGGGCCCCTGGGCCAGATCGCCGTCCAGATGTACTGCAACTTGAAAGTCACTCGGACGGCGATCACCAATCGGAACACGGCACTTCACTCGACGAGCTCATTCCACTTGACCGTGTAACTCACTCGGATATGCAAAGACCAATAGTCAGGATGACGGTTTTGTAGTGGGCAAGCATTATGGCATTGATGCTCCACCGTGTAACATAATGGGTGAGGGGTTGGCGCACTCTATATAAGCCACCCCCACCACCACACTCGGGGGGCTCTTTTCTTCTATCTCTCTCTCTCTATCTCTTTCTAGTCTCAGGACTTAGCTCAGGCATGGGGATCTGTTCTCCTTTCTCGCATACATTGTAATCTCTGGATACATACTCGGATAAAACAAAGCCTCTCCGGAGCACGAGACGTAGGGTTGTTATCTCCACCGTGAGAGGCCCGAACTCGCTAAAACCACCGTGTCACCCATATGCATCTCGATAGATCATGCTCCTTTATCCTACCCCTCTCTTATTGTCGGAATCGTTACCATGACAGTTGGCGCCCACCGTGGGGCATGGCATCTATCAAGCCATGATGCAAATGGTTCTTTCTTCAATCTTCAACATCGAATCAACTACCATCGGCAGAGAAATTGGCCGCTAGAGTTCTGGTCATCGCGCCATTCGTACAAACAAAAGGATCAGGGAAGTATCTATTTGATCTAGTCTTTCTTTGAATTAATTATCTAACAATGGGTTGATCTTTTTTCCTGTGGACATCACCAAAGCGTGATCAATCATTAAACAAAAAAGGAGGAGAGATAATTCATCCTTATTCAGCGCCGCAAGGCTCCTCCGCCCGTTCGCTTGCCCGACGATGGTTTCCATGCCATGGAGGCACCCGCCTCACCGGCAGCGCAAGGCTCCTCTGCCCGGTCGACTACCCGCCGGCGGCCTCCATGTCGCGGGGCTTCCCCAGCCGATCACCAGCTTGACGGCGGCGTCCGCGCCGTGCAGGCATAGGCGCGACCGACGACGCGAGACTCCTCCCTTTCCGCTCCGCAGAGGCACGAACCTGGCCGGCAGCGCGGAGCTTCTCCGCCCGATCAACTTCCCGCCGACGGCCTCCACGCCACCAGGCATCCCTAGCCGATCAACTGCTCAACGACGGTGTCCGCACTCTGGAGGCATACGATCGACCGGGGACGGGAGATTCCTCCCTTGCCGCTCGGCAGAGAGACACGAACCTGCCCGGCAGCGCGAAGCTCCTCCGACCGGGCGCCTGCCGGCCTGCCCACCTGCGGCCTCCATGACACGGGGATCCTACTCCCGGGCTGCCTGTGGGAAAAGGAAACGCACATCGCATGCAATGCTTCAATTTCGGCTTAATTAGTGCTGACGCCATTTGCATGCAGATTCTGGACTTAGGGTAACGCCTTCAATACGTTGGACATGGGGACAACTCCTTCAATGCACGAACGGTAACGCCTTTGGCTTAATTAGCGCTAATTAATGCCTCTTACATGCAGATTCTGCGTACTCCTACATGGTCAGGACGTGGGTTGTTTCTTCCATCAATTAACTGCATGCAGGGATATTTGAAAATGGAAGGAATCTTCAACGCCGGATTAATTGGCTGCCTCATTAATCAGCCATTCAAACAAGGTGCGTTGATTAATTCTTTTCCGCAGCCACCTGCACCAGCCTCCAGTGCACACGCAGCTTACGTTGACTTCAAGCTGGCCCACCCGGTCTGCTACTCCGAGTGGGTACTTTGGTACGCTCGGACAAGTGCACGTCTACACTCGACATATGCAACACTCGGGCACGCATCGTTTTCTTGGAGACGTTCAGGTGACTAACGTGCAGGCACTTGATCATTCGTGTATTCTCACTCGGTCGGACGCCTCCTCGACGACATGCCCAACTCGACCGTCTCATGCGGTGCCATTTGGTTGGACGCGTCCTCGACACTCGGTTACCCACGCGTCGTCGCTTTGCAGGACGCGTCTACTTTGCCCGGACGCATGTACATCACTCGCACGTTCCGCGCGTCGCCACTCCGTGGGACGCGTCTACATCACTCGGACGCCCCGCGCATCGCCGCTGCACGGCATGCGTCTACTTCACTCGGACGCTCCGCGCGTCACCACTCCACGGGACGCGTCTACATCACTCGGACACCCCGCACATCGCCGCTGCACGGCATGCATCTACTTCATTTGGACGCCCGCGCATCCTCACTTCGCGGGACGCGTCTACTTGAACCACCGTCCCGCGCGTCGCCATCGGTTGGTCACCTCATCACCACTCGGCCGCCCCGCACATCGCCGCTGCACGGCATGTATCTACTTCATTTGGACGCCCGCGCATCCTCACTTCGCGGGACACGTCTACTTGAACCACCGTCCCGCGCGTCGCCATCGGTTGGTCACCTCATCACCACTCGGCCGCCCCGCGCGTCGCCGTCGGTTGGTCACCTCATCACCAC
>NC_041388.1:21047758-21048319 GCF_002162155.2 Triticum dicoccoides
ACCTCATAACCACTCGGCCGCCCCGAGCGTCGCCATAGGTTGGTCACCTCATAACCACTCGGCCGCCCCGCGCGTCGCCATCGGTTGGTCACCTCATCACCACTCGGCTGCCCCGCGTGTCGCCGTCGGTTGGTCACCTCATCACCACTCGGCCGCCCCGCGCGTTGCCATCGGTTGGTCACCTCATCACCACACAGATTTTAACAGTTTTTTCTGAAATAATTGTTGTTGCTTATACTTGTAAGCAAAATCCCCCAGTGGGTGACTTACCTGCGAATCCGTTTCACCTAAGTTTGAAAAAATCCTACCGAGTGGAGAGCAGTCCTCCCACTCGGGGGCTTAGCTGCAGTCCAGTACTCGCCTAAGGTCTCTCACTTGAGGGCTTAGCTGCAGTCAGGCACTCGCCTAAGTTTGAAAAAATCCTATCGAGTGGAGAGCAGTCCTCCCACTCGGGGGCTTAGCTGCAGTCCAGTACTCGCCTAAGTTCTCTCTCTTGAGGGCTTAGCTACAGTCAGGCACTCGCCTAAGTTTGAAAAAATCCTACCGAGTGGAGAGCAGTCC
>NC_041388.1:21048519-21057857 GCF_002162155.2 Triticum dicoccoides
TTAGCTGCAGTCAGGCACTCGCCTAAGTTTGAAAAAATCCTACCGAGTGGAGAGCAGTCCTCCCACTCGGGGGCTTAGCTGCAGTCCAGTACTTGCCTAAGTTCTCTCTCTTGAGGGCTTAGCTGCAGTCAGGCACTCGCCTAAGTTTGAAAAAATCCTACCGAGTGGAGAGCAGTCCTCCCACTCGGGGGCTTAGCTGCAGTCCAGTACTCGCCTAAGTTCTCTCTCTTGAGGACTTAGCTGCAGTCAGGCACTCGCCTAAGTTTTAAAAAATCCTATCGAGAGGAGAGTAGCCCTCCCACTCGGGGACTTAGCTGCAGTCCAGCACTCGCCTAAGTTTGAAACACTTCATCCTGCTCTGCAGTAACAAGGGGCAGGTCGACTGTCGCCTCCTCCTTGGGGAGCTTCGCCACAAATACAACGTACGATCCATCGCTGACCCGCAAAGATGACGAGGTGCAAGTCGACTGCTACCGTCTCCTTCTGAAATAATTGTTGTTGCTTATACTTGTAAGCAAATTCCCCCAGTGGGTGACTTAGCTGCGAATCTGTTTCGCCTAAGTTCAAGAAATCCTATCGAGTGATGAGTTAGCCTCTCACTCGGGGGCTTAGCTGCGAATCTGTTTTGCCTAAGTTCGAAAAATCCTACCGAGTGATGAGCCAGCCTCTCACTCGGGGGCTTAGCTGCGAATTTGTTTCGCCTAAGTTCGAAAAATCCTACCGAGTGATGAGTCAGCCTCTCACTCGGGGGCTTAGTTGTAGTCCAGTACTCTCCTAAGTTTGAAAAAATCCTACCGAGTGAAGAGCATACTTCCCACTCGGGGGCTTAGCTGCAGTCCAGTACTCGCCTAAGTTTGAAAAAAATCCTACCGAGTGGAGAGCAAACCTCCCACTCGGGGGCTTAGCTGCACTCCAGTACTCGCCTAAGTTTGAAAAAAATCCTACCGAGTGAAGAGCAAACCTCCCACCCAGGGGCTTAGCTGCAGTCCAGTGCTCGCCTAAGTGTTTGAAATCCTATCGAGTGGAGAGCAAGCCTCCCACTCAGAGGCTTAGCTGCAGTCCAAGGACTCGCCTAAGTAGCCAAAATCCGACTGAGACAAGAGCAAACTTCTAACTCAAGGAGCTGCATCACAAGTATAATGTGCGCTCCATCCCTATCCGCAAGGACACCAAGACGAAGGTCGACTGTCACCATCGCCTCATCACCACTCGGCCACTCGCGCGCCTTCAAACAGCTAAGTCATTTTACATCCTGTTATTTCCGTCTTCCCGAGTGTCCCGTAATTCACACATCACGTTCACTCGGAGGCCACACCACCGAGTGTACCTCTACGCTCGGCTGCTTATTTTCACATACTTGCTTAGTACAGGTTATGTGACTCACAAGTCCAGCTTCCATTTTTTCGCATACATCATTCATGAACACCATGTGTCGTTCTTCATTTCGAGTTTGCATCGGTCCTCCGGGGCTGCAACTTAGTCGAAACACTACACTTTCGTTTTATTTGAGCCATTATTCCAATGAGTTCAATCGGATCCGTCGCTTCGACAAGTTCGAACGGATCCTTTGCTCTTTCAAACTCTTGCTGGTTAACCAGCAAGCCCCTTGCACTCCCAGCGGGTGTCTATGGGTGTTATTCACACAAATCATTTCAGCACACATCAAATTTCCTCGAGAAATTATTTCGTTGGCTTGTGTCGTTTTTTTACACAAGTTACATGATCACTCGACGGCCCTATGCGCCAAATTCATCGCTGCTCGGACTTGGTCACCATACCGGTCCCAGCGCACCACAACACCGACCTTGTCGCTCTGTTGACTTCAAACACATCCGGTCAACCCCTCTGTGGAATCCTCTTCATCGTATCAATAATATAGACCTTGTTAGGCATGAGACAGATATGTCCCTTTTACAATTAAACTTCACACTTCACTCCTTTGCGAGTTTGCCTCTTTTGAGCATCACTCGGAAGCTTCTCCTCATCTTTACCCGAGTCTGACTCAATGAATTACAAATTATCCATTCAACACTATATTTCTCGTATTTTGACATGTCCGTTGTCGAAGCCTGTAGTACGCTCGGGGCTACACCACACTCGGGGGCTGCATCTCATTTGGAATGACACTCTCCTGAGTAGTCGAGTACTTCATCACCAGTCAGATCCTTGACTTCAACAAGTGCATTTGATCCTCCACTTTGACAAGCTTTATAATCACCCAGACACTATGCGCGCCATCTTCATTCCTACTCAAACTCAGTTGTCACGCCGGTCTTGTTGCGTCGCAACCACACTACATCAACCTCATGGCTACAATAGCTTCGAAAGCATCTGGCTAATTCCTTCGAAGACCATTTCAGCCACTTGGTTGGACACGTAGTCCTTCACTCGACAACCCCGCGCGTCGCCACTTGGTCATGCACGTCTTCACCACTCAGCCGCCCCGCGCGTTGCCATTCAGTTGTGCACGTCTTCATCATTCGACCACCTCGCACATCATGACTCGGCCACTCCACGCGTCGCCACTCAGTTGTGCACGTCTTCACCAATCGACCGCCCCACGCGTCGTCACTCGGTTGTACACATCATTGCCCCTCGGACACCTCGCGCGTCTCCATCATTTGGACATGTCTTTACCTCTACACGCCCAGCACAGGAACGACTAAGTTACTCATATGATCAAACCTCATATCACACTCTGTAGCAAGATTACCTCTTTCGAGCATCACTCGGGGGCTACGGACAGCCGTTGGCCATGCTACCCTCAGGGGTTATGCCCATTCGATCAACCAATTGATCGCATCAGGAATATCTTTCTGATCATACATGCGCGTTCCGCCGAAAATCTATAAGGGTAGTACTATCCACTCGGACAATCGCCCAAATCATATCTTGAAGTCATCTTCGGACTGCAAAAGGGTGAAACGACGCTCCTCTACGGATACACTTGGACATTATCCTAGACTCCAAGGCGTCAGTTTCACAAACTTGGACTCAGAGATGGCATGTGCCGGTGTTCCCCCAGGATAATGAGTGGCATCTCTCCGGAGAGTCAGCCCACACACTAGCCTCGTCACTCGGGTTTCATGGCACGTCCATCTCAGACCACTAGTCTATCTCCTCCGGGAGACATATGAGTGCCGCCAAGTTTTTCCTTGCAGTCATCATACCCCGATCAGTCGGGAAGCACGTCCACTCGGACAAATACCCCTTTCATGCAAAAGGGTGAAAATGAAGCTCCTCTGCGGATATAGTGTACTACAAATACCCCTTTCACGCAAAATCTAACGGTAGAAGTACTAATGGAAAGATTTCTCCCTGGAGTGTCCAGCTTTTTTCTACATTTGGCAGTTTCAAAGCCGAATTCATTCACCGTGCCGAGAGCATGAAGATTCACCTGCTTGAACGAGTTCCAGGCTGAATTTATTCCGTGCTGAGTGCACGAAGATCATTCCAACTGACTCAGCTCCAGGCTGAGCTTATTTAGCATGTCAATCACCTAAAGATGCATCCGATTCACTCAATTTCAGACTACAAGATATTTACCGTGTCGACTGCATGGAGGTTTACCAGGAGACTTAAACCATCTGCCCGACTCATCTAGTCCGATCGAGGCTCGGGGACTACACCCAGCGGGTGCACTTAGCGTGCCCCCACTAGAAGAGAACTCGGAAAGAAACATTTTGCTCGATGCAAATCCAGCTCCAGAATTACTCGACCTCCGAGTCAGAGAAGAACAAGTTCGATTAGTACCATCTAAGAAGAGTTTTAGTTCTCTCAGACCCTCGCTGACTGCCCCCAGTCGACGGCGGTCTCCGGGACTACACCCAGTGGGTGCACTCAGCGTGTCCCCACTGGAGTAATCTCCACTTGGTACGGCCTTACCAGTCCGAGTGATGAACAACAACAAAAAGACATGCTCTAAGACTCCCGCTGACTGTTGGTATCCACTCGGAACGGTCTGCCCGGTCCGAGTGACGGCCAAACAACAACAAAAAAGACAGGCTCTAAGACTCCCGCCGACTGCCCGCAGTCGACGGCAGTCTCTGGGACTACACCCAGTGGGTGCACTCAGCGTGCCCCCACTGGAATGGTATCCACTCGGAACGGTCCGCCCGGTCCGAGTGACGGCCAAACAACAAAAAAAGACACGCTCCAGGCGTGAAGAAATTTTGAGTAATCAGTTACTCAATGCAGGACCCGCTCCAAATCACTCCAAAAATTTGCTATAAGGTGAGTTTAACGCTCCTCCGCGGACCCATTTGACTCATTTCACTCGTACACCATACAGTCTGGAATCTGTCAAGGCAACATGCGGAGATAAGATCGCCGAGTGACCAGAGGGAGTTCATAAGTGCCTCCGCAGCACTCGACTCATCTGGGAATTCACCTCGACTCGACCCGCTCAACCTCGACCGATTCGGGGGCTAATGACGAGGACATGTATTAGGGGTAGGGTAACAGGCTTGACCTAAAGGCCCTACCCATGGACACCGTATACTTTGTACTGGGCCCCTGGGCCAGATCGCCGTCCAGATGTACCGCAACTTGAAAGTCACTCGGACGGCGATCACCACTCGGAGCACGGCACTTCACTCGACGAGCTCATTCGACTCGACCGTGTAACTCACTCGGATATGCGAAGACCAATAGTCAGCATGACGGTTTTGTAGTGGGCAGGCATTATGGCATTGATGCTCCACCGTGTAACATAATGGGTGAGGGGGTGGCGCACTCTATATAAGCCACCCCCCACCACCACACTCGGGGGGCTCTTTTCTTCTATCTCTCTCTCTTTCTAGTCTCAGGACTTAGCTCAGGCATGGGGACCCGTTCTCCTTTCTCGCATACATTGTAATCTCTGGATACATACTCGGATAAAACAAAGCCTCTCCGGAGCACGAGACGTAGGGTTGTTATCTCCATCGTGAGAGGCCCGAACTCGCTAAAACCACCGTGTCACCCATATGCATCCTGATAGATCATGCTCCTTTATCCTACCCCTCTCTTATTGTCGGAATCGTTACCACGACACCGGAGAAGGGGAGGCGTATAGCTGATTTGCTTAACTGCAAAGTTGGGAAATTTCTGTTTACGTATCTCGGACTCCCGGTTGACATCAAACGACCCACAATAGAGGATTGGGAACCTCTATGTGCTAAGGTGAGGGACAGGGTTAGCTCCTGGAGGGGGAAATTCCTATCGAAAGCGGCTCGACTCGTCCTCATGAACTCGAGTCTCTCCTCCCTTCCCATGTTTGCAATGGGCCTCTTTCTGCTTGCAGAGTGGGTTCACGCAAAGATGGACACACCCCGATCAAAGTTCTTTTGGGAAGGAACATGCCCTAACCGTAAATATCACATGGTCAAGTGGGCGTGGGTGTGTAGACCCAAAGCCTTGGGGGGCCTTGGGATCACCAACACTAGGATCCTCAATATCGCTCTAACGTGCAAGTGGATATGGAAGATTGTCCAGGGGCAACTAGGCTGTGGGTCGATCTCTTGCGGGCGAAATATTTCCCTAAGGGGAATTTCTTTGAAGGGAGGTAGCGGGGCTCCCCTTCTGGAATGACCTGCAGGTGATCAAACCGGCCTTTGCCATGGTGGCTAAATTCTCTATAGGGAATGGCCGGCCCGCTCATTTCTGGATAGATCACTAGATTGGCTCCCAACCCCTCTGGGCCGAATTTCATGACCTGTATGACTTTGTTGTCGACCCGGCAATGGCGGTGGCGGATGTGTTGGCGTCGTCCCCACCGGAAATCCACTTTAAACGAGAACTTAATGGGCAAGAGCACACTAGTCTAGCGGCTCCGCTAGATATGACTGGCCCGATTGGTCTAACGAACCAGCCAGACACGGTGACCTGGGTGCTCACCGGTTCGGGTAAGTTCACGGTTAAATCCTTATACCACAAAACGTGTCAAAGGCCAGCGCAACTTGTGGTCAAGGGGTTGTGGAAAGCGCGACTGCCACTGAAGATTAAACTCTTCCTTTGGCAAATGTTTTGCAACAAACTTCCTACATCCCTAAACGTAGCCAAACGCAAGGGCCCTTGCGCGCTGCATGGAGCACCTGAAGACGCCAATCATGTCTTCTTTCGGTGCCTGTAGCGAGGTTTGCGTGGAGCGCGGTCCGTACCACGGGAGGTGTCTAGTGGGACCCTAGATCTGCGATAGAGCTAATTCATCTATTCACTACTAGGGAAAACCCTAGCAGTAGCGCGGGTATTTTCCCTATTAGTAGCGCAGGAGGACGGGCTACTGATAAGGCGCTACAGCTAACGTGTAGTATTAGCGTCTGTCATCCCACACTACTGCTATACATGGCTAACAGTAGCGCGCTTTAGTGCAGAGCGCTGCTGCTAATATCTGCATCGCTTTTAGCAGGAAGTGATGAAGCTATGTACCTAGGGTAGGGTCATGGACCTGTCCTAACTGCCCTACCCAAGGACATTTCTAGAAGAAATCACCTTTCAATCGACTTGGAGGTGTTCCACTCGACAGACTCGAAGACACCCGACCAAGAAGCAATCACTCGACCAAGAAGCAATCACTCGACCAAGATCCAACCACTCGACGGCCAGGAGACCTAAAGTCACTCCGCACTCTAACGGTCGGTCATTAAGTAGCTTTTATGGTCATCATAGCACTTTATTACTAGCGTTACCAGTAACGCCCTGCCTTAATGTACATTGAACCCTTCGTAACGTGGGTTGGCTGGGGTCCTGGCGCACTCTATATAAGCCACCCCCTCCTCCGAGACAAGGGTTCGCACCTCTGTAATTCATACTCACATAATCCGGTCGACCGCCTCCGGGCTCTGAGACGTAGGGCTGTTACTTCCTCCGAGAAGGGCCTGAACTCGTAAACCTTGCGTCCTTACAACTTCTCCATAGCTAAGATCTTGCCTCTCCATACTCACCCCCCTACACTACTGTCAGACTTAGAACCACGACAATTGGCGCCCACCGTGTGGCAGGTGTTTTAGCATTTTGTTGGAGGAGTTGCAATCTTTTTCGACCCGAATCATCATGGTTTTTGGCGGAGTTTTGGTGGAGGGCCGCGAGATCCGTCTCGGCGCGCTCACGTTCATCGCCGACGACTCCGCTCGACATGGACGCACTCCCTGTCCGCGGGGCAACGCACTTTAGCGCGTGCGTCCGCGGCGTTCTCCTGCGGCAAATGTCGACCCCCTACCGGTCGGCTCTTGTGTTGTCCTCCCTCCCCGTTTCCCGTCGGCGCAAGCGCTCCGGTCAGTCGAGACTTCAGCGGTGGGTGAGACACGCGGTGGCACGTCAGTCAGCCACCCCTCAATTCGCGGCGATCGAGCCCGACGAATCCCTCTACGGCCTATTCGACCTGTCGACTGGCTCCGCAGAGTCCGCATCCGAATGTGATAACAGCGATCCGGCGGCGGAGGTTTTGATGGTCAATGGACCGCCCAGTCCTCCCGGTTTTACCCGCACCGACGGAGGCGCGGGAGGAGGCAACCTGTCGTGTCCCCATGAGGAGTATCTTCCCGAGCCTCTCACGTCGCTGCAGAGAGAAGAACTTCGCCGCCGGAACGTGGATGCACTGCACACTCCTATCGTTGGAGAAACCCCCGAGGCTCGTGCGCATGCCTGGCAAACTTGGCCGAGCGCACTCAACTGGAGAACCTCCAGCGAGCACTCGACGAGCGTGCGCGACAACGGGTTCCCGAATCCAGTCGACGTCAGCTCTTCCCGCCCCGGCAGGTATATTGAACTCCGATTCAGAATTTAGCACCTGCGGCCCGTATAGCGGAGTTGATTCAGCCTTCCAAGTCGGAGGCTGGCAGAGGCTTGTTGCAGATCAGAGCGTTACTCCGGGCAGCAGGAGATCAGAATTCCACTGTTTCTCAGTCGCGGAACAGGATTCGCAGCAGATCCGTTGCCGCCGACACAGTCTAGTCGGCTCATAGCCCGAGATCGCTCCCGAGGCGTGAGGGACGTGGAGACAGGCGTGATCAGTATGGGAACCATGAGCAGTATGATCACCGAGTCGATCATGACGGTCGACGTCAAGTGCCCACGCCTCCCCCGAGGAGCGGGTCGTATGTGCCTGGCCAGCAGGATGACAGGCGCCCTCATAGTGGTGGGCGAAGGATTCCAGTCGACCCCAGAGGGCCAGGCTTTGACGCGAGGTCCATCCTCGTCCAAGGTTTGGTCGACAGGAACAGGGCTCACCGAGAAGGTCACGACAGAGATGCACCTACCAGCAGCAGAGTTATTGTTTCGGGGCCAGAGTGCTTTAGTAGAGCCATCAGGGCTGCTGTGATTCCTCCCAACTTCAGGTTGGCGACTGGAGTCAGTAAGTTCACTAGCGAGTCCAAGCCCGATAATTGGCTTGAGGACTACCGAGTGGCTGTCCAGATTGGCGGCGGCAATGATGAAGTGGCCATGAAGCACCTGCCTCTCATGTTGGAGGGCTCGGCCAGAGCATGGCTAAACCAGTTAGCACCCAGCAGCATTTACATTTGGGAAGATCTCTCCCGAGTGTTCGTCACCACATTTGAAGGCACATGCAAGCGACCGGCAGGACTGACAGAACTGCGGTCTTGTGTGCAAAAGCCGAATGAAACTTTGAGGGATTACATCCAGAGGTGGATCACGTTACATCACTCGGTGGAGAATGTGCCTGACCACCAAGCTGTTTGTGCCTTCAAGGAGGGCGTCAAGTACAGAGAACTGAATTTGAAATTCGGTCGAACCGGAGATATGTCCCTGAATCGGATGATGGAGATTGCCACCAAGTACGCTAATGGTGAAGATGAGGATCGACTCAGGAGTGGCAAGCTCAAGTCAGTCGCCCAAGAAACTGGAGGGAATTCCAATTGGAAACAGAAGCGGAAAGCCGAGCTAGCGGCTCCCGGGTGTTGGAAATATTGTTGGGGAACGTAGTAATTTTAAAAAAATTCCTACGCACACGCAAGATCATGGTGATGCATAGCAATGAGAGGGGAGAGTGTGATCTACGTACCCTTGTAGATCGACAACGGAAGCGTTTGGTTGATGTAGTCGTACGTCTCCACGGCCCGACCGATCAAGCACCGAAACTACGGCACCTCCGAGTTTTAGCACACGTTCAGCTCGATGACAATCCCCGGACTCCGATCCAGCAAAGTGTCAGGGAAGAGTTCCGTCAGCACGACGGCGTGGTGGCGATCTTGATGTACTACTGTCGCAGGGCTTCTCCTAAGCACCGCTACAATATTATCGAGGACTATGGTGGCAGGGGGCGCCGCACACGGCTAAGAATATGATCACGTGGATCAACTTGTTTGTCTCTGGGGTGCCCCTGTCTCAGTATATAAAGG
>NC_041388.1:21058330-21113558 GCF_002162155.2 Triticum dicoccoides
GGCCGGCCTAGAGGTGGCACGCCAGGAGGAGTCCTACTCCCTCTGGGAGTAGGATCCCCCCAATCCTAGTTGGAATAGGATTCGCGGAGGGGGGGAAAGAGAAAGGGGGCCGGCCCCCTCTCCTTGTCCTATTCGGCCCATCTTAGGCCGCCTCTTCTCTTTTCCACTAAGGCCCACTAAGGCCCATATAGCTCCCGGGGGGTTCCGGTAACCTCCCGGTACTCCGGTAAAATCCCGATTTCACCCGGAACACTTCCGATATCCAAACATAGGCTTCCAATATATTAATCTTTATGTCTCGACCATTTAGAGACTCCTCATCATGTCCGTGATCACATCCGGGACTCCGAACAACCTTCGGTACATCAAAATGTATAAACTCATAATATAACTGTCATCGAAACCTTAAGCGTGCGGACCCTACGGGTTCGAGAACAATGTAGACATGACCGAGACATGTCTCCGGTCAATAACCAATAGCGGGACCTGGATGCCCATATTGGCTCCTACATATTCTACGAAGATCTTTATCGGTCAGACCGCATAAGAACATACGCTGTTCCCTTTGTCATCGGTATGTTACTTGCCCAAGATTCGATCGTCGGTATCCAATACCTAGTTCAATCTCGTTACCGGCAAGTCTCTTTACTCGTTCCGTAATACATCATCTCGCAACTAACTCATTAGTTGCATTGCTTGCAAGGCTTAAGTGATGTGTATTACTGAGAGGGCCCAGAGATACCTCTCCGACAATCGGAGTGACAAATCCTAATCTCAAAATACGTCAACCCAACATGTACCTTTGGAGACACCTGTAGAGCACCTTTATAATCACCCAGTTACGTTGTGACGTTTGGTAGCACACAAAGTGTTCCTCCGGCACACGGGAGTTACATAATCTCATAGTCATAGGAACATGTATAAGTCATGGAGAAAGCAATAGCAATATACTAAACGATCGGGTGCTAAGCTAATGGAATGGGTCATGTCAATCAGATCATTCAACTAATGATGTGATCCCGTTTAATCAAATGACAACTCTTTGTCCATGGTTAGGAAACATAACCATCTTTGATTAACGAGCTAGTCAAGTAGAGGCATACTAGTGACACTCTGTTTGTCTATGTATTCACACATGTATTATGTTTCCGGTTAATACAATTCTAGCATGAATAATAAACCTTTATCATGATATAAGGAAATAAATAATAACTTTATTATTGCCTCTAGGGCATATTTCCTTCAGATATGCCCTACAGGCAATAATAAATTGGTTATTATTATATTTCCTTGTTCATGATAATCATTTATTATCCATGCTAAAATTGTATTGATAGGAAACTCAGATACATGTGTGGATACATAGACAACACCATGTCCCTAGTAAGCCTCTAGTTGACTAGCTCATTGATCAATAGATGGTTACGGTTTCCTGACCATGGACATTGGATGTCGTTGATAACGGGATCACATCATTAGGAGAATGATGTGATGGACAAGACCCAATCCTAAGCCTAGCACAAGATCGTGTAGTTTGTTTGCTAAAGCTTTTCTAATGTCAAGTATCATTTCCTTAGACCATGAGATTGTGCAACTCCCGAATACCGTAGGAGTGCTTTGGTTGTGCCAAACGTCACAACGTAACTGGGTGGCTATAAAGGTACACTATAGGTATATCCGAAAGTGTCTGTTGGGTTGGCACGAATCGAGACTGGGATTTGTCACTCCGTGCAAACGAAGAGGTATCTCTGGGCCCACTCGGTAGGACATCATCATAATGTGCGCAATGTGATCAAGGAGTTGATCACGGGATGATGTGTTATGAAACGAGTAAAGAGACTTGCCGGTAACGAGATTGAACAAGGTATCGGGATACCGACGATCGAATCTCTGGCAAGTATCGTACCGCTAGACAAAGGGAATTGTATACGGGATTGATTAAGTCCTTGACATCGTGGTTCATTCGATAAGATCATCGTGGAACATGTGGGAGCCAACATGGGTATCCAGATCCCGCTGTTGGTTATTGACCGGAGAGTTATCTCGGTCATGTCTGCATGGTTCCCGAACCCGTAGGGTCTACACACTTAAGGTTCGATGACGCTAGGGTTGTAGGGAATAGATATACGTGGTTACCGAATGTTGTTCGGAGTCCCGGATGAGATCCCGGATGTCACGAGGAGTTCCGGAATGGTCTAGAGGTAAAGATTTATATATGGGAAGTCCTGTTTTGGTCGCCGGAAAAGTTTCGGGTTTTATCGGTAATGTACCGGGACCACCGGGAGGGTCCCGGTGGTCCACCAAGTGGGGCCACCAGCCCCGGTGGGCTGCATGGGCCAAGTGTGAGAGGGGACCATCCCCTGGTGGGCTGGTGCGCCCCCTCCCCCCACCAAGGCCCAAGGCGCAAGGGAGAGTGGAAGGGGGCAAACCCTAGGCTCAAATGGGCCTAAGGCCCACCTAGTGGTGCGCCCCCCTCTCCCCCCCTTGGTCGCCCCCCCTAGATGGGATCTAGGGCTGGCAGCACCCCTAGGGGTGGAAACCTAGGTGGGGGCGCAGCCCCTCCCCTCCCCCTATATATACTTGAGGTTTTGGGCTGCCATAGAGACGATTCAATCTCCTTCTTGGCACAGCCCTACCCCTCTCCCTCCTCGTATCTTGTGGTGCTTAGCAAAGCCCTGCTGGAGTACCACGCTTCTCCATCACTACCACGCCATCGTGCTGCTGCTGGATGGAGTCTTCCCCAACCTCTCCTTCTCCCCTTACTGGATCAAGGCGTAGGAGACGTCACCGGGCTGTACGTGTGTTGAAGACGGAGGTGCCGTCCGTTCGGCACTAGGATCATTGGTGATTTGGATCACGACGAGTACGACTCCATCAACCCCGTTCACTTGAACTCTTCCGCTTAGCGATCTACAAGGGTATGTAGATGCACTCTCCTTCCCCTCGTTGCTAGATTACTCCATAGATTGATCTTGGTGATGCGTAGAAAATTTTGAATTTCTGCTATATTCCCCAACAGTGGCATCATGAGCTAGGTCTATGCGTAGTTTCTATGCACAAGTAGAACAAAAAGCAGTTGTGGGCGTCGATTTTGTCAATTTACTTGCCGTTACTAGTCTTATCTTGATTCGGCGGCATTGTGGGATGAAGCGGCCCGGACCAACCTTACACGTACGCTTACGTGAGACCGGTTCCACCGACTGACATGCACTAGTTGCATAAGGTGGCTGGCGGGTGTCTGTCTCTCCCACTTTAGTCGGATCAGATTCGATGAACAGGGTCCTTATGAAGGGTAAATAGAAATTGGCAATTCACGTTGTGGTTTTGGCGTAGGTAAGAAACGTTCTTGCTAGCAACCTATAGCAGCCATGAAAAAAAACTTGCAACAACAATTAGAGAATGTCTAACTTGTTTTTGCAGCATATGCCTTGTGATGTGATATGGCCAAAAGGATGTGATGAATGATATATGTGATGTATGCGATTGATCATGTTCTTGTAATAGGAATCACGACTTGCATGTCGATGAGTATGACAACCGGGAGGAGCCATATGAGTTGTCTTAATTTATTGATGACCTGCGTGCCAACATAAACGTCATGTAATTACTTTACTTTATTGCTAAAGTGTTAGCCATAGTAGTAGAAGTAATAGATGACGAGACAACTTCAAGAAGACACGATGATGGAGATCATGATGATGGAGATCATGGTGTCATGCCGGTGACAATGATGATCATGGAGCCCCGAAGATGGAGATCAAGAGGAGCAAAATGATATTGGCCATATCATGTCACTATTTGATTGCATGTGATGTTTATCATGTTTTACATCTTATTTGCTTAGAACGACGGTAGCTTAAATAAGATGATCCCTCACTAAAATTTCAAGAAAGGTGTTCCCCCTAACTGTGCACCGTTGCGAAGGTTCGTTGTTTCGAAGCACCACGTGATGATCGGGTGTGATAGATTCTAACGTTCGAATACGACGGGTGTTGACGAGCCTAGCATGTACAGACATGGCCTCGGGACACATGCGAAACACTTAGGTTGACTTGACGAGCCTAGCATGTACAGACATGGCCTCGGAACACAAGAGACCGAAAGGTCGAGCATGAGTCGTATGGTAGATACGATCAACATAAAGATGTTCACCGGTGATGACTAGTCCGTCTCACTTGATGATCGGACACGGCCTAGTTGACTCGGATCATGTAATCACTTAGATGACTAGAGGGATGTCTATCTGAGTGGGAGTTCATAAGATGAACTTAATTATCCTGAACATAGTCAAAAAGTCTTCGCAAATTATGTCGTATCTCGCACTTCAGTTCTACTGTTTAGGTATGTTCCTAGAGAAAATTTAGTTGAAAGATGATAGTAGCAATTATGCGGACTAGGTCCGTAAACTGAGGATTGTCCTCATTGCTTCACAGAAGGCTTATGTCCTCAATGCACCGCTCAGTGTGCTGACCTCGAATGTCGTCTGTGGATGTTGCGAACATCTGACATACACATTTTGATAACTACGTGATAGTTCAGTTAAACGGTTTAGAGTTGAGGTACCGAAGACGTTTTGAAACGTCGCGAAACATATGAGATGTTTCGAGGGCTGAAATTGGGATTTCAGGCTCGTGCCCACGTCAAGAGGTATAAGACCTCCAACGATTTTCTTAGCCTGCAAACTAAGGGAGAAAAGCTCAATTGTTGAGCTTGTGCTCAGATTGTCTGAGTACAACAATCATTTGAATCGAGTGGGAGTTGATCTTCCAGGTGAGATAGTGATGTTTCTGCGAAGTCATTACCACCAAGCTGCTAGAGCTTCGTGATGAACTATAATATATCAGGGACATATATGATGATCCTTGAGATATTCGCGATGTTTGACACCACAAAAGTAGAAATCAAGAAGGAGCATCAATTGTTGATGGTTGGTGAAACCACTAGTTTCAAGAAGGGCAAGGGCAAGGGCAAGAAGGGATACTTCATGAAACGGCAATTCAGCTGCTGCTCTAGTGAAGAAACCCAAGGTTGAACCCAAACCCGAGACTAAGTGCTTCTGTAATAAGAGGAACAACCACTGGAGCAGAATTACCCTAGATACTTGGTAGATGAGAAGGCTGGCAAGGTCGATAGAAGTATATTGGATATACATTGTGTTAATGTGTACTTTACTAGTACTCCTAGTAGCACCATGGTATTAGATACTGGTTCGGTTGCTAAGTGTTAGTAAACTCGAAATAAAAGGCTGCGGAGTAAACGGAGACTAGCTAAAGGTGAGCTGGCGATATGTGTTGGAAGTTTTTCCAAGATTGATGTGATCAAGCATCGCACGCTCCCTCTACCATCAAGATTGGTGTTTGCGTTGAGCATAGACATGATTGGATTATGTCTATCGCAATACGGTTATTCATTTAAGGAGAATAATGGTTACTCTGTTTATTTGAATAATACCTTCAATGGTCTTGCACCTAAAATGAATGGTTTATTGATTCTCGATCGTAGTGATACACATGTTCATGCCAAAAGATATAAGATAGTAATGATAGTACCACCTACTTGTGGCACTGCCACGTAAGTCATATCGGTATAAAACGCATGAAGAAGCTCCATGTTGATGGATCTTTGGGCTCACTCATTTTTGAAAAGGTTGAGACATGCGAACCATGTCTATTGGTGTATATGCATGAAGAAACTCCATGCAAATGGACCGTTTGGACTACCTTGATTTTGAATCACTTGAGACATGCAAATCATACCACATGGGCAAGATGACTGAAAGCCTCGTTTTCAGTAAAATGGAACTAGAAAGCAACTTGTTGGAAGTAATACATTTTGATGTGTGCAGTCCAATGAGTGCTGAGGCGTGTAGTGGATATCGTTATGTTCTTACTTCACAGATGATTTGAGTAGATGTTGAGTATATTTACTTGATGAATCACGAGTCTGAATTATTGAAAGGTTCAAGTAATTTTAGGGTGAAGTTGAAAGATCGTCGTGACAAGAGGATAAAATATCTATGATATGATCATAGAGATGAATATCTGAATTACGAGTTTGGCACAGAATTAAGACATTGTGGAAATTGTTTCACAACTAATACAGCCTGGAACACCATAGTGTGATGGTGTGTCCGAACATCATAACTGCACCCTATTGGATATGATGCATACCATGATGTCTCTTATCGAATTACCACGATAGTTTATGGGTTAGGCATTAGAGACAACCACATTCACTTTAAATAGGGCACCACGTAATTCCGATGAGATGACACCGTATGAACTATGGTTTAGAGAAACCTAAGCAGTCATTTCTTAAAAGTTTTGGGCTGCAACGCTTATGTGAAAAAGTTTTAGGCTGATAAGCTCGAACCCAAAGCGGATAAATGCATCTTCATAGGACACCCAAAACAGTTGGGTTTACCTCCTGTCTCAGATCTGAAAGCAATAAGGGATTGTTTCTAGAATCGGGTCCTTTCTCGAGGAAAAGTTTCTCTCGAAAGAATTGAGTGGGAGGATGGTGGAGACTTGATGAGGTTATTGAACCGTCTCTTCAACTTGTGTGTGGCAGGGCACAGGGAGTTGTTCCTGTGGCACCTACACCAATTGAAGTGGAAGCTTATGATAGTGATCATGAAACTTCAGATCAAGTCACTACCAAACCTCGTGGGATGACAAGGATGCGTACTACTTCAGAGTGGTACGTAATCCTGTCTTGGAAGTCATGTTGCTAGACAACAATGAACCTACGAGCTATGAAGAAGCGATGGTGGGCCTGGATTCCAAAATGGCTCGAGGCCATATAATCCGAGAGAGGATCCATATATGAAAACAAAGTGTAGACTTTGGAAGAACTACTTGATGGTCGTAAGGCTGTTAGGTACATATGGATTTTAAAAGGAAGACACACAATGATGGTAAGTATCACCATAGAGAAAGCTCGACTTGTTGTTAAGATGTTTTCCGACAAGTTCAAGGAGTTGACTACGATGAGACTTTCTCACTCGTAGCGATGCTAAGAGTCTGTTGGAATTATATTAGCGATTACTGCATTATTTATGAAATCTTGCAGATAGGATGTCAAAACATTGTCTCCTCGACGATTTTCTTAAGGAAAGGTTGTATGTGATACAACCGGAAGGTTTTGTCAATCCTGAAAGATGCTAACAAGTATGCAAAGCTCTAGCAATCCTTCTAAGGACTGGAGTAAGCATCTCGGAGTTGGAATGTATGCTTTGATGAGATGATCAAAGATTTTGGGTGTATACAAAGTTTATGAGAAACTTGTATTTCCAAAGAAGTGAGTGGGAGCACTATAGAATTTCTGATGAGTATATGTTGTTGACATATTGTTGATCAGAAATGACGTAGAATTTCTGGAAAGCATATACGGTTATTTGGAAAGTGTTTTTCAATGGAAAGCCTGGATTAAGCTACTTGAACATTGAGCATCAAGATCTATAAGGATAGATCAAAACGCTTAATGGTACTTTCAAATGAGCACATACCTTGACATGATCTTGAAGGTGCTCAAGATGGATCAGTCAAAGAAGGAGCTCTTGCCTGAGTTGTAAGGTATGAAGTTAAGACTTAAAGATCGACCACGGCAGAAGAAAGAGGAAGGATGAAGGTCGTCCCCTATGCTTTTGTCATAGGCTCTATATGGTATGCCATGCTGAGTACCGCACATGATGTGTGCCTTGCCACATATCTGGCAAGAGGGTACAAAGGTGATCTAGGAGTAGATCACCAGATAGTGGTCTAAATTATCCTTAGAGGAATAAGGATATGTTTCTCGGTTATGGGGTTGATAAAGAGTTCGACGTAAAGAGTTACGTCGATGCAAGCTTAACACCTATCCGTATAGCTCTGAGTAGAGATACCGGATACTATAATGGAGCAACAATTTCGAATAGCTCCAAGTAGAACAGTTATTTGAAATGGCTCCAAATGTAGCATAGTAGTTGCATCTACAAGATGACATAGAAATTTGCGAAGTACATACGGATCTGAATGTTGCAGACCCGTTGACTAAAACCTCTCTCACAAGCATAACATGATCAAACCCAGAACTCTGGGGTGTTAGTCACATGGGGATGTGACCTTGAGTGTTAATCACATATCGATGTGAACTAGATTATTGACTCTAGTGTAAGTGGGAGACTGTTGGAAATATGCCCTAGAGGCAATAATAAATTGGTTATTATTATATTTACTTGTTCATGACAATCGTTTATTATCCATGCTAAAATTGTATTGATAGGAAACTCAGATACATGTGTGGATCCATAGACAACACCATGTCCCTAGTAAGCCTCTAGTTGACTAGCTCATTGATCAATAGATGGTTACGGTTTCCTGACCATGGACATTGGATGTCGTTGATAATGGGATCACATCATTAGGAGAATGATGTGATGGACAAGACCCAATCCTAAGCCTAGCACAAGATCATGTAGTTCGTTTGCTAAAGCTTTTCTAATGTCAAGTATCATTTCCTTAGACCATGAGATTATGCAACTCCCGGATACCGTAGGAGTGCTTTGGGTGTGCCAAACGTCACAACGTAACTGGGTGGCTATAAAGGTACACTACAGGTATCTCCGAAAGTGTCTGTTGGGTTGGCACGAATCGAGACTGGGATTTGTCACTCCGTGCAAACGGAGAGGTATCTTTGGGACCACTCGGTAGGACATCATCATAATGTGCACAATGTGATCAAGGAGTTGATCACGGGATGATGTGTTACGAAACGAGTAAAGAGACTTGCCGGTAACGAGATTGAACAAGGTATTGGGATACCGACGATCGAATCTCGGGCAAGTATCATACCGCTAGACAAAGGGAATTGTATACGGGATTGATTAAGTCCTTGACATCGTGGTTCATCTGATAAGATCATCGTGGAACATGTGGGAGCCAACATGGGTATCCAGATCCCGCTGTTGGTTATTGACCAGAGAGTTATCTCGGTCATGTCTGCATGGTTCCCGAACCCGTAGGGTCTACACACTTAAGGTTCGATGATGCTAGGGTTGTAGGGAATAGATATACGTGGTTAAAGAATGTTGTTCGGTGTCCCGGATGAGATCCCGGACGTCACGAGGAGTTCCGGAATGGTCCGGAGGTAAAGATTTATATATGGGAAGTCCTGTTTTGGTCGCCGAAAAAGTTTCGGGTTTTATCGGTAATGTACCGGGACCACCGGGAGGGTCCCGGTGGTCCACCAAGTGGGTCCACCAGCCCCGGAGGGCTGCATGGGCCAAGTGTGAGAGGGGACCAGCCCCTGGTGGGCTGGTGCGCCCCCCCCCCCCACCAAGGCCCAAGGCGCAAGGGAGAGTGGAAGGGGGCAAACCCTAAGCTCAGATGGGCCTAAGGCCCACCTAGTGGTGCGCCCCCCTCTCTCCCCCCTTGGCCACCCCCCTAGATGGGATCTAGGGCTGGCCGCCACCCCTAGGGGTGGAAACCTAGGTGGGGGCGCAGCCCCTCCCCTCCCCCTATATATACTTGAGGTTTTGGGCTGCCATAGAGACGATTCAATCTCCTTCTTGGCGCAGCCCTACCCCTCTCCCTCCTCGTCTCTTGCGGTGCTTAGCGAAGCCCTGTTGGAGTACCACGCTTCTCCATCACCACCACGCCGTCGTGCTGCTGCTGGATGGAGTCTTCCCCAACCTCTCCTTCTCCCCTTGCTGGATCAAGGCGTAGGAGACGTCACCGGGCTGTACGTGTGTTGAACACGGAGGTGCCGTCTGTTCGACACTAGGATCATCGGTGATTTGGATCACGACGAGTATGACTCCATCAACCCCGTACACTTGAACACTTCCGCTTAGCAATCTACAAGGGTATGTAGATGCACTCTCCTTCCCCTCGTTGCTAGATTACTCCATAGATTGATCTTGGTGATGCGTAGAAAATTTTGAATTTCTGCTACGTTCCCCAACACCGGGGAAGCCTTAGCTTTAACCCAAGGAAAGTTTAAAGGGAAACCTAAAGGGTCTTGGAACCCCAAAAAGGTTAAAGACCAGGACAGAAATGATGTGTTGGACTTACCATGTCTCGTCCACACAAATAAAGTTGAAGAGGGTAATTTCATTTACCCGAAACATACCACTCGACAATGTCGACTCTTGATCCAGCAGTTCCAGGGCAAGCAGCCCAAGGGTAAGGAAAAGGAGTCAGACAAGGTCGAGGACAAAGAAGACAGTGACGACAGATACCCTCAGGCCAATTCCACTCTGATGATTTTTGCCGATGTTGAAAGCAAAAGTCGACTGAAAGTTATTAACCAAGAAGTGAATATGGTCGCTCCGGCGACACCTAGTTACCTGAAATGGTCTCAGACTGCCATAACATTCAACCAGTCCGACCACCCAACGCACATCGCCACCCCTGGGAGGCAAGCTTTGGTGGTCGACCCAGTTGTTGAAGGCACTCGACTGACCAAAGTCCTGATGGATGGTGGCAGTGGTTTGAACATATTATACGCTTAGACGTTGAAGGGGATGGGCATTCCAATGTCCAGACTCAGTGCCAGCAACATGAGTTTCCATGGAGTCATTCCTGGGAAGAAGGCTGAATCACTCGGCCAAATTGCTCTTGATGTGGTTTTCGGTGATTCCAAGAATTACCGCAAAGAAAAGTTGATATTTGAAGTTGTAGACTTCCAGAGTGCCTATCATGCTATTTTGGGCAGGCCGGCTTATGCACGCTTCATGGCCCGACCATGTTACGTGTATCTCAAATTGAAGATGCCTGGCCCCAAAGGTGTGATCACCATTACGGGCAATCAGAAGAAAGCGGAAGAATGTTTTCAGAATGGTTCGAAGATCACCGACGCACAAATGGTAGTGGTGGAGTTACAGGAATACCAGAAGACTGCAGACCCGAGTGATTTGTTCCGAGCCAAGAAGCCCGCTACAGAATCAGCTTTTCAGTCGACTGGCGATACGAAGACAGCTCACATCCACCCGACCGATCCCAGTGCCGCTCCAACTCATATCTCGACAACACTTGACTCCAAATAGGAAGAAGCGCTCATCCAGTTCCTCCGTGAGAACTGGGACATTTTCGCATGGAAGCCTTCTGACATGTGAGGTGTTCCCAGGGAGCTGGCTGAGCATCGCCTGAGAGTCGACTCAAAAGTAAAACCTGTCAAGGAACATCTCCGACGGTCTGCCGTCCAGAAGAGAAAGGCTATTGGCGAGGAGGTGGCTCGGCTCTTAGCAGCGGAGTTCATCCGAGAAATCTACCACTCCGAGTGGCTCGCCAATGTTTTCATGGTCCCCAAGAGGGACAAGTCACTTCGCATGTGCATTGACTTTAAACATATCAATCGGGCCTGCCCGAAAGATCATTTTCCTCTCCCCCGCATCGACCAGATAGTCGACTCGACTGCGGGATGTGAGCGACTGTCTTTTTTAGATGCCTATTCCGGGTACCATCAGATCCGTCTGTATGGACCTGACGAGATCAAGATAGCTTTCATCACTCCATTCGGGTGCTTCTGTTATGTTACCATGCCGTTCGGCCTCAAGAATGCTGGAGCCACATTCATGAGGATGATTCAGAAGTGTTTACTCACTCAAATTAGTCGGAACGTGGAAGCATACATGGATGATATTATGGTCAAGTCACGAAAGGGTTCCAACCTGCTGACTGACCTTGCCGAAACCTTTGCCAACCTCAGGAGGTATGATATCAAGCTTAATCCATCAAAGTGTACATTCGGAGTCCCTGGCGGAAAATTACTCGGTTTTCTCATTTCCAAACGGGGAATCGACGCCAATCCAGAAAATGTTGGCAGTATACTCCGAATGAAAAGTCCTGTGCGAGTGCACGACGTCCAGAAGCTTACTGGTTGCTTGGCCGCCCTAAGTAGATTCATATCTCGTCTCGGTGAAAAGGCATTGCCTCTTTACCGATTGATGAAGAAGTCTGACAAGTTCGAGTGGACTCCTGAAGCTGATGCAGCGTTTGCAGAGCTCAAAGCTCTGCTCTCCACCCAGCCGGTGCTTGCTGCCCCAATCAGCAAGGAGCCTTTGCTGCTTTACATTGCAGCCATAGGACAAGTCGTCAGTATGGTACTTACGGTCGAGCAGGAAGAAGAAGGGAAAACCTTCAAAGTTCAGCGCCCAGTATATTATATTTCTGAAGTCTTGAACCCATCGAAGCAAAGATATCCTCACTATCAGAAGCTTGTATATGGGATTTATATGACCACAAAGAAAGTTGCTCACTACTTCTCTGATCATTCCATTACAGTCGTCAGCGATGCTCCATTGTTAGAGATCCTGCTTAACAGGGATGCAACTGGTCGAGTGGCAAAATGGGCGATTGAACTCCTTCCCCTAGATATCAAGTTTGAGGCAAAGAAAGCTATCAAGTCCCAGGCAATCGCAGATTTCGTCGTCGAGTGGATTGAACAGCAGCTGCCGACTCAGATTCACTCAGAACATTGGACTATGTTCTTCGACGGCTCCAAGATGCTGAATGGTTCCGGTGCCGGAGTGGTGTTGGTCTCCCCCAGAGGAGATAAACTCAGATATGTTCTTCAAATCCACTTTGATTCCTCCAATAACAAGGCAGAATACGAAGCACTTTTATATGGGTTGCGCATGGCCATTTCACTCGGCGTCCGTCGCCTCATGGTCTATGGCGACTCAGATTTGGTGGTTAATCAGGTGATGAAGGAATGGGATGTCAGAAGTCCAGCCATGACTGGTTATTGCAATGCAGTGAGAAAGCTGGAGAAGAAATTCGAGGGGTTAGAGCTTCATCACATACCCCGACTGAAAAATCAAGCAGCTGATGATTTGGCAAAAATAGGTTCCAAAAGAGAAGCCATTCCTAGCAATGTATTTTTGGAACACATCCACACACCATCAGTCCAAGAGGATCCCTTCACTGAAGAGGCCCCGCAGCCAAAAAGCGCCACGGATCCGACTGAAATTGAAGTTCCCGCTGTGGTCGATTTGATCATGGAAGTGTTGGTTATCACTCCCGTTTGGACAGAACCGTACATCGCGTACATCCTAAGGAAAGAACTCCCAGAAGACGAAGAAGAGGCTCGACAGATCGTCCGTCGATCCAAGGCCTTTACAGTCATAAATGGACAGTTATATAGAGAAAGCGTGACTGGGGTCGGCCAGAAGTGTATTACACCAGAAGAAGGTCAGATGATCCTTAACGATATCCACTCGGGGACCTGTGGTCATCATGCGTCCTCTCGGACCATTGTGGCTAAAGCATACCGAGCAGGGTTCTATTGGCCAAGGGCCAATGAGATGGCAAAAGAGATAGTTGACAAATGTGAAGGATGTCAGTATTACTCCAATATGCCGCACAAGCCCGCATCAGCCCTGAAAACCATTCCACTCATCCGGCCCTTCGCTGTTTGGGGGCTGGACATGGTTGGCCACTAAGAACAGGCAGGAGCGGCTTCACTCATGTGCTAGTAGCAGTCGACAAGTTCACCAAATGGATTGAAGCCAAGCCTATCAAGAATCTCGATGCTTGCACCGCTATCAATTTCATCAGAGAGTTGATATTCAGATATGGAGTTCCGCACAGTATCATCATGAACAATGGGTCAAACTTCGATTCCGACAAGTTCAGGGCCTTTTGCGCCTCTCAGGGCACTCGGGTCGACTATGCTTCGGTTGCTCACCCCCAGTCGAATGGGCAAGCAGAAAGGGCAAACGGCCTAATTCTCAAAGGACTGAAACCCCGATTGATGCTGTTGGAAATATGCCCTAGAGGCAATAATAGATTGATTATTTTTATATTTCCTTGTTCATGATAATCGTTTATTATCGATGCTAGAATTGTATTGATAGGAAACTCAGATACATGTGTGGATACATAGACAACACCATGTCCCTAGTAAGCCTCTAGTTGACTAGCTCGTTGATCAATAGATGTTTACGGTTTCCTGACCATGGACATTGGATGTCATTGATAACGGGATCACATCATTAGGAGAATGATGTGATGGACAAGACCCAATCCTAAGCATAGCACTAGATCGTGTAGTTCATATGCTAAAGCTTTTCTAATGTCAAGTATCATTTCCTTAGACCATGAGATTGTGCAACTCCCGGATACTGTAGGAGTGCTTTGGGTGTGCCAAACGTCACAACGTAACTGGGTGGCTATAAAGGTACACTACGGGTATCTCCAAAAGTGTCTGTTGGGTTGGCACGAATCGAGACTGGGATTTGTCACTCCGTGTGACGGAGAGGTATCTCTGGGCCCACTCGCTAGGACATCATCATAATGTGCACAATGTGATCAAGGAGTTGATCACGGGATGATGTGTTATGGAACGAGTAAAGAGACTTGCCGGTAACGAGATTGAACAAGGTATCGGGATACCGACGATCGAATCTCGGGCAAGTATCGTACCGATAGACAAAGGGAATTGTATACGGGATTGATTAATCGTGGTTCATCCGATGAGATCATCGTGGAACATGTGGGAGCCAACATGGGTATCCAGATCCCACTGTTGGTTATTGACCGGAGAACGTCTCGGTCATGTCTGCATGTCTCCCGAACCCGTAGGGTCTACACACTTAAGGTTCGATGACGCTAGGGTTATAAAGGAAGTTTGTATGTGGTTACCGAATGTAGTTCGGAGTCCCGGATGAGCTCCCGGACGTCACAAGGAGTTCCGGAATGGTCTGGAGGTAAACATTTATATATGGGAAGTCATGTTTTGGTCACCGGAAAAGTTTCGGGGTTTATCGGTAACGTACCGGGACCACCAGGAGGGTCCCGGGGGTCCACCAAGTGGGGCCACCAGCCCCGGAGGGCTTCATGGGCCAAGTATGGAAGGGGACCAGCCCCAGGTGGGCTGGTGCGCCCCCCACAAGGGCCCAAGGCGCAAGGGAGAGGAGAAGGGGGCAAACCCTAGGGCAGATGGGCCCTAAGGCCCATCCTGGTGCACCTCCCTCTTCCCCTCCCCCTTGGCCGCCTCCCTTAGATGGGATCTGGGCTGGCCGCCACCCCTAGGGGTGGAAACCCTAAAGGGGGCGCAGCCCCTCCCCTTCCCCTATATATAGTTGAGGTTTGGGCTGCTCATAAAACGCGAGTTCCTCTCCTCTATATGATGCAGCCCTGCATCTCTCCTTCCTCCTCTCCCGTGGTGCTTGGCGAAGCCCTGCAGGATTGCCACAATCCTCCACCACCACCACGCTGTTGTGCTGCTGCTGGATGGAGTCTTCCTCAACCTCTCCCTCTCTCCTTGCTGGATCAAGGCGTGGGAGACATCGTCGGGCTGTACGTGTGTTGAACGCGGAGGTGCCGTCCGTTCGGCACTAGGATCTCCGGTGATTTGGATCACGACGAGTATGACTCCTTCAACCCCGTTCTCTTGAACGCTTCCGCTTAGCGATCTACAAGGGTATGTAGATGCACTCTCCTTCCCCTCGTTGCTAGT
The DNA here is from genome assembly GCF_002162155.2 of Triticum dicoccoides. Classification (NCBI taxonomy): domain Eukaryota; kingdom Viridiplantae; phylum Streptophyta; class Magnoliopsida; order Poales; family Poaceae; genus Triticum; species Triticum dicoccoides. The sequence continues at coordinate 21,073,772 of NC_041388.1, forward strand.
TTCTCCATAGATAAATCTTGGTGGTACGTAGGAAAATTTTGAACTTCTGCTACGTTCTCCAACAGTGGCATCATGAGCTAGGTCTATTGCGTAGATTCTATGCACGAGTAGAACACAAAGTAGTTGTGGGCGTTGATTTTGTTCAATATGCTTACCATCACTAGTCCAATCTTGATTCGACGGCATCGTGGGATGAAGCGGCCCGGACCAACCTTACACGTACGCTTACGTGAGACCGGTTCCACCGACTAACATGCACTAGTTGCATAAGGTGGCTGGCGGGTGTCTGTCTCTCCCACTTTAGTCGGATCGGATTCGATGAAAAGGGTCCTTATGAAGGGTAAATAGCAATTGGCATATCACGTTGTGGTCTTTGCGTAGGTAAGAAACGTTCTTGCTAGAAACCCATAGCAGCCACGTAAAACATGCAAACAACAATTAGAGGACGTCTAACTTGTTTTTGCAGGGTATGCTATGTGATGTGATATGGCCAAAGGATGTGATGAATGATATATGTGATGTATGAGATTGATCATGTTCTTGTAATAGGAATCATGACTTGCATGTCGATGAGTATGACAACCGGCAGGAGCCATAGGAGTTGTCTTAATTTATTTATGACCTGCGTGTCAACATAAACATCATGTAATTACTTTACTTTATTGCTAACCGTTAGCTGTAGTAGTAGAAGTAATAGTTGACGAGACAACTTCAAGAAGACACGATGATGGAGATCATGATGATGGAGATCATGGTGTCATGCCGGTGACAAGATGATCATGGAGCCCCAAGATGGAGATCAAAGGAGCTATATGATATTGGCCATATCATGTCACTATTACTTGATTGCATGTGATGTTTATCATGTTTATACATCTTATTTGCTTAGAACGACGGTAGTAAATAAGATGATCCCTCATTAAAATTTCAATAAAGTGTTCCCCCTAACTGTGCACCGTTGTGAAAGTTCGTCGTTTCGAAGCACCACGTGATGATTGGGTGTATAGATTCTTACGTTCGAATACAACGGGTGTTGACGAGCCTAGCATGTACAGACATGGCCTCGGAACACATGCAAACACTTAGGTTGACTTGACGAGCCTAGCATGTATAGACATGGCCTCGGAACACAGAAGACCGAAAGGTCGAGCATGAGTCGTATGGTAGATACGATCAACATGAAGATGTTCACCGATGTTGACTAGTCCGTCTCATGTGATGATCGGACACGGCCTAGTTGACTCGGATCATGTAATCACTTAGATGACTAGAGGGATGTCTATCTGAGTGGGAGTTCATAAGATGAACCTAATTATCCTGAACATAGTCAAAAGATCTTCGCAAATTATGTCGTAGCTCGCGCTTTAGTTCTACTGTTTAGATATGTTCCTAGAGAAAAATTAGTTGAAAGTTGATAGTAGCAATTATGCGGACTAGGTCCGTAAACTAAGGATTGTCCTCATTTTACTTTTTGTTATTTATATTAAATAAAGCAAAATAGTATTTTCTGTCTGTTTTCTGAATTATCCATGTAATAAAAAATACCCCGAATATAAAAGTTCTCCAAATGCCCTGAAAATTAAATATGATTTTTTTCTAGAATATTTGAGAATATCTGGCATTGAGAACACACCAGGGGGAGCAAGCACCTGCCCATGAGGGTCCAGGGCGCGCCCCCTGCCTCGTTGGCCCATGGTAGCTCCCCTCCACTTATTCCAGCTACCACACACTCCTTCTTCCTCCCAAAAAAATCATCAACCAGCTCAAGCACGAGTTCTAGCTCATCTTGCTGCCATTTTCGATCTACTTGCTCAAAGCACCATTCACAAAACTGCTTTGGGGGATTGTTCTTTGGTATGTGACTCCTCCAATGGTCTAATTAGTTTTTGTTCTAGTGCTTTATTTATTGCAAACTTTTGCTGTTTAGGTGACCCTGTTCTTGAGCTTGCATGTCAAATTTATGTGGTCAAAAGTAGTTTTAATGCATGATATTGCCTCTAGGCACTTGTAGGAGTAGTTGCTATCAATATTGTTGAGTTTGGTTCACTTTTATTTAGAATTGCTAAAATTTTCAAAAAAAATCAAAAAAAGATGAAGAGATTTTTGAGGGGATCATCGAGCCGAAGCTCGAAGGATAAACAAAGTGAAGAGAACAAGAAGTCAAAGTATAATCTCCCTCGCACCACGGAGGTTCGGCCGTGTGAATGGCCTTGTGATGATTTCTTGAGAGCAGCCGGGATTTATGATGGTTTCTATGAATTGGCTGAGAATGTAGGCCTCACCGCCTTCCTCCATGACCAACGCGAACAGTATGTCTTACTTACCAGTATATTTGTGCAAAACTTTCATTTCCATGCTAGGAGCTCACCACCTACGGTGGAATTTTATTTATATGATGAGCATAAGGAGATGTCACTTCGTGATTTTTGTCGGGTTTGTTTGATCCTTTTGAGGGCAGTGTAGAGGAACCACATCGTGACGATGTGGATGGGTTTATTGATACAATTGCTGTAGGGGAAACGAGGAAAGTTTCCGATGCAAGAATTACTAGCATACATTTTCCTGTTTTACGTTACTTTGCAATATTTGCTAGTAGATGCTTAATTGGTCGCGGAAACTATGCCAACCTTAGTGCCCTTGATATTGTTATTTTGTGCCATGCCTTGTTCCGTGATGACACATTTAGTATGGGCGCTATTGTTGCAAAGCGGTTAAATCTTAACCGTACTAAGGGCCCCATCTTGGGAGGTATCTTTGCCTCGCGACTCGCTGCACACTTTAACATACCTATTAGGCATTATGAGAAAGAAGAAAAGTTGTTGCCTCCTGTTTTTCTAGACTATAAGAGTATGGTAGCACATGATTTTATCGTTAAGAATAAGGAAAAGATGCTTAAGTACAAGCTGATATTTGATAAAAATCACCCTGAGACTATTACTTTGCCTGCTCCTTCCTTGTTTGACTTATCTACAGGCAAGTACCTTGTTCTGCCGGAGGCTATTCACGCCTACCGAAACCCCACACCAGCTACAGAGCCAGAGTCGGAACCACAATTTGATCCTCACTGACAGTCTGTTTATCAGTGGAATCCGGAAGAGATCGCCAACCAGTGGCACCAGGGGGATCCTTCTCAATACGACCCCAACTATAACTTTGGATATCCTCCAGGCCAGCCGTGGACATGGACCAACTTAGGCCAAAAGCCTAAGCTTGGGGGAGTACGTATCTCTCACCGACATTACATTCATGTTCACACACTCATGCTAGTTGTCGGTGCTCATACTTTTTCACTGTAATATCCATGCTAGTTTATTTCCCTTTTTATGCTTTCTTCTTGTGTGTTTGATAAACCTTAAGAAAAACAAAAAAAATTAGTTGTAGCTTTTAGTTAGTTTACTTTCCATGCTTGTGGTAGTAGTAATTAAAAATAAAACCCAAAAAGATTTGTCGTTCTTCTTTTGCTTGTTGGGAGCTTTTCCCGTGTAAATAGTTTTGTTTCTTTTCTTTGGGGTCGAGAGGAGAAGACCATAATGAAAATGTTGAGTGGCTCTCATATGCATTATTGTTGATCTAACAAAGAGCCCATATTACCTTGTCTTCTCTCTTGAATTGAATGCTTGCAGATTCCAGCTTAGTCCAATGCACATGCACTATTATTATTATCCACACTATTCGATCGTGCAAGTGAAAGGCAATAATGATGATTATATGATGAACTTATTGAGATGAGAAAAGCTGGTATGAACTCTACCTCTCTTGTTTTTGTAAATATGATTAGTTCATCGTTCCTGATTCAGCCTATTATGAAAGAAACATATTTGCAATGACAATTAGAGATTATAGTTGCATATGCCATGCTTAATTAGCTAGGAGCTTATAATGGTTTACCTTGCATGCCAACATACTATTAAAATGGTTGTGATGTGGTATGATAGGGTGGTATCCTCTTTTGAACGATTCGAGTGCCTTGACTTGGCACATGTTCACGCATGTAGTTGAAACAAAATCAACATAGCCTCTATGATATTTATGTTCATGGTGCATTATATCCTACTCATGCTTGCATTCGGTGTTGATTAATTTTAATGCATGTTCATGACTCTTGTCGCTCTCTAGCTGGTCGCTTTCCAGTCTTTTTCTAGCCTTCACTTGTACTAAGCGAGAATACTGCTTGTGCATCCAATTCCATAAACCCCAAACTTGTTCCGTATGAGTCCACCATACCTACCTATATACAGTATCTACCTGCCGTTCCAAGTAAATTTGTATGTGCCAAACTCTAAACCTTCAAATAAACATTCTGTTTTGTATGCTCGAATAGCTCATGTATCAACCAGGTTGTCTGTATCTTCCATGCTAGGCGGTTTATTCTCAAGAGGAGTGGACTCCGCTCCTCACTCGTGAGAAAATGGCTGGTCATCGGGATGCCCAGTCCCATGCTTTATGCAAATCAAATCAAAACAACTGCAAACAAAACTCCCTGGGACTCTTGTTAGTTGGAGGCACTCGTTGTTTCGAGCAAGCCATGGATTGATGCTTGTTGGTGGAGGGGGAGTATAAACTTTACCATTCTATTTGGGAACCGCCTATAATGTGTGTAACATGGAAGATGTCGAGATCTCTCGGTTGTTATGTTGACAATGAAAGTATACCGCTCAAAATATTATTCATATCTATTTCAAAATCGTGCTCTGGCACCTCTTCAAATCCCTGCTTCCCTCTGCGAAGGGCCTATCTATTTACTTTTATTTTGAGTCATCATCCTCTTATTAAAAAGCACCAGTTGGAGAGCACCATTGTCATTTGCATCCATTACTATTAGTTTACATTGAGTATGACTTGACTGGATCTATTTTACCATGAATTACAATGTCTAGTCAGTCCATAATCTTTAAAGGTGCTCTGCATTTATGTTTTGCGGTCTCAGAAAGGGCTAGCAAGATACCATCTTGTCATATCATATCATGATTATTTTGAGAAAGTGTTGTCATCCGAGATTTATTATTATTGCTCGCTAGCTGATTATGCCATTGATATGAGTAAACATGAGACCTAAATGTTATTGTGAATATGGTTAGTTCATAATATTTGCTGAAAACTTGAATGCTGGCTTTACATATTTACAACAACAAGAGCAAACAAAGTTGGTAAAAGTTTTTCTTTATCACTTTCAGTTTATCAACTGAATTGATAGAGGACAAGTAAAGGTTTAAGCTTGGGGGAGTTGATATGTCTCCGTCGTATCTACTTTTCCAAACACATTTGCCCTTGTTTTGGACTCTAACTTGCATGATTTGAATGGAACTAACCCGGACTGACGCTGTTTTCGGCAGAATTGCCATGGTGTTATTTTTGTGCAGAAATAAAAATTCTCGGAATGACCTGAAAATCAACGGAGATTATTTTTGGCATATATAAAAATACTAGAAGAAAGATCCACGTCAGGGGGGCCACACCCTGTCCACGAGGCTGGGGGGCGTGCCCCCCTGCCTCGTGGGCCCCCTGATGCTCCACCGACGTCCACCTTGACTCCATATATTCACTTTCAGGGAGAAAAAAATCAGAGAGAAGAATTCATCGCGTTTTACGATACAGAGCCGCCGCCAAGCCCTAAACTCTCTCGGGAGGGCTGATCTGGAGTCCATTCGGGGCTCTGGAGAGGGGAATCCGTCGCCATCGTCATCATCAACCTTCCTCCATCACCAATTTCATGATGCTCACCGATGTGCGTGAGTAATTCCATCGTAGGTTTGCTGGACGGTGATGGGTTGGATGAGATTTATCATGTAATCGAGTTAGTTTTTTTAGGGTTTGATCCCTAGTATCCACTATGTTCTGAGATTGATGTTGCTATGACTTTGCTATGCTTAATGCTTGTCACTAGGGCCTGAGTGCCATGATTTCAGATCTGAACCTATTATGTTTTCATCAATATATGAGAGTTCATGATCGTATCTTGCAAGTCAATAATCACCTATTATGTGTTATGATCCGTTAATCCCGACAATAATCGAGATACTTACCGGTGATGACCATAGTTTGAGGAGTTCATGTATTCACTATGTGTTAATGCTTTGGTCCGGTACTCTATTAAAAGGAGGCCTTAATATCCCTTAGTTTCCAATAGGATCCCGCTGCCCTGAGAGGGTAGGACAAAAGATGTCATGCAAGTTCTTTTCCATAAGCACGTATGACTATATTCGGAATACATGCCTACAATACATTGATGAACTGGAGCTAGTTCTGTGTCACCCTAGGTTATGACTGTTGCATGATCGATCGCATCCGGCATAATTCTCCATCACCGATCCATTGCCTACGAGCTTTTCCTATATTGTTCTTCGCTTATTTACTTTTCCGCTGCTACTGTTACAATCACTACAAAACCCAAAAATATTACTTTTGCTACCATTACCTTTTGCCACCGTTACCACTACTATCATATTACTTTGCTACTAAACACTTTGCTGCAGATATTAAGTTTCCAGGTGTGGTTGAATTGACAACTCAGCTGCTAATACTTGAGAATATTCTTTGGCTCCCCTTGTGTCGAATCAATAAATTTGGGTTGAATACTCTACCCTCAAAAACTGTTGTGATCCCCTATACTTGTGGGTTATCACTAAACTATTCCGCATTGTTTCAAATGAAGACCAAACTCGTAACTCAAATATTCACCTCCACGATGATTTTCCACTTCACTCTGAAATTCTTTGAACTTTTGAAATGTTTCAGACTTATGTTTCATCGAGTAGATATACCGATATCTGCTCAAATCATCTGTGAAGGTGAGAAAATAACGATACCCGCCGCGAGCCTCAATATTCATCAGACCACATACATCAGTATGTATGATTTCCAACAAATCTGTTGCTCGCTCCATAGTTCCGGAGAACGGCATTTTAGTCATCTTGCCCATGAGGCATGGTTCGCAAGTACCAAGTGATTCATAATCAAGTGATTCCAAAACTCCATCAGAAAGGAGTTTCTTCATGCGCTTTACACCAGTATGACCTAAACGGCAATGCCACAAATAAGTTGCACTATCATTATCAACTCTGCATCTTTTGGCTTCAGCATTATGAATATGCGTATCACTACTATCGAGATCTATTAAAAATAGACCACTCTTCAAGGGTGCATGAACATAAAAGATATTATTCATATAAATAGAACAACCATTATTCTCTGATTTAAATGAATAACCGTCTCACATCAAACAAGATCTAGATATAATGTTCATGCTCAACGCTGGCACCAAATAACAATTATTTAGGTCTAGAACTAATCCCGAAGGTAGATGTAGAGGTAGCGTGCCGACGGCGATCACATCGACTTTGGAACCATTTCCCACGCGCATCGTCACCTCGTCCTTAGCCAATCTTCGCTTAATCCGTAGTCCCTGTTTCGAGTTGCAAATATTAGCAACAGAACCGGTATCAAATACCTAGGTGCTACGGCGAGCTTTAGTAAGGTACACATCAATAACATGTATATCACATATACCTTTGTTCACCTTGCCATCCTTCTTATCCGCCAAATACTTGGGGCAGTTCCGCTTCCAGTGACCAGTCCCTTTGCAGTAAAAGCACTCAGTCTCAGGCTTAGGTCCAGACTTGGGTTTCTTCTCTTGAGCAACAACTTCTTTGCCGTTCTTCTTGAAGTTCCCTTTCTTATTCCCTTTACCCTTTTTCTTGAAACTGGTGGTCTTGTTGACCATCAACACTTGATGCTCCTTCTTGATTTCTACCTCCGCGGCTTTTAGCATTGCGAAGAGCAAGGGAATCGTCTTATCCATCCCTTGCATATTATAGTTCATCACGAAGCTCTTGTAGCTTGGTGGCAGTGATTGAAGAACTCTGTCAATGACAATATCAACAGGAAGATTAACTCCCAGTTGAGTCAAGTGGTTATGGTACCCAGACATTCTGAGTATATGTTCACTGACAGAACTATTCTCCTCCATCTTGTAGTTGTAGAACTTATTGGAGACTTCATATCTATCAATCCGGGCATTTTCTTGAAATATTAAGTTCAACTCCTGGAACATCTCATATGCTCCATGACGTTCAAAATGTCGTTGAAGTCCCGGTTCTAAGCCGTAAAGCATGGCACACTGAACTATCTAGTAGTCATCAGCTTTGCTCTGCCAGACATTCATAACATCTGGCGTTGCTCTCTTGCAGTGGGTTTGGCACTTAACGGTGCTTCCAGGATGTAATTCTTCTGTGCAGCAATGAGGATAATCCTCAAGTTACGGACCTAGTCCGTGTAATGGCTACCATCATCTTTCAACTTTGCTTTCTCAAGGAACGCATTAAAATTTAACGGAACAACAGCACGGGCCATCTATCTACAACAACATAGACAAGAAAATACTATCAGGTACTAAGTTCATGATAAATTAAAGTTCAATTAATCATATTTAAGAACTCCCACTTAGATAGACACCCCTCTAATCATCTAAGTGATCACATGATCCATATCAACTAAACCATGTCTGATCATTACGTGAGATGGAGTAGTTTTCAATGGTGAACATCACTATGTTGACCATATCTACTATATGATTCACGCTCGACCTTTCGGTCTCAGTGTTCCGAGGCCATATCTGCATATGCTTGGCTCGTCAAGTTTAACCTGAGTATTTCCGTGTGTGCAAAAGCTGGCTTGCACCTGTTGTATATCGACGTAGAGCTTATCACACCCGATCATCTCGTGGTGTCTCAGCACGACGAACTTTGGCAACGGTGCATACTCAGGGAGAACACTTGTACCTTAAAATTTAGTGAGAGATCATCTTATAATGCTACCATCAAACAGGCAGAATAAGATGCATAAAGGATAAACATCACATGCAATCAATATAAGTGATATGATATGGCTATCATCATCTTGTGCGTGTGATCTCCATCTCCAAAGCACCGTTATGACCACCATTGTCACCGTCTTGACACCTTGATCTCCATCGAAGCATCGTTGTTGTCACGCCAACTATTGCTTCCACGACTATCGCTACCTCTTAGTGATAAAGTAAAGCAATTACATGGCGATTGAATTTCATACAATAGAGCGACAACCATATGGCTCCTGCCAGTTGCCGATAATTGTGTTACAAAACATGATCATCTCATATAATAAAATTTAGCATCATGTCTTGACCATATCACATCACAACATGCCCTGCAAAAACAAGTTAGACGCCATCTACTTGTTGCAAGTTTTATGTGGCTGCTACGAGCTGAGCAAGAACCGTTCTTACCTACGCATCAAAACCACAATGATATTTTGTGAAGTTAGTGTAGTTTTAACCTTAAACGAGGACCAGGCATAGTCAGCCACCTGTGTGCAAAGCATGTCGGTAGAACCAGTCTCGCGTAAGCGTACACGTAATGTCGGTCCAGGTCGCTTCATACAACAATACCGTCGAACCAAAGTATGACATGCTGGTAAGCAGTATGACTTGTATCGCCCACAACTCACTTGTGTTCTACTCGTGCAAATAACATCTACGCATAAACCTGGCTCAGATGCCACTGTTGGGGAATGTAGTAATTTCAAAAAAATTCCTACGCACACGCAAGATCATGGTGATGCATAGCAACAAGAGGAGAGAGTATCATCTATGTACCCTCGTATACCGTAAGCAGAAGCGTTATGAGAACGCGGTTGATGTAGTCGAACGTCTTCATGATCCGACCGATCTAAGTACTGAATGCACCACACCTTCGAGTTCAGCACACGTTCAGCATAATGACGTCCCACGAACTCCGATCCAGCAGAGCTTCACGGGAGAGTTCCGTCAGCACGGGCGTGATGACGGTGATGATGTTGCTACCGATGCATGCTATTCTCTCTGCCCTCCACACAAAAATACCGCTTTTCTAATGGAAACTAGGAGACAGACCTCTGTATCAATGTGCCCGTCATTCCATAGTTTGTACAAAGTTGAATGAACAATCTGCTTGTCAAGAATTATTGCCTCAGTAATCTGCACATTTGCAACCAAGGTTTAGTATTATGCACTGCAATTTGTAACAGGAAGCCATGTCCTCAAATGAACAATCATAAAACATGATCACACAACTAAATTTACTGCATAACTGAAGCTTTCTTAACCCAAAGAGATTGACAATAATAGCAGAGTATAGTTCTAGAATGTCCTCAATGTACAAGAGTGGTTACTTGATCTGTCTCAACTGCACAACCTTGTACAACCAATAGCCTAAAGATTCTAAAAGCCTCTTGCCCATATTTCTTTTTCACAAGCGACTCTATCTATAATGCACACATAAAAAGATATGTGCATGTGAACTGTTAGTACGTAAAGGATAGGAAGTGTCTTTTAACTCAAATAAACCATGAAACAGTAACACAATCTGGTAGCGTGGTGCCTCCTCATTTCTACATGCTTTAACCATTTTGCATAAATCTACAGAAAAGCAGTATCGCTGTCATGAGAATCTTACAAAAAGAACTGATGATGTACACCCAAAGGTTGACAAACTAAATTTTGAACATGGACATAATGAGACCGATGGACGGGCCGCGCATGTTTGCCCTGTTGACCTGCTACCTCACCCTATCCATCCAGGGCAGCGCTGGTAGGGCCGTCGTTGATGAGCCGGCCAACAAGCAGAGCAGCAGGACTAGTGGAAGGCGGGAGAGCTCAATGGCCGATGCTGGAAGAGGGAGTCCGGGTCATCGCCGTCCAGCCCAACACATGCGAGCGCACCAAGCTAGGGGGCGCCATCCAGGAGGTGGAGAGGGCTCGAGGAGGCGTGGTGCACGACGGAGAGGAGCCTCTGGAGACGCGACAGTGATGGACACGACGCCACGGCCGAAAGCCTAGCCATGGTCTAGGGGTTGCGGGAGAGCGTCGGGGGCTGGGAGCGGCGGATCTAGCCGGACTTGAGGGCGGAGGGGTCGGAGACGAGCTCGTGAACATGCTGCATGGTGGCGAACGTCGCTGGAATCGGCAGACATTGGTGGCGGCGTGACGATTCGCAGGAGAAAGATGGGTCACGATAGAGATGGATTAGTGGGGGTTGTGGAGGGTCTATAAGTTGTCGGAGTAGCAAGGTGAGAGAAGGGGAAGGGCCGGCGACGAGCTGCGGGAGGAGTGAGGCGAAGTGGTGGTGGGTGGCGGCGATGTTGTGTGAGAAGATGGGGGAATCGAGTGGGGGCTGCGAAGAAGGGAGAGAGAGGAGGGACTTAGGGTTAGCACTTTATACGCGAATGGTTAGGCGGGCTTCAACGAGCTTGCGAGGATGTACTAGCTCATTCATGACAGTTTTCGAAGACGTCATCCGAAATCCGTCATGGATTAACAAGTTTCTTGTAGTGACCTAAGCACCGCTACGATAGGATTGAGGTGGACTATGGTGGAGCGGGGCACCGCACACGGCTAAGGGATCAATGATCAACTTGTGTCTTCTAGGGTGCCCCTGCCCCCGTATATAAAGGAGCAAGGGGGAGGCCGGCCGGCCGCTGTAGGGCGTGCCAGGAGGAGGAATCCTCCTCCTAGTAGGAGTAGGACCCCCCTTTCCTACTCCTACTAGGAGGAGGAAAGGAAGGGGGAAGGGGAGAAGGAAGGAGAGGGAGGAAAGGGGGCCCGCCCCCCTAGTCCATTTTGGTTTGGGCTAGGGGGGTGCGCTGTTGGAAATATGCCCTAGAGGCAATAATAAAAGCATTATTATTATATTTCCTTGTTCATGATAATTGTCTTTATTCATGCTATAATTGTGTTATCCGGAAATCGTAATACATGTGTGAATAATAGACACCAACATGTCCCTAGTAAGCCTCTAGTTGACTAGCTCGTTGATCAACGGATAGTCATGGTTTCCTGACTATGGACATTGGATGTCATTGATAACGAGATCACATCATTAGGAGAATGATGTGATGGACAAGACCCAGTCCTAAACATAGCACAAGATCGTATAGTTCATTTGCTAGAGTTTTCCAATGTCAAGTATCTTTTCCTTAGACCATGAGTTCGTGTAACTCCCGGATACCATAGGAGTACTTTGGGTATACCAAACGTCACAACGTAACTGGGTGACTATAAATGTATACTACGGGCATCTCCGAAAGTGTCTGTTGGGTTGACACGGATCAAGACTGGGATTTGTCACTCCGTATGACGGAGAGGTATCACTGGGCCCACTCGGTAATGCATCATCATTATGAGCTCAAAGTGACCAAGTGTCTGGTCACGGGATCATGCATTACGGTACGAGTAAAGTGACTTGCCGGTAACGAGATTGAACGAGGTATTGGGATACCGACGATCGAATCTCGGGCAAGTAACATATCGATTGACAAAGGGAATTGTATACGGGGTTGCTTGAATCCTCGACATCGTGGTTCATCCGATGAGATCATCGAGGAGCATGTGGGAGCCAACATGGGTATCCAGATCCCGTTGTTGGTTATTGACCGGAGAGCAATCTCGGTCATGTCTACATGTCTCCCGAACCCGTAGGGTCTACACACTTAAGGTTCGGTAACGCTAGGGTTGTAGGGATATGTATATGCAGTAACCCGAATGTTTTTCAAAGTCCCGGATGAGATCTCGGACGTCACGAGGAGTTTCGGAATGGTCCGGAGGTAAAGAATTATATATATGAAGTGCTATTTCGGCCATCGGGATAAGTTTCGGGGTCATCGGTATTGTACCGGGACCACCGGAAGGGTCCCGGGGGTCCACCGGGTGGGGCCACCTATCCCGGAGGGCCCCATGGGCTGAAGTGGGAAGGGATCCAGCCCAAAGTGGGCTGGGGTGCCACTTCCCCTAGGGCCCATGCGCCTAGGGTGGGGAAACCCTAAAGGGGGGCGCCCCCTTGCTTGGGGGGCAAGCCCCCCACCCCTTGGCCGGCGCCCCCCCTAGGAGATTGCATCTCCTAGGTCCGGCGCCCCCCTAGGCTCCCTATATATAGAGGGGGGAGGGAGGGCAGCCGCACCCATGCCCCTGGCGCCTCCCTCTCCCTCTCCAACACCTCCTCCTCCTCCATCGAGCTTGGCGAAGCCCTGCCGGAGTACTGCAGCTCCATCACCACCACGCCGTCGTGCTGCAGCTGGAGCCATCTTCCTCAACCTCCCCTTCCCCCTTGCTGGATCAAGAAGGAGGAGACGTTACGCTGACCGTACGTGTGTTGAACGCGGAGGTGCCGTCCGTTTGGCGCTAGGATCTCCGGTGATTTGGATCACATCGAGTACGACTCCCTCATCCCCGTTCTTTGAACGCTTCCGCTCGCGATCTACAAGGTACGTAGATGCATCCAATCACTCGTTGCTAGATGAACTCATAGATGGATCTTGGTGAAACCGTAGGAAAATTTTTGTTTTCTGCAACGTTCCCCAACAGTGGCATCATGAGCTAGGTCTATGCGTAGTTCTCTTTGCACGAGTAGAACACAATTTGTTGTGGGCGTAGATGTTGTCAACTTTCTTGCCGCTACTAGTCATATTTTTCTTCAGCGGTATTGTGGGATGAAGCGGCCCGGACCAACCTTACACGTACGCTTACGTGAGACCGGTTCCACCGACTAACATGCACTAGTTGCATAAGGTGGCTGGCGGGTGTCTGTCTCTCCCACTTTAGTTGGAGCGGATTCGATGAAAAGGGTCCTTGTGAAGGGTAAATAGAATTTGACAAATCACGTTGTGGCTTTCACGTAGGTAAGAAAACGTTCTTGCTAGAACCCTATTGCAGCCACGTAAAACTTGCAACAACAATTAGAGGACGTCTAACTTGTTTTTGCAGCAAATGTTTTGTGATGTGATATGGCCAAAGTTCTGATGAATGATGAATGATATATATGTGAGGTATGAGATGTTCATGTCATTGTAATAGGAATCACGATTTGCATGTCGATGAGTATGACAACCGGCAGGAGCCATAGGAGTTGTCTTTATTTTTTGTATGACCTGCGTGTCATTGAGAAACGCCATGTAAATTACTTTACTTTATTGCTAAACGCGTTAGCCATAATAGTAGAAGTAATAGTTGGCGAGCAACTTCATGGACACACGATGATGGAGATCATAATGATGGAGATCATGGTGTCATGCCGGTGACAAGATGATCATGGAGCCCCAAGATGGAGATCAAAGGAGCTATGTGATATTGGCCATATCATGTTACTATTATTATTTGATTGCATGTGATGTTTATCATGTTTTTGCATCTTGTTTACTTAGAACGACGGTAGTAAATAAGATGATCCCTCATAATAATTTCAAGAAAGTGTTCCCCCTAACTGTGCACCGTTGCGACAGTTCGTTGTTTTGAAGCACCACGTGATGATCGGGTGTGATAGATTCTAACGTTCACATACAACGGGTGTAAGACAGATTTACACATGCAAACACTTAGGTTGACTTGACGAGCCTAGCATGTACAGACATGGCCTCGGAACACAAAAGACCGAAAGGTCGAGCATGAGTCGTATAGAAGATATGATCAACATGAAGATGTTCACCGATGTTGACTAGTCCGTCTCACGTGATGATCGGACACGACCTAGTTAACTCGGATCATGTTATACTTAGATGACTGGAGGGATGTCTATCTAAGTGGGAGTTCATTGAATAATTTGATTAGATGAACTTAATTATCATGAACTTGGTCTAAAATATTTACAATATGTCTTGTAGATCAAATGGCCAACGTAGCCCTCAACTTCAACGCGTTCCTAGAGAAAACCAAGCTGAAAGACGATGGCAGCAACTACACGGACTGGGTCCGGAACCTGAGGATCATCCTCATAGCTGCCAAGAAAGATTATGTCCTACAAGCACCGCTAGGTGACGCACCTGTTCTCCCTGCAGAACAAGACGTTATGAACGCTTGGCAGGCACGTACCGATGACTACTCCCTCGTTTAGTGCGGCATGCTTTACAGCTTAGAGCCAGGGCTCCAAAAACGTTTTTAGAGACACGGAGCATATGAGATGTTCGAAGAGCTGAAAATGGTTTTCCAAGCTCATGCCCGGGTCGAGAGATATCAAGTCTCCGACAAGTTCTTCAACTGTAAGATGGAGGAAAACAGTTCTTCGTGAGCATATACTCACTATGTCTGGGTTGCATAACCGCTTGACTCAGCTAGGAGTTAATCTCCCAGATGACGCGGTCATTGACAGAATCCTTCAGTCGCTTCCCCTGAGCTACAAGAGCTTTGTGATGAAATTCAATATGCAGGGGATGGAAAAGACCATTCCTGAAGTATTTGCAATGCTGAAATCAGCAGAGGTAGAAGTCAGAAAGGAACATCAAGTGTTGATGGTGAATAAAACCACTAAGTTCAAGAAAGGCAAGGGTAAGAAAACCTTCAAGAAGGACGGCAAGGGAGTTGCCACGCCCAGCAAGCAAGCTGCCGGGAAGAAGCCAAAGAATGGACCCAAGCCCGAGACTGAGTGTTTTTGTTGCAAGGGAAGTGGTCACTGGAAGCGGAACTGCCCCAAATACTTAGCGGACAAGAAGGCCGGCATCACGAAAGGTATATGTGATATACATGTAATTGATGTGTACCTTACCAGTACTCATAGTAGCTCTTGGGTATTTGATACCGGTGCAGTTGCTCACATTTGTAACTCAAAGCAGGAGCTGCGGAATAAACGGAGACTGGCGAAGGACGAGGTGACGATGCGCGTCGGGAATGGTTCCAAGGTCGATGTGATCGCCGTCGGCATGCTACCTCTACATTTACCTACGGGATTAGTTTTGAACCTCAATAATTGTTATTTAGTACCAAGTTTGAGCATGAACATTGTATCAGGAGCTCGTTTAATACGAGATGGCTACTCATTTAAATCCGAGAATAATGGTTGTTCTATTTATATGAGAGATATGTTTTATGATCATGCTCCGATGGTGAATGGTTTATTCTTAATGAATCTCGAGTGTAATGCTACACATATTCATAGTGTGAGTACCAAAAGATGTAAGGTTGATAATGATAGTGTGACATTCCAAAAAAATTTCTTTTGATTTTCAGCAAAAACTTTGTTGGTTTTTGAAAAGAGGCCATTTAAATTTTTTCCAGAAAACCTCTCTCTTAAAAACTTTCACCTTTGGAAAGGATTTTCATTTTTACATCCTTTTCAAATTTGGTGTTTGAATTATGGAAAGTTTTCTTCTGATTCTTTTCCTCTCAAATGTATTTTTTTTGAATTTGGATTATTTTCATTTAAAAGGAAAAACCCTAGGAGTTTTTGGGGCTTCTCTCATTTTTGGAACCACCCATGATTTTATTTTGCCTCATGTGGAAAGACCTCCCAAAACCCCTCCCTCCACTTTGGAACAATTTAAATTCTCTGTCCCATCAAGTCCAAACCATTTTTGAATTTTATTTCAATTATTTTTTCTCACAAATCTTTTCTGTCACTTATTTTGAGCCTAAGTCGTTTTCAAAGCAAGTACCAAGATGCAATTGAGTTTTGACCTCAAACCAACTCCTCTGGATTGTCCTTAGCATCCACAACCCAGAACCATCTTGATCCACTCCTCCTCTTTTCAAATTTTCATATTTTAGTCTCTGCAAATTTGGACCAGATTTGCCAAATTTGGTGAAATTCATATCTTCTCTGCCCCAAAAGTTCCACAAAAATTCAGGCAGCCTCCTGGTGCAATGACAGGCCACTCCAGCAAAAATCAGCTCAAGCAGAGCCTCCCTCATATCAAAAACATTCTGTCGAACACCTGATCTGCACTGTTCCTTTGCACATTCAGAAAAGTTCAGAGTTTTAGAGTTCAGTGTCGTATTTCCTTCGTCAGACTTCGGTCACGCGGCCACAGTGCGCCCTGGCACGATGCTCACGGCCTCTTCCCCTTGGCCAGCACCCCGCACGCACGCTTGGCCGATTCCTGGCGTCGGTGGCGACGAGCCTCGCCGGCGTTGGAGGTTTCTGCTGTGGCTACGCCACCCGTGGCGGCCAGCGAGGGCCCGAGCCCGCTCGCCACGCCACCCGGCGCCGCCCAACGCCCCTTGGCTCTCCGCGTGTCCCTGCCATGCCAGCGCACGCCCGTGGCACCGTCGCCGTGGCCCGGCAAGCATAGAATGTGCTCCCTGCCGCCGACGGGACCGCGCCGCCCCGTTCCGTCGAGCTCGCCCAAAGCACCCAATCCTGGCTCGTTTAGCACCTAAACGGACCCAGTGAACCCCCACGACGGCGCTCAACCCCTAAACCTCCCCGACCAATGCCCTGCGCCGCCGTAAACTTCGCCAGAGAACCCCGTTCTCGGCCACCGCCTCGGACCGCCTATAAAAAGGGCTCCCGAACTCTCTCTCGAGCACACACCCCCTCTGCATCTCACCAGCACCCCGCCAGGCCAACAGGGGGACCTCGAGGAGGTCTCCTCCCCCAGCTCCGGCTGCCCCGTTCCGCCTCGGCCTCCACCTCGTTCCACTCCGGTGAGGCCGTCTCCGGCGCCCAAATTCCGTCAGATACCCCCTCTAGCTACCAGAGGTCTAACCCCCTCCTCAATTTGATCTCCGCAGCTCTCTTCGACGAGGCCCTCGACCACCCGAACCGCCGTCCGCCGGAGCAAGGCTTGCCGTCGACGTGGTACTCGCCGGCGACCACCACCACCACCAACCGACGCGGAATGACGCCCTGAGCACGGAGGTACCTTCCGATCTCTCTGCCTCACCGTGGATCGCCGCCGGTACCCACCGCGGCTCTCGGGCACCGTCGAGCTCTGCCGCCACTTTTGAAAATTCAAACCTGATGGGCGGGACCCGCCTGTCAGCCTCTCTGTCCTTTCTAAACGAACCGTTTTCTGAAAGCGTCTTCTGCCAAAATGCGCTTTCCCTCTGGGCTGGCGTATTCTCTATCGAAGCGTTTTCTGTTTTTATAAGTTAGCCCCTGGAAACTTTCTGTTTCATTATAGATGAGTCCCTAGACAAAAACCTTTATAACTTTTAAACAAAAGAGTATTTTTGAGTGATTCTTTTTCTGTCCTCTTTGAAATTTTGTCTAGTTTTTTATCAGATTTAGTTGAAAAATATTTGGAATAATTTTTGTGCACCTCTCGGTATTTACGTTAGCGCGTGTGTTTTCTTTATACCGTAGATACCGAAGGAGGTGACGGACCCGCGAACTTCACCGAGCTAGGCTCCGACTACTCTGAACCAGGCAAGCATGTTTGAACTTTTGATATGATGATTGTTTTGGCATGTTTGCATTAAGTAGTTTCATGGCATGTTGACGAGCATACCGACGAACTTCATGTTACATGCAACGTTGAAGCAAGTGAGTATCGAGAATCTATAAGTGGATGGATGTGAGTATGTATGGCCATGTGTTGGCATGAGGATGGGTAAGATGGCAGTGTTGTAGCATGCCAATCTTATGCCAGACTATATGACTTCAGTGTCAAACCGTATCGGTCCAGTTCCTCCCATTCTCTTCTCTGTACTACCACATGTTTTCCGCAAGGAATATGGCTTAGTAAGTTGCAAACCGCTTTCCTGGTACACACCAAAAGGAGAGGCCGTGATGATGGTTCCATGGCCTTGGATTAAAGCCAGTCATCCGGTCAGGGGGCATGGGTGTTTCCGGTTGGGACCGAGAGGGGGGCACCCCTTAGAGCGCGCGTATATAAATTTGATCCCATGCTATTCGAGATTGTGATCTCCCCGTCTCAAAAGTTTTTCTTGGACGATGTCTAGGGTGATTCCTGGCATCGAGAGGTAGGATGGGTGTGTACTGGTTAGCTGTGTTTTCTTCCGAAATACCGTAAACGGAACTAGTCCTTCGTGACTACGGAAATCCGTTGGCTATGGGAAAAATTTTGTACAAACTCTGCAGAGTCATACATTCCTTTGAATCATCTATTCCATGTCCAAGTTCGGTATTATCTTGTCCTGACAGTGTCAGTTTGATGACAGAGACTCCGGTGAATCACATGAGTGTTAAGTCCGGTTAAACGTTTATTCCTATGGATGGACTAACCCGTTGATTATCTTGAGTTGAATATTTATTATGAGTATTATTTCCTTGTGAATAAAAGCCCTTTCTGCGATGTTGCTCAGACGTCCGACTGTGGCATTGTTATTATTTACTTTCAATAAAAGCCCTTTCTGCGATGTCGCTCAGACGTCCGACTGTGGCATTGTTATTATTTACTTTCAATAAAAGCCCTTTATGCAATGTCGCTCGGACGTCCGACTGTGGCATTGTTATTATTTACTTTTAATAAAAGCCCTTTCTGCGATGTCGCTCAGACATCCGACTGCGGTAGTACTGTTATTTACTTTCAATATAAGCCCTTTCTGTGATGTCGCTCAGACATCCGACTATGGCACGCATGTCTTTTCTTTTCGATTTAAGCCCTTTACGTGGTGTCGCTTAGACGCCCGACTGTGGCATGATCTTTATTTATATGTTCACCTTTCGAGGCGTCGCTTCAGACACCCGATCAGTTTTCCATTTATTTTTGTTGAGATTTCAGGCGGACTACCGCCGATTCCCTTTTACTTACCTTGCTTGCTAAATTCTGAATGTGCATTGGTAAATTAATCATGATGCATTCATGCATGCATTTGTTATATCTTACGTCCGAACTGTCTTGCGAGTACTTTCAAAGTACTCACCTGGCTTGTTGATTTGGCCAGATGCTGACGAAGGCGATCTCATGGATGAAGAGTTTGATAGCGAGTCCGACGCCTAGAGGAATCCCAGTCGGTCTCGTGCGACCCTGGATTTGGTCACTGTATTATATCCGCTTCCGCTACCCGAATAAGTTCATCGAGCCTCACCTCGACGCTCGATGAGATGCTAGTTTAAGAGTCATGTTATCTCACTCCCCACTGTGAGTTTCCACCACCACCCTATTCTCGAGTCAGTAGTACGCCACCACACCACTGTGTCATATCCGCCATTATGTATAATTATTGGCGCGCTTGTAATAATTTGTTGAGCAGCCTTAGCTCGACCTTGTAATATATTCTATGCTACTGGCTTATTGTATCAAGAATTTGTCTACCAGTGAGGAGGATTTCTCTCATACTGGACTCAAAAGATTGGTTTCTCAATAAATATTTTTACTGGAAAACCGGTCGTGACAAGCTTGGTATCAAAGCCAGGCTGACTGTAGGAAGCCACTAGGTGCGATCGCTAATCGGTTATTAGCATAATAGAGCTAATTCATATTTTTGCAAATGTAGTCATTTTCTGACAGTCAGCATAAATTTATGATCTGACCATTCAGGATTTTTGCCTACTTTTGTAGATGGCCGACAACAGCTGCGAGTCTCAAACCTTCGCCAACGTGCCCGATGGGTTCATCAAGCTTCTCTCATTCATCGTTTAGGTCGCGATGGGGCCGTCTGTGCGCCCAGTCATCACACTCTGCCAGCACAGAGTCAACGACAGTCTGACCATGCACCAGGCCGCTGTGCAATTCAAGGGAGGGCATGTTGAGTTATGCCGCTTCCGGTACTTGGGAAGAGCCATGCCTACGGAGAAGCATGCTATGCAGATGGCAGCCCGCGAGGCGATAGCTCGTCTCAGGGATGTCCTTCCCTCGATGAAGACTCGTCGTTACCGCTACCTTCCATGCCACGTGCCTTGCACCTACCACTCTCGCCACTGCTTGTCGCCTGCCTTCTACCGCAGAGTTCAACCAAGTCATTGCGCCCACTCCAGCGCGCACTGCACCACCCTTCGCGCCCACTCCCGTTCGTGTGGTTCCGCCCCTGGCACCCGCTCCATCTACTCAGCGCAGCACTACGCGTATGGAGCCTATTAGCGAGGAGGAAGTCAAGTCCCCCGCCTCGTTGCGCCTCACCCTTGGCAGGGCCAAGGAGATCATCCACATCTCCGACTGAGTACGCTTAGCTGTCATGCGATGTACCGCCTTGTAAGGCATGTACATAGGATGTGGGAAGTAGCTTGTTTGTGCATCATGTAGGAACTGGAGAAGTGCACTAGCCTAAATAACATGTCAGGATTATGTACGCATATCCTGAGTGATGTATTGTATAATTATCATCTGCGTGTAAGATACGTAATGAGCAGTCCTTCTCCGTGCGCAAATTGATTTGTTTTCCTTAAGTAATCTTGGCTATTTAATTTATTTGCCAGCCTTGTGCATTTATGGATTTGTTTTTGCGACCATTTTCGCTTTTCTTATGGGTTTTACAAAATATACCCCCAGAGTGAAAAATGTCTCGTCCTTGGACTTGCTCCATGCCAACTCCGCCAGAGAAAAATTATGGCACTCAACCGGGCAACAATTTCACACAAGGGCAGTCAAGTCAAAATTATGACACTCAACCAGGCAACAATTTCACACAAGGGCAGTCGGGTCAACAGGACAGTGAAACGGCACTTTCCCAAATGTGCCGCCTTTATGAACAGTGTCAGCCAAAGAAAGAAAAATACCCCGGCGACCGAGATTGAATAAGGTGGACGTTTTTGAGCTAAACAAGGTTCCAGTAGTGTGTGAATTTCCAGACGTATTCCCCGAAGAACTACCAGGCATGCCACCAGACCGAGAGATAGAATTCAGCATTGAGCTAGCACCAGGAACCACCCCCATATACAAGAAACCATACAGAATGGCACCATCCGAGTTGATTGAGTTGAAGAAACAAATAAAGGAATTGCTGGACAAAGGATACATTCGAGCCAGCTCCTCACCTTGGGGATCACCAATTTTATTTGCCAAAAAGAAGGATGGAACCCTGAGATTGTGCATAGACTACCGAGCACTTACCATGGTCACAGTCAAGAATAAATACCCGATGCCAAGGATAAGCGATTTGTTTGATCAACTCGCTCAGGCCAAGGTATTCTCAAAAATTGACTTAAGGTCAGCATACCATCAATTAAAGGTGCGAACAGAAGATATCCCCAAAACAGCCTTCACCTCCAGATATGGACTATATGAGTTCACAGTAATGCAATTTGGATTAACGAACGCCCCGCATATTTTTTTCACCTCATGAACAAAGTATTTATGAAGTTTATGGACAAGTTCGTTGTGGTATTCATCGACGATATTCTGGTATACTCCAAGACACCAGAAGAGCACGCGGAACATCTCAGGATTGTGCTAGGAGAACTCAGGAAACACCAATTGTATGCCAAGTTCAGCAAGTGCAAATTTTGGCTAAGACAAGTAGGCTTTCTAGGCCACGTACTAACCCAAGACGGTATCGCAGTGGACCCGGAGAAAGTCAAGGCTGTACTTGGCTGGAAGTCACCAGCCATCGTAACGGACATACGGAGTTTCTTGGGAATGGTAGGATATTATCGTTGATTTATTGAAGGATTCTCCACCATAGCCAAGCCTATGACGCAGTTACTCAAGAAAGACAAGAAGTTTGAATGGAGAGAAGCCTGCGAGAAAAGTTTCCAAGAGATAAAACGGAAATTAATGACAACACCGGTATTAATTGTGCCAGACATACACAAGAATTTTGAAGTGTATTGTGACGCGTCTAGAAAGGGTCTCGGATGCGTGTTGATGCAAGAAGGCAAGGTTGTCGCATACGCTTCAAGGCAACTTCTCAAGCATGAGGAAAATTATCCCACTCATGACTTAGAAATGGCAGCTGTCATTCATGCACTCAAGGAATGGAGGCATTTCTTACTTGGAAATCGATGTGAAATATATACGGACCATAAAAGTCTCAAATATATTTTCACGCAGCCAGAACTAAACTTATGGCAACGACGCTGGTTGGAATTGGTAAAAGATTATGATGTTGGTATCCATTACCATCCAGGAAAAGCAAATGTAGTGGCCGATGCTCTTAGTCGGAACCCCAGCTCGATGAAAACAGTCTGCAAAGCTTGAGACCCGAATTCCAACAAGAATTTTCCAAACTCAATTTGTTAATGGTGGCAGAAGGCACCATAAAAAACTTGGAAATACAACCCGACCTTGTGGAGAGAATTAAGGAAGCTCAGCCTGGTCACCCCAGTATCGAAGGCATCAAAAGAAAGGTGAGTATGGGCAAGGCCTCTGAGTTCGTCATAGACAATGAAGGAATATTATGGTACGGAGTCAGACTCTGCGTGCCAAATATAAAGGACCTCAAACAGAAAATTCTAGGTGAAGCCCACACCGCCCCATACTCGATCCACCCTGGAGGAGCCAAAATGTATAAGGATATTCAGGAAAGATTTTGGTGGCACGGTATGAAGAGGGACATAGCCACCTTCATTGCATGTTGCGACTCTTGTCAACGCATAAAAGCTGAGCATCAGAGACCAGCCGGACTACTGCAACCGAACAAAATACCTGAGTGGAAATGGGATGAAATAGGGATGGATTTCATTGTCGGACTACCTCGGTCACGACACGGGAATGATGCCATATGGGTCATCACCGACAGGTTAACCAAGGTGGCACACTTTATTCCAGTAAAGACAACCCACACCACTCAGAGGCTTGCCAGGATTTATCTATCCCGCATAGTTTGTCTGCACGGTGTCCCGAAGACTATAATATCCGACAGAGGCACTCAGTTGGTCTCGAGATTTTGGGATCATTTACAACAGGCTCTGGGAACTCAACTAGCCTTCAGTACAGCATACCACCCCCAGACTAATGGACAAACGGAACACGTAAACCAAGTTTTAGAGGACATGTTGAGAGCATGTGTCCTCAAATATGGAGCCAGTTGGGAAGAAAGCCTGCCATACGCCAAGTTCGGATACAACAACAGTTACCAGGCCAGCCTGCAAATGGCACCATTTGAGGCTTTATACGGACGGAGATGTCGTACCCCGTTAAATTGGTCAGAGACCAGAGACAGTCGCATCTTCGGCCCAGACATGCTCAGAGAAGCCGAGGAAAAGGTCAAGCTAATCAGAGATCGACTCAAGACCGCTCAAAGCCGACAGAAGAGTTATTACAATCAGAAACATCGTGGGGTTAGCTTCGATCCCGGTGAGTTCGTGTACCTACGAGTATCCCCTATGAGGGGATTGCAACAATTCAAGATTAAAGGAAAGCTAGCGCCAAGATTCATCAGACCATTCTGCATAGTGGCACGAAGAGGCACGGTAGCCTACTAGCTAGACTTACCCGAGGAATTATCCGATGTCCACAACGTGTTCCACGTTTCGCAGTTAAGGAAGTGCGTAAGCAACCCGGAGAAACAAGTATCCCATGAGAACATTGACGTGCAGCCAGACCTCACCTATCGGCAACGTCCAGTAAAAATATTAGAAGAGTCTGAAAGGAGGACCCGACAGAAAACCATCAAGTTTTTCAAAGTTCAGTGGAGAAATCACACCGACAGTGAAGCAACTTGGGAAAGAGAGGATTTTCTTCGGGCAGAGCATCCACACTTATTTAAGGATCAGCTGAAATCTCGGGGACGAGATTTTTCCTAAGGTGGTAGGTGTTGTGACATTCCATAAAAATTTCTTTTGATTTTCAGCAAAAACTTTGTTGGTTTTTGAAAAGAGGCCATTTAAATTTTTTCCAGAAAACCTCTCTCTTAAAAACTTTCACCTTTGGCAAGGATTTTCATTTTTACATCCTTTTCAAATTTGGTGTTTGAATTATGGAAACTTTTCTTCTGATTCTTTTCCTCTCAAATGTATTTTTTTTTGAATTTGGATTATTTTCATTTAAAAGGAAAAACCCTAGGAGTTTTTGGGGCTTCTCTCATTTTTGGAACCACCCATGATTTTATTTTGCCTCATGTGGAAAGACCTCCCAAAACCCCTCCCTCCACTTTGGAACAATTTAAATTCTCTGTCCCATCAAGTCCAAACCATTTTTGAATTTTATTTCAATTATTTTTTCTCACAAATCTTTTCTGTCACTTATTTTGAGCCTAAGTCGTTTTCAAAGCAAGTACCAAGATGCAATTGAGTTTTGACCTCAAACCAACTCCTCTGGATTGTCCTTAGCATCCACAACCCAGAACCATCTTGATCCACTCCTCCTCTTTTCAAATTTTCATATTTCAGTCTCTGCAAATTTGGACCAGATTTGCCAAATTTGGTGAAATTCATATCTTCTCTGCCCCAAAAGTTCCACAAAAATTCAGGCAGCCTCCTGGTGCAATGACAGGCCACTCCACCAAAAATCAGCTCAAGCAGAGCCTCCCTCATATCAAAAACATTCTGTCGAACACCTGATCTGCACTGTTCCTTTGCACATTCAGAAAAGTTCAGAGTTTCAGAGTTCAGTGTCGTATTTCCTTCGTCAGACTTCGGTCACGCGGCCACAGTGCGCCCTGGCACGATGCTCACGGCCTCTTCCCCTTGGCCAGCACCCCGCATGCACGCTTGGCCGATTCTTGGCGTCGGTGGCGACGAGCCTCGCCGGCGTTGGACGTTTCTGCGGTGGCTGCGCCACGCGTGGCGGCCAGCGAGGGCCCGAGCCCGCTCGCCACGCCACCCGGCGCCGCCCAACGCCCCCTGGCTCTCCGCGTGTCCCTGCCATGCCAGCGCACGCCCATGGCACCGTCGTCGTGGCCCAGAAAGCACAAAACGTTCTCCCTGCCACCGACGGGACCGCGCCGCCCCGTTCCGTCGAGCTCGCCCAAAGAACCCAATCCTGGCTCGTTTAGCACCTAAACGGACCCAGTGAACCCCCACGACAGCGTTCAACCCCTAAACCTCCCCGACCAATGCCCTGCGCCGCCGTAAACTTCGCCGGAGAACCCCGTTCTCGGCCACCTCCTCGGACCGCCTATAAAAAGGGCTCCCGAACTCGCCCTCGAGCACACACACCCTCTACATCTCACAAGCACCCCGCCAGGACAACAGGGGGACCTCGAGGAGGTCTCCTCCCCCAGCTCCGGCCGCCCCGTTCCGCCTCGGCCTCCACCTCGTTCCACTCCGGTGAGGCCATCTCCGGCGCCCAAATTCCGTCAGATACCCCATCTAGCTACCAGAGGTCTAACCCCCTCCTCAATTTGATCTCCGCAGCTCTCTCCGACGAGGCCCTCGACCACGCGAACCGCCGTCCGCCGAATCAAGGCTCGCCGTCGACGTGGTACTCGCCGGCGACCACCACCACCACCAACCGACGCGGAATGACGCCCTGAGCACGGAGGTACCTTCCGATCTCTCTGCCTCACCGTGGATCGCCGCCGGTGCCCACCGCGGCTCTCAGGCACCGTCGAGCTCTGCCGCCACTTTTGAAAATTCAAACCTGATGGGCGGGACCCGCCTGTCAGCCTCTCTGTCCTTTCTAAACGAACCGTTTTCTGAAAGCGTCTTCTGCCAAAATGCGCTTTCCCTCTGGGCTGGCGTATTCTCTATCGAAGCGTTTTCTGTTTTTATAAGTTAGCCCCTGGAAACTTTCTGTTTCATTATAGATGAGTCCCTAGACAAAAACCTTTATAACTTTTAAACAGAAGAGTATTTTTGAGTGATTCTTTTTCTGTCCTCTTTGAAATTTTGTCTAGTTTTTTATCAGATTTAGTTGAAAAATATTTGGAATAATTTTTGTGCACCTCTCGGTATTTACGTTAGCGCGTGTGTTTTCTTTATACCGTAGATACCGAAGGAGGTGACGGACCCGCGAACTTCACCGAGCTAGGCTCCGACTACTCTGAACCAGGCAAGCATGTTTGAACTTTTGATATGATGATTGTTTTGGCATGTTTGCATTAAGTAGTTTCATGGCATGTTGACGAGCATACCGACGAACTTCATTTTACATGCAACGTTGAAGCAAGTGAGTATCGAGAATCCATAAGTGGATGGATGTGAGTATGTATGGCCATGTGTTGGCATGAGGATGGGTAAGATGGTAGTGTTGTAGCATGCCAATCTTATGCCAGACTATATGACTTCAGTGTCAAACCGTATCGGTCCAGTTCCTCCCATTCTCTTCTCTGTACTACCACATGTTTTCCGCAAGGAATATGGCTTAGTAAGTTGCAAACCGCTTTCCTGGTACACACCAAAAGGAGAGGCCGTGATGATGGTTCCATGGCCCTGGATTAAAGCCAGTCATCCGGTCAGGGGGCATGGGTGTTTCCGGTTGGGACCGAGAGGGGGGCACCCCTTAGAGCGCGCGTATATAAATTTGATCCCATGCTATTCGAGATTGTGATCTCCCCGTCTCAAAAGTTTTTCTTGGACGATGTCTAGGGTGATTCCTGGCATCGAGAGGTAGGATGGGTGTGTACTGGTTAGCTGTGTTTTCTTCCGAAATACCGTAAACGGAACTAGTCCTTCGTGACTACGGAAATCCGTTGGCTATGGGAAAAATTTTGTACAAACTCTGCAGAGTCATACATTCCTTTGAATCATCTATTCCATGTCCAAGTTCGGTATTATCTTGTCCTGACAGTGTCAGTTTGATGACAGAGACTCCGGTGAATCACATGAGTGCTAAGTCCGGTTAAACGTTTATTCCTATGGATGGACTAACCCGTTGATTATCTTGAGTTGAATATTTATTATGAGTATTATTTCCTTGTGAATAAAAGCCCTTTCTGCGATGTTGCTCAGACGTCCGACTGTGGCATTGTTATTATTTACTTTCAATAAAAGCCCTTTCTGCGATGTCGCTCAGACGTCCGACTGTGGCATTGTTATTATTTACTTTCAATAAAAGCCCTTTCTGCGATGTCGCTCAGACGTCCGACTGCGGCAGTACTGTTATTTACTTTCAATATAAGCCCTTTCTGTGATGTCGCTCAAACGTCCGACTGTGGCACGCATGTCTTTTATTTTAGATTTAAGCCCTTTACGTGGTATCGCTTAGACGCCCGACTGTGGCATGATCTTTATTTATATGTTCACCTTTCGAGGCGTCGCTTCAGACACCCGATCGGTTTTCCATTTATTTTTGTTGGGATTTCAGGCGGACTACCGCCGATTCCCTTTTACTTACCTTGTTGCTAAATTCTGAATGTGCATTGGTAAATTAATCATGACGCATTCATGCATGCATTTGTTATATCTTACGTCTGAACTGTCTTGCGAGTACTTTCAAAGTACTCACCTGGCTTGTTGATTTGGCCAGATGTTGACGAAGGCGATCTCATGGATGAAGAGTTTGATAGCGAGTCCGACGCCTAGAGGAATCCCAGTCAGTCTCGTGCGACCCTGGATTTGGTCACTGTATTATATCCGCTTCCGCTACCCGAATAAGTTCATCGAGCCTCACCTCGACGCTCGATGAGATGCTAGTTTAAGAGTCATGTTATCTCACTCCCCACTGTGATTTTCCACCACCACCCTATTCTTGAGTCAGTAGTACGCCACCACACCACTGTGTCATATCCGCCATTATGTATAATTATTGGCGCGCTTGTAATAATTTGTTGAGCAGCCTTAGCTCGACCTTGTAATATATTCTATGCTACTGGCTTATTGTATCAAGAATTTGTCTACCAGTGAGGAGGATTTCTCTCATACTGGACTCAAAAGATTGGTTTCTCAATAAATATTTTTATTGGAAAACCGGTCATGACAGATAGTCCCACATACTTGTGGCACTGCCGCCTTGGTCACATAGGTGTCAAACGCATGAAGAAGCTCCATGCAGATGGACTTTTAGAGTCTCTTGATTACGAATCATTTGACACGTGCGAACCATGCCTCATGGGTAAAATGACCAAGACTCCGTTCTCAGGAGCAATGGAGCGAGCAACCAACTTATTGGAAATCATACATACTGATGTGTGCGGTCCAATGAGTGTTGAGGCTCGCGGTGGCTATCGTTATGTTCTCACCCTCACTGATGACTTGAGTAGGTATGGGTATATCTATTTAATGAAACACAAGTCTGAGACCTTTGAAAAGTTCAAGGAATTTCAGAGTGAGGTTGAGAATCAACGTGGCAGGAAAATCAAGTTCTTGCGATCAGATCGTGGAGGAGAATACTTGAGTCACGAATTTGGCACACTTAAGAAAATGTGGAATAGTTTCACAACTGACGCCGCCTGGAACACCTCAGTGTAATGGTGTGTCCGAACGTCGTAATCGCACTCTATTAGATATGGTGCAATCTATGATGTCTCTTACCGACTTACCGCTATCATTTTGGGGCTATGCTTTAGAGACTGTCGCATTCACTTTAAATAGGGCTCCATCGAAATCCGTTGAGACGACACCGTATGAATTATGGTTTGGGAAGAAACCTAAGCTATCGTTTCTAAAAGTTTGGGGATGCGATGCTTATGTCAAGAAACTTCAACCTGAAAAGCTCGAACCCAAATCGGAAAAATGCGTCTTCATAGGATACCCTAAAGAAACTATTGGGTATACCTTCTACCTTAGATCCGAAGGCAATATCTTTGTTGCCAAGAATGGATCCTTTCTAGAGAAAGAGTTTCTCTCGAAAGAAGTAAGTGGGAGGAAAGTAGAACTTGATGAAGTATTACCTCTTGAACCGGAAAATGGCGCAACTCAAGAAAATGTTCCTGAGGTGCCTGCACCGACTAGAGAGGAAATTAATGATGATGATCATGAAACTTCAGATCAAGTTGCTACTGAACTTCGTAGGTCCACAAGGACACGTTCCGCACCAGAGTGGTACGGCAACCCTGTCTTGGAAATCATGTTGTTAGACAACGGTGAACCTTCGAACTATGAAGAAGCGATGGCGGGCCCGGATTCCGAGATAGGATCCATGTATGAAAATGAAGTATGGACTTTGACTGACTTGCCCGTTGAGCGGCGAGCCATAGAAAATAAATGGATCTTTAAGAAGAAGACAGACGCGGATGGTAATTTGACCATCTATAAAGCTCGGCTTGTCGCTAAGGGTTATCGACAAGTTCAAGGGGTTGACTACGATGAGACTTTCTCACCGGTAGCGAAGCTAAAGTCCGTCTGAATCATGTTAGCAATTGCCGCATTCTATGATTATGAGATATGGCAAATGGACGTCAAAACGACATTCCTCAATGGTTTCCTTAAGGAAGAATTGTATATGATGCAGCCAGAAGGTTTTGTCGATCCTAAGAATGCTGACAAGGTGTGCAAGCTCCAACGCTCGATTTATGGGCTGGTGC
The DNA here is from genome assembly GCF_002162155.2 of Triticum dicoccoides. Taxonomy (NCBI): domain Eukaryota; kingdom Viridiplantae; phylum Streptophyta; class Magnoliopsida; order Poales; family Poaceae; genus Triticum; species Triticum dicoccoides. The sequence continues at coordinate 21,103,734 of NC_041388.1, forward strand.
AAGCATCTCGGAGTTGGAACATTCACTTTGATGAGATGATCAAAGCGTTTGGGTTTACGCAGACTTATGGAGAAGCCTGCGTTTACAAGAAAGTGAGTGGGAGCTCTGTAGAATTTCTCATATTATATGTAGATGACATACTTTTGATGGGAAATGATATAAAACTCTTGGACAGCATTAAGGCCTACTTGAATAAGAGTTTTTCAATGAAGGACCTTGGAGAAGCTGCATATATATTAGGCATCAAGATCTATAGAGATAGATCAAGACGCCTCATAGGTCTTTCACAAAGCACATACCTTGATAAGATATTGAAGAAGTTCAATATGAATCAGTCTAAGAAGGGGTTCTTGCCTGTGTTGCAAGGTGTGAAATTGAGCTCAGCTCAATGTCCGACCACGGCAGAAGATATAGAAGAGATGAGCGTCATCCCCTATGCCTCAGCCATAGGTTCTATTATGTATGCCATGCTGTGTACTAGACCTGATGTAAACCTTGCCGTAAGTTTGGTAGGTAGGTACCAAAGTAATCCCGGCAAGGAACACTGGACAGCAGTCAAGAATATCCTGAAGTACCTGAAAAGGACTAAGGAAATGTTTCTCGTTTATGGAGGTGACGAAGAGCTCGTCGTAAAGGGTTACGTCGACGCTAGCTTCGACACAGATCTGGATGACTCTAAGTCACAAACCGGATACGTGTATATTTTGAATGGTGGGGCAGTAAGCTGGTGCAGTTGCAAGCAGAGCGTCGTGGCGGAATCTACATGTGAAGCGGAGTACATGGCAGCCTCGGAGGCAGCACATGAAGCAATATGGGTGAAGGAGTTCATCACCGACCTAGGAGTCATACCCAATGCGTCGGGGCCAATCAAACTCTTCTGTGACAACACTGGAGCTATTGCACTTGCCAAGGAGCCCAGGTTTCACAAGAAGACCAGGCACATCAAGCGTCGCTTCAACTCCATTCCTGAAAATGTTCAAGATGGAGACATAGATATTTGTAAAGTACATACGGACCTGAATGTAGCAGATCCGTTGACTAAACCTCTCCCTAGAGCAAAACATGATCAACACCAGAATTCCATGGGTGTTCGATTCATCACAATGTAACTAGATTATTGACTCTAGTGCAAGTGGGAGACTGTTGGAAATATGCCCTAGAGGCAATAATAAAAGAATTATTATTATATTTCCTTATTCATGATAATTGTCTTTATTCATGCTATAATTGTGTTATCCGGAAATCGTATACATGTGTGAATAATAGACACCAACATGTCCCTAGTAAGCCTCTAGTTGACTAGCTCGTTGATCAACGGATAGTCATGGTTTCCTGACTATGGACATTGGATGTCATTGATAACGAGATTACATCATTAGGAGAATGATGTGATGGACAAGACCCAATCCTAAACATAGCACAAGATCGTATAGTTCATTTGCTAGAGTTTTCCAATGTCAAGTATCTTTTCCTTAGACCATGAGATCGTCTAACTCCCGGATACCGTAGGAGTACTTTGGGTATACCAAGCGTCACAACGTAACTGGGTGACTATAAAGGTATACTACGGGTATCTCCGAAAGTGTCTGTTGGGTTGACACGGATCAAGACTGGGATTTGTCACTCTGTATGACGGAGAGGTATCACTGGGCCCACTCGGTAATGCATCATCATTATGAGCTCAAAGTGACCAAGTGTCTGGTCACGGGATCATGCATTACGGTACGAGTAAAGTGACCTGCCGGTAACGAGATTGAACGAGGTATTGGGATACCGAGGATCGAATCTCGAGCAAGTAACATACCGATTGACAAAGGGAATTGTATACGGGGTTGCTTGAATCCTCGACATCGTGGTTCATCCAATGAGATCATCGAGGAGCATGTGGGAGCCAACATGGGTATCCAGATCCCGCTGTTGGTTATTGACCGGAGAGCAATCTCGGTCATGTCTACATGTCTCCCGAACCCGTAGGGTCTACACACTTAAGGTTCGGTGACGCTAGGGTTGTAGGGATATGTATATGTAGTAACCCGAATGTTGTTCGGAGTCCCGGATGAGATCCCTGACGTCACGAGGAGTTTCAGAATGGTCCGGAGGTAAAGAATTATATATAGGAAGTGCTATTTCGGCCATCGGGACAAGTTTCGGGGTCACCGGTATTGTACCGGGACCACCGGAAGGGTCCCGGGGGTCCACCGGGTGGGGCCACCTATCCCGGAGGGCCCCATGGGCTGAAGTGGGAAGGGATCCAGCCCAAAGTGGGCTGGGGCGCCACTTCCCCTAGGGCCCATGCGCCTAGGGTGGGGAAACCCTAAAGGGGGGCGCCCCCTTGCTTGGGGGGCAAGCCCCCTACCCCTTGACCGCCGCCCCCCTAGGAGATTGCATCTCCTAGGGCGGGCGCCCCCCCCTAGGATCCCTATATATAGAGGGGGGAGGGAGGGCAGCCGCACCCATGCCCCTGGCGCCTCCCTCTCCAACACCTCCTCCTCCTCCATAGAGCTTGGCGAAGCCCTGCCGGAGTACTGCAGCTCCATCACCACCACGCCGTCGTGCTGCTGCTGGAGCCATCTTCCTCAACCTCTCCTTCCCCCTTGCTGGATCAAGAAGGAGGAGACGTTACGCTGACCGTACGTGTGTTGAACACGGAGGTGCCGTCCGTTCGGCGCTAGGATCTCCGGTTATTTGGATCACATCGAGTACGACTCCCTCATCCCCGTTCTTTGAACGCTTCCGCTCACGATCTACAAGGTACGTAGATGCATCCAATCACTCGTTGCTAGATGAACTCATAGATGGATCTTGGTGAAACCGTAGGAAAATTTTTGTTTTCTGCAACGTTCCCCAACATGCGCGCCCTGCCTCCTCTCTTCCACCACTTGTCCCATGAGGCCCAATACTTCTTCCCCGTATTCCCGTAACTTCCCGGTACTCCGAAAAATACCCGAATCACTCGGAACCTTTCCGATGTCCGAATATAGTCGTCCAATATATCGATCTTTACATCTCGACCATTTCGAGACTCCTCGTCATGTCCCCGGTCTCATCCGGGACTCCGAACTACCTTCGGTACATAAAATCACATAAACTCATAATACCGATCGTCGTCGAATGTTAAGCGTGCGGACCCTACGGGTTCGAGAGCTATGTAGACATGACCGAGACATGTCTCCGGTCAATAACCAATGGCGGAACCTAGATGTTCATATTGGCTCCTACATATTCTACGAAGATCTTTATCGGCCAAACCGCATAACAACATACATTGTTCCCTTTGTCATCGGTATGTTAGTTGCCCGAGATTCGATCGTCGGTATCTCAATACCTAGTTCAATCTCGTTACTGGCAAGTCTCTTTACTCGTTTCATAATGGACTATCCCGCAACTAACTCATTAGTTGCATTGCTTGCAAGTCTTATAGTGATGTGCATTACCGAGAGGGCCCAGAGATACCTCTCCGACAATCGGAGTGATAAATCCTAATCTCGATCTATGCCAACTCAACAAGTACCATCAGAGACACCTGTAGATCACCTTTATAATCACCCAGTTGCGTTGTGATGTTTGGTAGCACACAAAGTGTTCCTCCGGTAATCGGGAGTTGCATAATCTCATAGTCATAGGAACATGTATAAGTCATGAAGAAATATATAGCAGTAAACTAAAACGATCAAGTGCTAAGCTAACAGAATGGGTCAAGTCAATCACATCATTCTCCTAATGATGTGATCCCATTTATCAAATGGCAACTCATGTGTATGCTTAGGAAACATAACCATCTTTGATTAACGAGCTAGTCAAGTAGAGGCATACTAATGACACTCTGTTTGTCTATGTATTCACACATGTATTATGTTTCCAGTTAATACAATTCTAGCATGAATAATAGACATTTATCATGAAATAAAGAAATAAACAATAACTTTATTATTGCCTTTAGAGCATATTTCCTTCAATAATTATTTTAGTTTTTTTGAATTTTGGTCAAATTTGGTCAAACTGTGGTCAAACTACTTATTCAAGAAATATTAGTGTTACTAAATAATTATTGTTTCTTAGAATAATAGTTTCAAACTCAAACAATGAAATGTGTGACTTCATGCTCAAGCTAAACTCCTGAGGGTTAATAGGATTGACATCTTACTATTGTCAGGAAAACAACAAGTGCAGACTTGAAAACGAGGCGGAATAGAACTCGGAAGTTAAGCGTGCTCAGACTGCAGTAGTGAGAGAATGGGTGACCGGCCGGGAAGTTAGATGATTTGGAATGATGAGGGTGATTAGAGATTAGAGGTTAAATTGAGAAGTGATGCGGGTGATTAGAGATTAAATTGTAAAATTATTCAGAAATTTGAAAATCCGGAAAAAATTCAAAAATAATAATAAATAAATCATAAAATTTTCTTTAGTCTCGGTTGGCCAACCGGGACTAAACGGAGGAGCTCCAGACAGCGGCCACATGAAGGGCCTTTAGTACCATTTCGTCACAAAACCGGGACTAAAGGGGGGGTGTTGGGGAACGTAGTAATTTCAAAAAAATTCCTACGCACACGCAGGATCATGGTGATGCATACCAACGAGAGGGGAGAGTGTTGTCTACATACCCTCGTAGACCGAAAGCGGAAGCGTTAGCACAACGCGGATGATCGATGTAGTCGTACGTCTTCACGATCCGACCGATCCAAGTACCGAACGTATGGCACCTTCGAGTTCAGCACACGTTCAGCTCGATGACGTCCCGCGAACTCCGATCTAGCAGAGCTTCACGGGAGAGTTACATCGGCACGACAGCGTGGTGACAGTGATGATGTTGTTACCGACGCAGGGCTTCGCCTAAGCACCGCTACGATATAATCGAGGTGGAATATGGTGGAGGGGCACCGCACACGGCTAAGAGATCAAGAGATCAGTTGTTGTGTCTAGAGGTGCCCCTGCCCCCGTATATAAAGGACCAGGGGGAGGAGGCGGCCGGCCAGGGGAGGGCGCGCCAGGGAGGAGTCCTACTCCCATCGGGAGTAGGACTCCCTCTTTTCCTAATTGGAGTAGGAGGGGGAAAGGAAGGGAAGGAGAGAGCATAAGGAAAGGGGGGCGCCGCCCCCTCCTTGTCCAATTCGGACTAGAGGGGGAGGGGGCGCGTGGCCTGCCCTAGCCGCCCCTCCTCTTCTCCACTAAGGCCCATCTTGGCCCATTAAACTCCCTGGGGGGTTCCGGTAACCCCCGGTACTCCGGTATATGTCCGAAACTTCCCGAAACCATTCCGGTGTCCGAACATAGTCGTCCAATATATCGATCTCTATGTCTCGACCATTTCGGGACTCCGAACTACCTTCGGTACATCAAAACACAAAAACTCATGATACAATAGTCACCGAAACTTTAAGTGTGCGGACCCTACGGGTTCGAGAACTATGTAGACATGACCGGGACATGTCTCCGGTCAATAACCAATAGAGGAACCTAGATGTTCATATTGGATCCTACATATTCTACGAAGATCTTTATCGGTCAAACCGCATAACAACATACGTTGTTCCCTTTGTCATCGGTATGTTACTTGCCCGAGATTCGATCGTTGGTATCTCAATACCTAGTTCAATCTCGCCACCGGCAAGTCTCTTTACTCGTTCCGTAATACATCATCCCGCAACTAACTCATTAGTTACAATGCTTTCAAGGCTTATAGTGATGTGCATTACCGAGTGGGCCCAGAGATACCTCTCCGACAATGTGACAAATCCTAATCTCAAAATATGCCAACCCAACAAGTACCTTCGGAGACACCTGTAGAGCACCTTTATAATCACCCAGTTATGTTGTGACGTTTGGTAGCACACAAAGTGTTCCTCCGGTAAACGGGAGTTGCATAATCTCATAGTCATAGGAACATGTATAAGTCATGAAGAAAGCAAAAGCAACATACTAAACGATCAAGTGCTAAGCTAACGGAATGGGCCAAGTCAATCAAATGACAACTCATGTCTATGGCTAGGAAACATAATCATCTTTGATTAACGAGCTAGTCAAGTAGACATACTAGTGACACTCTGTTTATCTATGTATTCACACATGTATCATGTATTCGGTTAATACAATTCTAGCATGAATAATAAACATTTATCATGTTATAAGGAAATAAATAATAACTTTATTATTGCCTCTAGGGCATATTTCCTTCAGGGGGGGCCTTTAGTACCGACCCTTTAGTCCCGGTTCCAGAACCGGGACTAAAGGCCCTTTGGAACCGAGACAAATGGGCCTTTTTCTACTAGTGTTTGTAACAAGCTAGTGATTGAGATGCATTTTAAAAAATGTGTTGTTTCATGTGCTCCCTCCATTCCTAAATATAAGCACTTTTTAGAAATTCAAATAGGCACTACATATGGAGCAAAATGAGTGAATCTATACTCTAAAATATGTCTATAAATATTCGTACATAGTCCGTATTGAAATATCTAAAAGGTCTTATATTTAAAAAACGGAGGGGGTAGCTGTGGATCGTGGCGCCATCGACGGCTTCACTGTTGGCCTCACGTCGCCGTCCGCTTGGCGCCACCTCTCCCTCCCCCACCACCGGAGCCTGGCTAGTGCGGGAGCTCCATGTATCCAGCCTATGGCCTCTTTATTTGTGTTTTCTTTTGGGCTTGTTAAGTTGTGTCTTCAGCACAGCCTTTTTGTTTTCATGTGTTTTTGACTTAGGTGTGGATGTTATTCTCCTGAATCATCACTAACCCATGAGGGAGAATTTGTGGAACGCAAGACGGGGGCACACATTTTTTCGACCGTATGGTCGCATCATTAGCGAACTCGGTTGCTCCCATGCATGTGTTTAGGCCTTAATTACCTTTGACGAGGTCCGTGTGTGCAAATTTTGGTAGAAATTGCATGTGCCACTCACCCCATGGGTCATTGTTTTCTTTTGACTTTCATATTTGAATCTAAGATATTTTTGAACTGAAAGTCCAATTTATTTTTAGTTTGCGTTTCACGTTTCTTACAAGACCACTCTTGAATACATTTTGACAAGTTTTAAAATTGTCACCAAGTTTGAAGTGTTAAAACTTATGAATAAAACAAAGGATAATTCACCAAGTTTAGGAGTACTAAAACTTAAAACTTAAACCTTAAACAGAAAAATCAATATTCCAAATGGAGCCGATTCATCATGGTAAAATTTGGCAAAAACTTAGAGCACCTCCAATAAAAGATGCAAATTTGGAGATGTAAAACAGAATTGCATCTTCAAAAGGTGCTTTTTTCATCTTCAAGAAAGGGCCAACTCCAACAGAGATGCAAAATGGTGATGTAAAAGAGCAATCCCAATAGAAGATGCAAACTAGAGATGCAAAACCGGCCACTAGTCGCGCAGCCGCTGTAGCTGCTGTTGAGTTGCTGTAGAGCCGTTGTACAACCGTTGTTCAGCCGCACAAATTGAAATAAAACATCCGATAATCAACTTAAAAATTGCACATGTCCACAATCAAATTATTACATAGTTCATTAAATTCACAAGATCAAATGCAACACACATACAACATAAATGAAACTAGGTGTCTCTCTCATCATGATATTTCCAATACTCCAACAAATCCTTCTGAAGTTGATAGTGCGCATTGGAGTCTCTAATTTTATTGTACACCTTCATGAAGCATTTGATTCGCTCTCCTCTTCTCATGGGCATAACATGTATACCCATCAAGTGATAGAAGGTGTAATCTAAACCCTGTCCACACTCATTATCAATGATCACGTTACGCATGATCAGGCAAGAAGTCATGATATACTAAAGGTTTTTTTATCCCAGAATCTAGATGGTCCTCTCACAATAGTAAATTGGGATTGCAAAATCCAAAAAGCCCTCTCAACATCTTTCCTAGCCGCCGCTTGTGCATCGTGAAAGATGAGTTCTTTCTTACCTTGGGGTTTTGCAATTGGCTTGACAAAAGTACTCCACCTAGGGTAGATGCCAACCGAAGATAGTACTCGTAGTTATATGTGCGGCCATTTGCTTCGAAGGTCACCGGTGGTGCTTCTCCATTTGCTAACTTGGCAAAAAGAAGTGACGGTCGAGCACGTCGATATCATTGCAAGATCCAAGCATCCCAAAATATGAATGCCAAAACTATGTTTCTTGATCGGCAACGGCCTCAAGAATGACAGTGGCATCCTTCCCAGACCCCTTAAACTGTCCATGCCATGCTCTTGGGCAATTTTCCACTTCCAATGCATGCAATTGACGGACCTAGCATACCTGGAAACCCACGAGTTTTGTTCATCTTCAACAGCCTCTGAGTGTCCTGAGCATTGGGAGCTCTCAAGTACTCTGCACCAAACACTTCTACCATAGACTTTGCAAATTGTTTGACATAGAAGATAGAAGTGCTCTCTGCCATCGCCAAGTTGTCATCAATGTAGTCTGCAGGAACACCGTAGGCCATCATGCGCAATACGACAGTGACCTTCTATTCGGTGCTATGTCCAAGCAACCCTGCACAATTCCTCCTTTGCTCGAAGGATTGATCGTGCTACTTCACGGAATCCTATATACATAAAAGTTGATCCCCAGTATCATATTTATCTCAACATGCACACATGCCACCTCATCAAAGGCCTACCACTACATGCATGATAATTTTTTCCATTATTATTTGATCTCATGCACACTTTTTACCTCACCTCACATGCCACCTCATCAAAGGGCCACTCAACATGCGGCAATGCTACACGTACAAACAGTTTACAGGCTTTTATAGGTGGGTTAGTTTTTATTGGTCAACAAGTAAGCGGAACGGCCCACCCCCTAAAATCAGGGGGGGAGAGGTTTGTGATTGGTTGTTAGATGGAAAGAGCTTGTAAAAGCTTGTAAATCTTTGTATGTCTAGCATTTTTGCTCAACGTGCATGGAATACGTTTTCCATTACGTTATGCCACATGTTCAAAATATTTTCTAACTACACAATAATAAATTACAATATATAATATTTATTTTTAGCTTTGGTTTATATATTATTATTTCAATAATGGAAGCTTCATGCAATCAAATACCTGGAAATATTGCAATCGATTCCCGCAGCAACGCGCGGGGTATTCTCTAGTTCCAAAAGTGGATGAACAAGTCTTTGGACATTCTAAACCGGTGTCGAAAGTACCTCTCTGGAAAAACGGTGGTGAACTGAAGTGGTTGCGCATCAACCCGTTCTCTTCGAATGAACGCACGGCCATACACGGAACCACCGTGCTTCGAGTTCTTCCCCTTCTGCATTGCCACTAGCATTGCAACGTCCTCTTTTTCGTTCAAATCAAATTCCTCATCCGACGAGGAATCGTCCACGAAAGAGGAGTCATAGGAGCTCATCTACAATGCGGAAAATCATCGTCAAACTACTTTTCATCCCCAACAAAAAAAACGTCAAGTTTCATCGTTTTTTACCTTTGGGAATTTCATCAAACACCTTGCTTGCAGGGTGGACGAAATTGGCCGGCTACGGGTTGGGCAGCTGTCTGCGGTGGCGGGTGCGGGCGGTGGCGACTGCACAACAGAGGAGATGGCCGCACGTCGACAGAGAGGAAGGTGGGAGCTCCGCGCGGCCGGCGGGCGGCTTTGCACAGTTGGAAGAACGGCCGAGCCTCGCGGCCGTCGGGCGGGCGGAGTGGGGCACCTCCACTAACTTCGGCGGTGGGTCTAGGCTAGGATGAAGCCTACCCCATCTTAGACCTCGCCGGGAAGGCGTTTAGGCCAGCCGCAGCCGCCGAAGAAGTTTTGATTTGGCGGCGGCCGAAAGTGAATCGGCGGCTTCGGGCGGAGGGCCAGCGAGGGACCGGGGGGTT